>NC_064853.1:81053863-81391363 GCF_024139225.1 Suncus etruscus | reverse complement strand
AGACTTATCAAACTTCCAAGCTACCAATTTGTTTTGGACCTATAATTCCTTGACTGTGCAGTAACACAGGACTGCTCAACACCTCAATATCTTACAGTAGTATCAGCCCAGTAATAGTATAGGAAATCTGATGGGAAAGTTACATAAAAACCTGCCAACCCCAGTGAGCCTGAACAGTAACACACACAGCTAGAATAGCACCAACCACAACCCAGTAAATCCTTTACACTGTCTTTCATAACGCCACGATGAGATATAGCAATCATTTCAAAATGACCTGCCTTGCTCTAAGATTTGATCATTCCATTTACCTTTGCACTGTAACAAGCAATATGAAGTAAATTCGAATGTGCCTGCATGGCAGCACGTGGTGAGTGGGAGATCAGGGACACTGGTGAAGGGAAGGTCACACTGGTGGTGGGACTAGTGTTTGAATATTTAATACCTGAAACAATGGTGTTATGAACAATTTGGTAAATCATGGTTTTGTAATAAAATTTTAAAAGACCATAATCAAGATTATTTTTATATTCTTCCAGTGTAAATGCCAAATTAAAATCAAACATACTGAACTTCAATAGTTGTTTACTAAATTTAATTTCCTTCATAAGGTGAGTTTTTAGTCTTCACTTTTAAAGAGTTGTTAAATAAACTAACCTTATTTTTTAAAAAATTCATATTTTAAATGGAGATAATTTCTTTATTTAAGCACCATAGTTACAAATATGTTCATAATTGGATTGCAGTCATAAAACACATACCCCCCTTCACCAGTACAGCTTCCCTGCCACCATTATCCTCCCCATTTCCTACCTCCCCAACACCCTGTCTTTGAGCCAGTCATTGTATTTCTTTTTTTTTTCTTACAGCTGTGTAGTATTCGATTGAAATTCACAGATTTTTGAAAATAAGTAACTAAGTTCAAAAATATAATGGGCTATTATTTTCCTATTACTACTATAGGCGTTGAAATCTGTATAGTATTCCTTCCACTTTTTCCAAGATATATTTAAAGATTCTTTTTTTTTTGTAATTTTTTAAATTTTTTAACTGAAACCCAACTACAAAGACACTGTCATAAGAAAAGAAATTAAAAATAAATCTCCAGTCCATTTTTTCTCTTTTTTTCCTCTTTTTCTCTTACTCTTCTTCTTCCTCCTCTTCTTCCTCTTCTTCTTCCTCCTCCTCTTCTTCCTCTTCTTTTTCTTTCTCCTTGTCTTCATTTTCTTCCTTGTTTTCCTCCTTCTTCCTCTTTCTTGTCTTCCATGTCTTCTCTTCTTTTCCCCTCTTCTTCCTCCTCTTTGTCTTCTTCCTCTTCCACTTCTTCCTCCTTTTTTTCTCTTCTTCCTCCTTTGCTTTTTTCCTCTGCCTTGTTTTTTTATTCTTCTTCCTCTTCTTATCACTTTTGTTCCAACTCTTCTTAATATGCTCTTCCTGAGTCTCTGGGACTCCAATGATTCTTATGTTGTTTCTGTTGAGTTTATCAACGACTTGTATTTTTATCTATTCACATTTTTTAAGTAGTTTATTCATTGTCTGATCATTTGCTTTAAGGTTCTTTTCCAATCTCTTCTGTTGTATGGAGTTGTTCTGCATCTCATCCTCTGGCTCACTGGCCTCATCCTCAGCTGCTGTTACTGCTTTGGAGAGGCTACTCATTGAGGTGTTCATTTCATCTGAGTTTTTCAGATATCTTATTTCAGTTTTTAAGTTCTGTCACTATGGTCTGTTCAGACCTATCCATGCTTGCTTTGAGATCTTTGAGCATCCTCCATATTAATACTCTAAACTCCTTATCTGAGAAGCTTTTCAGGTCATCTTCATTTTCTATGCGTGGTTTCTATGCATTTTCTATGCATTGTTTCCTTATTGCAACACTTGTATAGTGGTTTTTACTATGTGCGGAGCTGAGTTCCTGTGTTAGAAGATGCGCAGAGCCGCGGAACGAAGCGCTCCTCTGGCTCCACCTTATTGGGTGGGGCCCTTACCGGGTTTGTGCCCTGGAGATTGTGTTCTATGGCGTCTTCTTGGCTGTCTTGGGCATTAAAGCAGACAAGGAGCAAGGCAGCACTCTTTTATAAAGAAAAAATATGAAACACCACGAATTTACGTGTCATCCTTGTGCAGGGTCCATGCTAATCTTCTCTGTATTGTTCCAATTTTAGTATATGTGTTGCCGAAGCAAGCACTATTTAAAGATTCTTGATATAGAAAGATTGGAATTTTTGATTCATTGTCACTATTTACATTAAATATTACTGTGAAAGATTCATAATTTACTTTGGTTACAATAAAAATTATTTTTAAAAAAGAAAGATTAGAATTTTTTAAACTTAAAACTGAAGTGAAGAAAGCAGAGTCTTTTCAGAAAAGCAGTGCTGTAACAATTGAACATTGACAGATGTAAATAAGGACCTTAACTATACCTCAATAATATGCAAAAGTTAATCCAAAATAGATCGCTGGCTTGAATAAAAATATTAGACGATGTCACTAACCAATCATTAGAGAAATAAAATATGGGAGAAAATCTTTAGGATTAAAATCTAACTAAAGAATTTTTAGACTGAACAATAAAAACATAGTCCATGAAAGGGGAAACTAATCAATTAACATCAAGATGAAAATTTATGCTCTGCAAAAATGATGAAATGGGTGAGAAAAATCCAGGCTAGAATAGATACTATAAAAATGACATGACCATAAGAAAGATATGGAAATATAAATGCCAATTCATGCTGGTTGGACAAATCAGGAGAATAAGTAGGCTGAACACTGGGAAAGGGAATGGGCTGTTATTATTCATATTATAATTAGAGAGCACTAATTTCTGGACATCCACAGGTCTGGGAGAAAAAAAAACATTACTTTGTATTTAGAGAAATAAGATAATGTTTTTTTATTCACTGATCAAGGCTAGGCATTTAAGCTTCACTAAATTGAGAGAAAAGACTAGTCTTCTCTTTTAATAACATAATGTCTTCTCACTAGAAGCCTGGAATAGCAGGGATTTTCTCTACTTTTCTGTTCCTCCATTCCTTTGAAACTCTTTTCATAATGAGCTTCCCACAATCTCTTTATTCCCTCCACCATTGCTCATTTTTCTGGTCTATTTGTGTTACAGATTACGAGTCTCTGTCTTCATGGGTTTCACCAACTTTTTTGTCATTTTTTCCCTAAGCTCATATTACTACTCTTTGAGGAATGTAAGTACTTCTCTTTTATGTCTATTTTCAATTTTCCCAAGTTCATCTGATGTGTTATTACCTCAGAGACCTTAAATGACTTCTATGATTATGCAGTCAAGCTGTCCATGAACAATAATGTCCATAGACAGTAAATAAATGAGCATGTTCATTTTCCTTAACTGCTAGCTAAAACTGAGTGCTTCATTCAAATATTTATGTAATCACAGTGAAATATGGAACATTAATGGCTACTTTAAAAAACAACAACTAGAAGTCAGAGACATAGCACAGTGGTATGGCGTTTGCCTTGCATGTGACTGGCCCAGGAAGAAAAAAGTTCAATTCCTGGCATCCCCTATGGTCCCAGCCTACCAGTTGCCATTTCTGAGTGCAGAGTCAGGAGTAACCCCTGACCACTGCTGGGTGTGTCCCAAGAAGCAATCAATCAATATATAAAGTTTAAAATAAAATAAAATAAAATAGTTACCAGCCTTTACCATCTCTCCCACACACCCAAAGAGTTAATTACCTATTTTGGGACAGTGAACAGAAGCATTATCCCATCTAGAAGAGGAAAACCAGACCTTGGAGACACTGAGGGCTTCTAAGCTGAGGCTATTAAACTGCACAATTTAAGGAGGATTTACGTGGTTTGTCCTGCCTGTTGTCTTTATTGGAAGTAATTCACAATGAGGTGTGGAGGGAGTGACAGCAAGCATCTTGCATGAAGTTAGCTGGCATAGTCTATTCTAGATATGCACTGTCTGAAGATGGCAACTGTGTTTTTGGAGTTAATACACTTTCAAGTGGTTAAGAGATTAGAGATTAAGGGGCCAGAGAGATAGCATAGAGGTAAGCATTTGCCTTACATGCAGAAGGATGGTGGTTCAAATCCAGGCATCCGATATGGTCCCCCCAAGCCTGCCAGGAGCAATTTCTGAGCATGGAGCCAGGAGCAACCCATGAATGCTGCTGGGAGTGACCCAAAAACCAAAAAATATATAAGAGAGATTAGAGATTAAAGCCATGCATTTAAAAAGAGGCAGAAGCTAGTCTAAGGGTTAACATATAGCCAACCTCAGTTTGGTTTTTGCTACCACATCATCCCCACCACCATTGCCAGTTGCATTCCTTGAAATTCTCTAATGCCTTTGGGATGATTTGGATAACCCAGTGTATCACAGGGCCTGAACAACAGAGTATCTTCAGGCTGAGCACTGAACAATCAACCTGGTGGATATGAATATCCAGGAAGGGCTCTGTGCTTTGTAACACTGCTTGAGATATGGGGGATCATGTGGGATGCGGCAGATTAAACCCAGATCAGAAGCATACAAGGCAAGTGCCCTCCCCATTGTGCTGTCACTCTAGCCCCTGACTAACATATTTTTAAAATAAAAGTAGGCAGGTTTTTCTTTATTTTGCAGGAAATTAAGAATTAAGACATTGGTGATGATAGAATTAGCTTCACTAGCATTCTTCAAAGTGATGCTATGTCATTCATTCGTATCTTATAAAAACCAGATTAAAGGGGAGTGGGTGAATTGGATGTGACAATAGGACATGGAGGATGTCCTGGGCACTTTGCTGATGGTGAGGAGAGATCATTGTATACACTAAGACTATAATTGTCATAATCAGGGCTACAGTGCGTTGGGGACTTGCTTTGCAAATAGCTGACCTGATTTCACCCATACCATCCCATATACCCCAAGCACTGCCAGGAATGATTCCTGAGTGAAGAACCAGGAGTAACCCCTGAGCTTAGCAGGTTATGCCCCTCACAAAAAAAAAAAAAAAGATGTCATCATTGTTGTAAACACATTGCCTTTATTACAATACATTTGTAACACAAAATCCTTGCATTCTCTAAGTAGTAACAATCCAAGCAA
Organism: Suncus etruscus; assembly: GCF_024139225.1. NCBI lineage: Eukaryota > Metazoa > Chordata > Mammalia > Eulipotyphla > Soricidae > Suncus > Suncus etruscus. Next base: position 81,386,283 of record NC_064853.1, on the reverse strand, counting down.
ACTAATGCTGAAAGTGCACCTTTGTTCACATTTCTCACCACCTTGTACTTCCCCTCTTTTGTTCTCCAACAAACACTTTCGATTTAAAAGCACTCATCTATAGAAAGATTTCAGAATCCCAACAAAGATAATGTAAAATGAATGAAATCCCAAGCAATTACCAATCTAGCAGCACATCAGTTTTAGAGATCTTCAGCTTTCTAGGTGGTAATTGGTGCATTAAAACTCACTGATTACTTCAACTACTTTGGTTTTCGTGAAAGAGGAGGAGTGGTTTTTTAGCATCTATGTCAAGCAGAATTTTTAAGATACTTATTGGTCAAAGGCTTTGATCAAGAGATATAGCAAAAGTTCCAGGGATCACATGTGTGCAAGCCAATATAGTCTGCCATATATGGACTATGTCAGCTTTGTAAATACAGAGGCAAATGAAAAGATGTTCTTTATAATCTGGTTTTAAATACACTTTTACAAATCATCAGACTATCTTGTAGAAGTTGTCTGATATAGCTGAACATGGACAAATGGATATATAAATAGGCAAAAAAAAGACAAATATTCACATATATGCTTATTTTTAAATACACCACAGTTTAAACCCTATATTAGCATCTACCTTTGCAAATAAATTGTGTGCCTCAAAATGTATAGAGGCCATGGACTCTGAAAGTACATAATAATAAAGCATAAAACATGAAAATGATATCATCTTGCACTTAAACCACCTCAAAGTAACCATTATTACCCTTTCCTTTTAAATCTCCACTGAAGTTTCTTATTGACTTTCTTATTATGGCATGATTGCATTTCATAGATCAAAATTTTATTCTTCTGAACTTTCATATAAGTTCCTCCTGCATCAATTTCACTTCATTATTTCTCAATCTACTTGCATAAATAAGAAAAAAAGGTTATTTGCCTTTTTTAACTGACTATTCCATCGCTTCTTATAATATATGTAGAGTACTTAGTTTATCATAGATGCTAAACAAATATCATTCAAATTTAACCATTCAAGTCAAGCAGATTCACAATATATTCTAAAAATACTTTTAATTTAAAAATAACAAAAATGAAAATGCTTTCAATAAATCTGTTTCTTCTGAAATACTTCATGTATATTATTTCACAACATCCTTGAAAAGTTGCTGACATTATCCCTAATTATGTAGCTGAAGATATGGAACCTCAGAGAACATAATTAATGAACAGCACATGGTCACACAGCTATAAATACCAGAACTGAGACTCATGCCCCAACCCATTTAACTTTAGTCATATTTTTGGTTCCAGGTGGCTAAAGTAGAGTCTGGGGCTGGATTTTTCTAAGCTTAATTACAATACATTCCATATATGCATTTAAATGCAAACAGATCTTAACTATGACAAACACTAAGAATATAAAAAATTAATTTGGAGAGATCAGAACTTTGAAATTTCCTCCCATCATATTTCTTGAAAGTAATTGCTCAGGAATATAAGGTGGTTCTTACTTCCTGTAAAACTATTTCAGAAATGCTGTCTCACTTGTAATGGAACATCATTCCTGGAACTTTGTCCCCTATAAAGTATCTTTCAGAACTTTAGTTGATGCAAAAGAGTCTCTTCATAAGGTACCTCTTCTTCACCACAGTGAAAAGGCCTTCTCTGTCTGCATGATATTCACATGAGCAATCTTAGTTTTTAGAGTCACTAACTTCTCAGGTTGCATCCTAAAATAAACACTTACCCTATATGTTCTGTAAAATTAAAAAAAAAAAAAAAAAAAGCTGGGGCCAGAGCAATAATCTAACCATTAGGGTGTTTGCCTTGCAGACAGCTGACAAAAGTTTAAGCCCCAGCATTCTATATGGTCCCCTAAGTACCACACAAAGTAATTCCTTAGTGCAGAATCAGTAATGGTAACTCTTGAGTGAACATTGCCAGGTGTGACCCAAACCAAAAAAATATTAAAAAATAAACTTAAGGGGCCGGAGCAGTGGCACAGTGGTAGGACATTTGCCTCACACAAGGCTGACCTAGGACAGACTGCAGTTCAGTTTCCGAAGCCAAGAGTGATTTCTGAGCGCATAACCAAAAGTAACCCTGAGCGTCACTGGGTGTGGCCCAAAAACCAAAATAAATAAATAAGTAAGTGAATAAATAAATAAATAAATAAATAAAAATAAACTTAAATTAAAAGGCTTAGGAATCAAAGAGATAGTACAGTGGGTATGGAGTTTGCCTTGCTTGTGGCTTACCCAGGTTCTATTCTCACCATCCACCATATGGTCCCACAAGGACCCTTAGTGCAGAGCTAGGAGTAAACCCTGAGCACTGCTGGGTGTTGCAAAACAAAACAAAATAAAACAAAACAAAACAGGAAAAAAATTGAAAATAGCGACTCTTTTAGATTCCTTTACAAATTTAGCATATTAATTTGACTTCATTCAAAGCAAATAGGTTTTACAATATTTGTTTGCTTGCTTTTTTTTTTGTTTTTAGATCACAGCAGTTCTCAGGACTTACACTTAACTCTTTATTCAAGGATCACTCCTGCACTCAAGGATCCGGGGAGCTATTTTATTTTTTGTTTTGTTTTTTGTTTTTGTTTTTTGTTTTGGGGCCATATCTGGCAGTGCTCAGGCGTTACTCCTGGCTTCATGCTCAGAAATTGCTACTGGCAGTCTCAGGGGACCATGTGGGACACCAGGATTTGAACCAATGACCTTCCACATGAAAGGCAAATGCCCTACGTCCATGCTATCTCTCCAGCCCTTGGGGAGCTATTTCTAACAGCAGTAATCTTATCTTATATGGTGCCCGGAATTGAAACCCATAACATTCAAGGTACACATCTTACCTGCTACACTATCTCTCTGGCTCCAGATTTTATAATTTCACAATCATACAAAGCTCTACAGACCAGGTAGTATTGCAGAAAGAACCCAGCACTCTTGCAAACAAATTCCCAATAATTTCTAATATCCTCCTATTGTCATGCACTTTAGAAATTTAGTTCATGTTCTTATTTGTCATCATTTTATGGAGGGTGGGTAAAACCTGGTGATGCTCAGGGGTTATTCCTGGCTCTGTGCTCAGAAATCACTCCTGGCAGGCACGGGGGACCATATGGATGCAGGGATTCAAATCACCCCCCATGCTGAATTTGACTGCATGCAAGGCAAACACCCTACCATTGTACTATCTCCCCAGCTCCTCATTTCTCATCTTCTGTTCAATACTTAATACCAATACCCTTAATCTCAATCAAGGCAGCTAGTTCCATTCAAGTACCTCCAAAACATCACTTATTTTTGCATCATTCTTCCTAATGTATCTCAAATGCTAATCATTCACAGAATTCAACTTCTGTGAACTTTGAACTATAGTTCCCTAGGTAGCCCCATCTTCCAGACTTTATATGGACTATATTCTGTGTCAGCCAAATTCTATATTTACAATAAAAACAAAGATTGCATCAATCTTGGCCTTGAGTGAAGAAAATTATTATAAGGTATTTTTAGAATACATTGATTTTCTTCCTTTAGTCCAATTCTCCCAGCTGGGCTCCAGGAAATAAATATTTCAATGTTAACACAGAGACCAGAGTGATGGCATAGCGGTAGGGCATTTGCCTTGCATGCTGCCAACCTGGGATGGACCAGGTTCAATCCCTGGCATTCCATGTGGTCCCCTGAGCCAGCCAAGAGCAATTTCTCAGCTCAAAGCCAGGAGTAACCCCTAAGTTCTACCAGGTGTGGCCCAAAAACCAAATAAACAAATAAATACATAATAAATAAACTCTCATTAAAAGATAAATAACTTAACACATATGTATAATTATATACCTATCTATAAGACTTCTTCTTTCGGGGCCGGGCGGTGGCGCTGGAGGTAAGGTGCCTGCCTTACCTGCACTAGCCTAGGAGACGGACCGCGGTTCGATCCCCCGGCGTCCCATATGGTCCCCCAAGCCAGGAGCGACTTCTGAGCGCATAGCCAGGAGTAACCCCTGAGCGTTACCGGGTGTGGCCCAAAAACCAAAAAAAAAAAAAAAAAAAAAAAAAAAAGAAATAAAGACTTCTTCTTCCAAAAACCAAAAAAAAAAAAAGGGGGGCCGGAGAGATAGCATGGAGATAAGGCATTAGCCTTTCCATGCAGAAGGACGGTGGTTCGAATCCCGGCATCCCATATGGTCCCCTGTGCCTGCCAAGGGCGATTTCTGAGCATGGAGCCAGGAGTAACCCCTGAGCGCTGCCGGGTGTGACCCAAAAACCAAAAAAAAAAAAAAAAAAAAAAAAAAAAAGACTTCTTCTGAATGTCCTCCAGAAAGCTGCCATTTATCATGCTCTTTTTGTGTGTGTGTGTTTTGTTTGTTTGTTTGTTTGTTTTTGGGTCACACCCAGCAATGCTCAGAGGCCACTCCTGGCTCTACATTCAGAAATTCCTCCCAGCAGGTTCGGGGGACAATATGGGATGCTGGATTTCAAACCACCATCCTTCTGCATGCAAGGCAAACACCCTACCGCTGTGCTATCTCTCTGGCCCCTATTTATCTTATTCTAATTATCTTTATCTTGACTAGTGCTCCACTTCCTCTTTCCTTGTTTCCCCTATTAAATATAAGTCTTCATATAAATTGAATACTCTAAAATTTTAGTCTTTAGGATGACCATTCAACCATATTCCCTCTCTAATTAATCATTAAACCTTTTCATTTTTATCTAATAAATCTTTTCTGTCTAGTTTCTCTGTTCCATTCACTAACACTGCCACAACCTTAGTTTATGTCTTCAGTAAGACTCATTCTCTTCACTCTTGCCAGCCTCTGGAAAACCCCAATTCACACTGCTGTCACGGTTTTGCTCTTTTTTTTTTTTCCTGAAAACAAATCACATCATGTATAATCATATGCCCAGAATATTAACTTCCCTGAATTTCCCTTCTGTATCCTTTAAGTACTGCAATAACACTTTTATGGAATTCACTCAAATCAAATAAAATTACATTCTATAATAGAATTCAACCAACTTCTAATGGGTATCAGAGTTTTGGGTCAAAACAACTCCAGATTCTGTGTTTAAGCAAGGATAATAATAGAATCTTTGGTGTATTCCTAGCTAGTATACCTAACTTTAATAGTACTTATTTTCAGGGACTGAATCAATAATACAGTGTGTAGGGCATTTATCTTACACATAGCTAAATCATGCTCTGTCCGCAGCATTCAATATAATCTGCAAAGGTCACAATCAGGGGCCGGAGAGATAGTACAATGCTTTGAGCACTGGCTAGTGACTGGCTAGTGAGTTTGATCTCTGGCATCTAAATGGTCCCCAAGCACCAGAAATGATTCCTAAATGAAAAACCAGGAAGTAACCCTGAGCACCTGTGTGTGGCTCAAAAGCTAAAAACAAAACCAAAGTACTTATTTTCTAATTTAGAATATTTGCTAGTATCCATCAGTCTAGTAATAAACTAATTCAGAGAGCTAATTCAGAGAGCTGAGAGTAAAACATTTACAATAGTTACCTAACAGGGAGCAAGTGTTACAGAAGACTGAACACAACAACAACGATGGATAGGAACCTCTAGAGACTCTATCCTAGACCCTGACCTATAAGATCGCTAGCTATAGTGGCTTGATTTTCTCACACACAACCGAGAGGAAACTTTCCTGGCATCGCAAAAAAAGTCTTTGGGATGGGGTAATGAATATATAGGGAGCCAGGGTTTGATCCCATGATGGTATGCTTCAAGGATGGAGAAACCCTGAATCTCTTAGGCCATGGGAATTCCCTTTCTTCCCCAATGCTTACTGTGCCTATGCAAAAAAAAAAAAAAGTGGAGGGAACACCAAACCCTGCCACTTCAGCACCCCTTCTTTTTCTTGTTTTGTTTTGTTAGTTTTTTACTTTATTTTCCTTCTCTTTTTTCTTCCACTTTTCTCTTTCTTTTTCACTCTTGTGCTTATTATTTAGAGATTTATTTTTATTTGCCAGGTCCATTTTTTATTCTTTCATTTTTCTTTTCTTTTCTTTTCTTTTCTCTCTCTTCTTTCTTTTTTTGGTAGTTGTCACCAAGTTTTTTCTCCCTTTTTTCTTATCCTTTTTATCTCCAATGACGGTGGGATGGATGCTCAATCTACAACAAGCTGTAAAGTGGAGACCAGTTGCACTAGCATTCTGGGGGGTAAAGGAGGGAGATATGGCATGCATACTGGGAACAGGGGTGGAGGGAGGACAGCACTGGTGGTGGGAATGCCCCTCATTCATTGTCACTATGTACCATAAATGATGCAGTGAAAGATTTGTAATGCACTTTGGTCACAATAAAAATAAAAAAAAAAAATAGTTACCTAACTTAAAATCTTTCCAATGGTAACTAAAGTTTCCTGGGAATGAGTATTTCTGATCAAGATAGAATTTATTTCAAATATTAGCAAACTACTTCTAAAGTGAAACCAAACTAACTAAATGCATACATATTTATCACACTTTCTTTACTGAATGAATGTAAGCTAAATTGCAGATAAGATAACATTGTTTTTCAGGTCCTTACATGCATTCCTAATTTGCCTACTTGGTAGTTAAGCCAACTGGATCTTTTGCATCCAATTCTTACCATCATTTCTAGCCACTCAGTAATAGACTTGCAGAGCATGGAGCAATAATAGAGCAAATAGTGTTGATCTGGGTTTAATCTATGGCCTTACCTAGGATTCTCCAAGCCTTGCCATGAGTGATTCCTGCATTTAGAACAGTAGTAAGGTCTGAGCACCACTGGAGGTGGCCCAAAAATAAGCAAAAAGAACGGATATACAATACATGTTTTGATGAGGGACAAAGGAGTGAATGTACTAATTCATTCATTACAAAGATTCTTGCTAGGAGTGAAGAATTCATTTTATCTATCTAGACTTCAATATTCCAATTCTTAGACAGTAACTTAAAATTAAACTAATCTATTTGAGAAGTTCCCCTTCAGTATTTGGGAAACACAAATATTGGCAATTTTATGTGGTTCAATCTTTGATGATGCTTCCAAGATACTCTCGAAGAAAGAAAAATTATACTTTTAAGACTCAACTTTTATACAAATGTTTAATGACCAGATCCCAGGAAGAGAAACAATTCCTTATCCTCACTATGTTGTTGGTCCGTTCAATCTCCTTAATATTATTAATCGGTCCACAGGGAACCTGGTTATTTGAAGTTGTCACAGGTCAATTAAATCCTGGGTGCTTCTGAAGTGACATTCAGATTAGTGGAAGGGTGAAAGGAAATCAATTCTTACTTCTTAGTCTGCAGGTAGCTGCAGGTTTCCTGGTGTGAGTAGTGAACCTTTCTTTCAGAGACAAAGGCAAAGATGGCCTCTCCTTTCAGGGCCATTGGCTGATTGCTGAGGTGATGCTACAGAGAATAGGGACCCCAGGGATCTTGACTTGCCATTAAGGGCACTGACACAAAAAATAAAACTCTCTTAATATGGGGAGTTCGAAAGAGAAAAGAATGCAATTCCTATTCCACCAATCGCTGAAACAAAATTTCCTTGAGAATTCAGACTTCAAACAGGGATAAGAGCACCAGGTTTCATTATCTAACCAACATGTGGAATAAGGGAAGAAATGCTTTTTGAGGAAAGTGTCACTTGAGCAGGGGAAGGGGAAGGAAAGATGAGTCAAGGTGAGACAAAGTGAATTCCACCATTTAATTAGCTATCACCCTTGACCTACCAGACATAGCCACTATAATTCTTGAATGGTTGAGTCCAAGAAAAGAACAGGTAATTAGAGAACAAGCACTAGAGCATTGAGAAGTGTCACATATATCCAGGGCTGAGAGCAAACTGGATATATGCTCTATGCTCTTAATGTATTCTGCTTTCTAATTAGCAATCAGGACTGATTTGCCAATCATTCTACCTATAATACATAAAGCACTGGAACATAAAGGGGAAAAAAAAACAAGTTCAGAAAATCAATTATGCTTATATTTACATTCCCTCAAGGCAGAGGCGTTGCAAAAACGGCCGAAATATTATCTTTCTCTTTACAAAGGAGCAGAAAGGAAGGATGAGATTGCAATTCAATATAATGAATAAATCTCTGGCTGTTTGGGGAAAAGCACAAGAGTGGAATATTTATGAGACTGATGATGGAAAATGCATTTCATAGGGTCAGCTATTGTGGAGCTATTTTGCCAATTTTAAGCACATAAGAACAAGTACATGTTCAAGATATATAGGATCATTTTTTACATATAGGTAGTTAACAAGAAATATGCCAGAAATCAGCCTTTTTATAGGATGGTAGGTGGTAGAATAGGATTTCTCATCACTCAAATTACCCCATGAACATGACATTACCCTCACACAAGAAACAGTTTGTTCCTTCCTTCCAGCCATGCCAAAGGTTCAGCTCATATTCAATCTCCAACCAAAGTTTCTGCCTTTCTTTAGCACCAACTGACCAAAACTAGCCCTGCACAGGCCCCAGTGCCTTCAACTCCCATTCAAGTGAATATACTTTTCTATTCTCATCTTAGTAGACTTCCTTGTGACTGTTGCCACTGATACATATCTTAAGAGGAGAGATGTGGACAGCATGAGTTCCATGTGCATGATATGGCAGCACACATGTGCACAGTATAGACACATGGGTCCAGGGAGTACATGTGCATGCCTCCTTTAATCCAAGTTGGTTTCTACAGGGTTTCTTCAAAGCTGCCCCACATTGGGCTTTCTACCTACATTAAGAGACCAATTATGGTTTCCAGGGGGTTAGTTGGGAATAGTTGGTCATCTTTAACTTTCCTTTCCTAGTCTCTGTGCCCACTGGAGCTTCTCTTATCATGTCTTAGTTCCAGTTCCTTAGTTTTAGACCTTTGTTCTATAAGGTGTGTCCTGGTAGCCTAATGTCTTTTACATCCCAAGAACTCATTGTCATGTTGTGGGTGGAGGGGCTTCCTATCTACATGCCTGTTTCACCAGTAAGATTCATTTTTTAGAACCTTTCATCTTTGTTTCCTGTGTTTTCTCTTTTGATTGTCCTTCTGACTCTTTGTTAGTCCAATTGTGTCTCTTTTATGATTTTCTCTTTATCTACATATATCATAGATATTTGTGACCTGGTTTCTGCCTGCACTTTAAAAAAATTTAGTTTCTCATCTTATGGTTTTAACTACCCTTAAAGTCTATTGAAGAGACCTCTCCATATATCACCACCTCTTGTTCTCTTCTCATGCCTAATAAATGGGCTCAATGTTAACACTTGGAAGAACATCACCACAAAAATATTTACTAACACTTTATAATTAATATAGAGAAAATAAAACTGGTGTCTTCTAACGCTATCCTTTTTGGCCCATCTTTATGCTCTTGGTGTCTGTGTCAAGATGCCTCTACAATAAGCTCCATTGACACCCATTTCCTATTCATACCTTTGTGTCTTCTGCTCATTTTAAACAAAAATGTCCAAGTGACTCTAACATGAAATAAGGCAATAACTAGTTCTGAGATTAGTTTGCAAAAACAGACTTCCTTTGGCTAGATCTTGCTTTCTCTGACCCTCTTTTTGAGCAAAGTCAGCTACAAGACTATGAGATGTCCTACAGAGAGTGACACATGACATGAAACTGTCACCAAATAACAATCTGGGAGTACCTTCCAGTTGCCAACAAATATCTGAATGAGCTTATTAACTGTAGAGACTCTCCTACAGGGGGAATTTGAGATAAATGATTGAGTTCCAAACATCTCCATTACAGTTTTATAGAACAGACTCAACACACTTATCAAATAAATTTTCTCTAAGGAGCACCAGGAGTGATTCCCAGCACAGATCCTGAAGTAAGCCCTGAGCAAAACCTGATGTGGAAAAAAAAAAAAAAAAAAAGAACACATTTAATCCTGGCCATCTCCATAGACTCATTTTTTTCTCTAATGAGATGTAAACCAAATCTTGAAAAATTATGGCTACACAGGCCTATGCAACAGAAAGCTGATCATTTCAAAAGAAGGTGGATCAAGCACTCACCCTGGCAAAGCCACACCTGCTGCTTCTATCACCCACAATCACCATTTCCAAGATGGCCCTTCCTCATCACTCATCCTCTACAATTCCAGTTAGGAACACTGATTTGACCAAACTTTAGGTATGCCAGTTTCTGAACTGATACCACCAGGACTTTTCCGAGCAAGTGTGGGCACTCTCTACCCATATCTCATTAGTTCCAGAAGCCTGACAGCTCAATATGTACCTCTAAAAGTTGTACTATTAGTAATAGTGCTTTGAATTTCTAGACAACTTCATTTTTGATGCTGCCATCCCAAAAGGAATACCCCAATTTAGAATAAAGGGCAGCTAACAAAAGCTTACAAAACCTTCTGCCATTGTATTAATGACTTTATTGAAAATGCAGTAATTTTGGATCCAAAGGTTCTGCTCAGTCTCTGTTGTCCAAGTTGGGCCTCTGCAATAAGACATCTTGTTGTTGTTTTATAAGAGTTCTGGGCTACAGCTTAGGGTATGGTTTTCCTTATTGGTCCCAAGGTAGGTTCTGTTCAGTCACGGTTGTCAAAGTCAGTTTTCTGATGTTGGTGCTCTTATTTTTCACAGTTCAAAGCACAATACTTCTTCTGATTTCCATTTAGTGTTAAGTGACGTGATAGGACAACCTGGTCTTAGGTCAAATTGTCATTTCCTCGTTGTCATATCAAAACTGGCACAAGTTGGTGCCAGAGCAGTGTTATAAATCTTCCAATGGAGCTTAGTTCCTGGTTTTGTTGCCCGGAGCTGTATCAGTTCTATGTCTGGGATCTGGGGGTTGGGATTGGACTAACACTGTCCAATCTCCTGGAGACTGCGTTGTATCCACATGACACATGTTCAGGATGGGAGGCACCCTTCTGCTATAAAAAGTGTGAGTTCTTATCCCTAGAAGATAAGATCTTGTTTCTGTGTCTATGTTTCCCCCCCCCCTTTTTTTTTTTACTGTGCCCATACAAAAACGTATGGAGTCATACTGTGTTGCTGGTGCTGTACTGGGTAAGGATGACACGCTGCACACACAGTCTCTGTGGTCTGGTTTTGATCTGAGCTTTTATCCCAGTCAAGGATTTTGTACCAAGCAGCACCAAAACTGGTAAGGATAGGAACTGAACGAAAACAGGGAGCAATTGTTACAGAAGACTGAACACTAGAACCATAAAGACTCTATCCTAGACCCTATCCTATGACCTGAGCAAATACCAAGATCACTAGCGACAGTGGCTTGATTTTCTTACACAAAACCGAGAGGAAACTTTCTTGGCACCACAAAAAAGCCTTTGGGATGGGGTAATGAGTATACATGAAGCCAGGAGTTGATTCCACGATGGTATGTTTCAAGGTTGGAGAAACCCTGAATCTCTTAAGCCACGGGAATTCCCTTTCTTCCCCAATGCTTACTGTGCCTATGCAAAAAAAAAAAAAAAAAAGGTGGGGAGAATGCCAAACCCTGCCACTCCAGCACCCCTTCTTTTTCTTGTTTTGTTTTGATTTGTTAGTTTTTTACTTTATTTTCCTTCTCTTTTTTCTTCCACTTTTCTCTTTCTTTTTTATCCTTTTTATCTCCAATGATGGTGGAATGGATGCTCAATCTACAACAAGCTGTAAAGTGGAGACCAGTTGCACTAGCATTCTGGGGGGTAAAGGAGGGAGATATGGGATACATGCTGGGAACAGGGGTGGAGGGAGGACAGCATTGGTGGTGGGAATGCCCCTCATTCATTGTCACTATGTACCATAAATGATGCAGTGAAAGATTTGTAATGCACTTTGGTCACAATAAAAATTTAAAAAAAAGAAAATACAGTAATTTTCACAAATGTACTTGCTATTGTACTTTCTTTTCTTTTTCTTCCATTTTTTTTTTCAAAAAATTTGATTTAGCTTATCTAGAGACAAATATATTATGATCAACTGTGTCAGCTATATGATGCATCTTTTTAAATATGATTTTTTCATAGAAAAAAAGAAAAGGGAAAATAAATACACTTGTGGCAAAACCATAAAGAGAAAAATAATCAGTAATTGGTATCACCTAAGCCTGATCAGAAACTATTAATGTTCTTTTATACTTTAAAACACAGGCTTCATTTATATATTATAAATTATAAACTTTATATATATTTATGTGTATATGTATACTGTATATACTATGCAATGTATTCTTTTAATAATACATTTTATAAGTATAAATTGATTCAATCATTCTTTCTAGATTAGAATTCAGTTTTAGAAGATGAAAATTGTTTCCTAGAAATATTTAATAACAACATAATCATATAAATATACATACAATAGTTAAGGGGAAATTTTATAGTTTTTGACACTCAAAAATTTTAGGCAGAAATAAAACAATATTTTTACATAACTCTGATGCTAGAATTAAAATGTTAATTACAGAAGCTAGAGAGATAGTCCAGTGAGTCCTTTCACATAGCTGACCTGAGTTTGATCTCCAGCACCCCATATCATTCCCAGATAACTGCCAATGGTAATGATTGAGCATAGAACCAAGAGTAAGCCCTGAGCACTGCCAAAAAGAAAAACAAAAATGTAATTACAAAACTTTGCAAAAAGAATAAAACAAGTTCAAAGTTCAGCAGGCCCCTTCACTTTACTTCCACTATTGTTAGTAACACACCCCTAGTTTAATAATATTATCAATTCAAGGGTACTATTAATAAACTAGCAATTTTATTAGAATTCTCCCCAAAGTATGTTCTCTTTCTATTAGGTGGTCAGTTGCTGCAAAGAACAGACAACACAGAGTGAATAGGTCAGAGATAGGTTTATTAAGAATCAGCATTAACGGGGCTGGTGAGGTGGCGCTAGAGATAAGGTGTCTGCCTTGCAAGCACTAGCCAAGGAAGGACAGCAGTTCGATCCCCTGGCATCCCATATAGTTCCCCCAAGCCAGGGGTGATTTCTGAGCGCTTAGCCAGGAGTAACCCCTGAGCATCAAATGGGTGTGGCCAAAAAAAAAAAAAAAAAAAAACAAGAATCAGCATTAAGTGCTGCAAATCAAAGGGACTTGGAGCACTGAAGGCCTGAATGAAAGTCAGAGATTTGAAGCTCAAAACATAGATTAGGCACACAATTTATACATTTTCAGCCTGTGTATTCAAGGCACATATCTGCATTCTTTCAAACACATACCATATTTTTAACCCTTATCTAAGCAAAGCAGATGTTACATTAAGCTGTGTATCTTGTCTAGGAGGTTTAAGAGCCCTATTTGCTTCTTGTCCTCCAGTCCCTGCCGTCCCAGAGACCCATGTGGGGTGGATGGAATTTGCCTAATCTCTTCATCCTGGGCACTGAATGGACATGGTCTTTGTCTGTTTTCTTAGGTCCAGGCACCACTCTAGTTCACTCTCTCCCCTATATACTTTTTATTTTCTGGGATCTAATTCTTTTAGATTGCTTTCTTTGTCTTCTTTACATAATCTGTGACAATTCCTACTTTTTCACCTTATTTTTCAGTCTTTTTTACAGTTCTAAACAGTTGTTTTGCAAAATGTTGTTCAACTTGTTGTTTTGTATTAGCTTGACTAAAACCCTTTAAGCAATAAAGCTATTTTTTCCTGTAACATGTTTATATTCACAAGACTAAACAGAAAATGAGCAAGTTATTCCATTTCTAACATAGAATGATGCAAAAGTTCACTTTGAAAGGGATTGAGTTTTTGGTTTAATTTGGCTTTGAATAACAACCAGAATTATACAGTTATTTGAAATTTGAGGTGTGATTAATTAGCAAAATACTGCAGCTCTAACATGAATTTTACTAGAAAAACAGTAAGTTTTTTTAAAAGATCACACACCAGGAAAATGCAGGTTGCATATTTTAAAGGTTATAATTAAATTCTGATAGCTTCTGTATATTTGCAATATTCTACTCTTAGATCTTTAAAAAATATTATTTATTCTTTTTTTTTAATTGAGAACATTGTGAATCAAAAATCCTTCAGAGTTGTATTTCAGCATATAGTCACAGTGACAAGGCCATTCCTACCACCAGTGTTAATCTCCCTTCACCAAAGATCCTAGCATGTATCCCATACCTCCAATCTTAGCGCCCTGGACTACCAGTGTAACAGGTCCATTTTAAGTTTAGATTGTTATAGTTTGGGCCTCTTGATTCTATTATTGTTGACTTTGATTTGGGTATTTAGTTCTGACCTCTTTTTTTTTTTTATTTCAACAATGCACCTGAGACCACTTGGCCCCTGGACCCCATCTACTTTTTTTTATTATTATTTTCTCAATTGTAGAGATGCAGAAATATGAGGTAAAACAAATTAATTCCTGTCCTAAGGTTATATAAAAAAAGGCAGGTGCCCCTATCTAAAAGATACAAATAAAATGTAAAAAAAAAATTGTCGTAGCAGGTTTTTATTTGTTAGTTATTGCATAGGTGCAGCAAACATTGGGGAAATTAAAAAGTAAAAACCCTTGGCCTAAATAAACAGGGTGTATCTATCCATGAAGCATGCTGTTACTATACTGAATACATACTCCAGGCATACTAATTGTCCATTTCTTAATGATACCAAGAAAAATTTTACTCAATCACGGTTGTCTGTCACATTTAGGTTTCTGTAATTAGAGATCTTGATTTTTATGTAGATCCTTTGTCAAAGCCGGAGTGTCACAGAGTCTTCTGATTTCACCTAGTCTTCTGATTTCATCTCATTGCTAGGTAGGTGGTGAGGCAGGGAAACTTGCCTTTAGAGCAAGTTGTTGCTGTTTCCTGGTTATCAGGAACCTACCCTGGAACAGAGCAACATTAGGGCCTCTCTGGGGGTAGTAGGTTTAATTCCTGGTGCTGTATGAATCATACTTATTTGTTTTTAGTTTTTTGTTTTAAGATCACACCCAACAGTGCTCAGAATTCCAAGCTTTGCACTAAGGGTTCACTCCTGGTGGGACTCAGGGATGCTGAGGATCAAGCCTAACGTCAGCTGTGTACAAGACAAGTGCCCTACCCACTATACTATTATTCTGGTCGGATGCTTATGATTGTGCCTCAGAATGATTCTGAATTTTCTTTATCCTATCTCCATTTCTTTATTATAATTTTTCTATAGAGAAGTTAGCGCTTTTCCCCATTCATTTACTTGTTTACATGTTTATTTAAATATGAATCCAAGAATTCTATTGGTTTTGATCCTGTATTATCATGATGCATTTTAGAGTTCAAATCTTTCCATTTTTGCTTATTGTGAGCTCTTTTAGGTTCACTCTCAGGTCCTTATGACATGCATCTTTCTTCCTTTGAAAATGTCCTTATTGCACCGACAATATAAAGTAGCACCATTTTTCCCTGCAAAGGCAAACTAAAAGAAGGGGAAATCTTACATATAAAAAAGAGCTCTTATCTACTAGAGATAAGAACTCATACTTGTTTACAATACAGGGATATCTCCCACCTTCAAAATATGTCACGCGGACCCAACTTAGACCTCAGGTGATTAGACACCATCCGTCCAGCCTTGAACCCTGGATCCCAGACATAGAATCGACAAAGTTCTTCACAACAGCTACAGGAAACAAATCCCATCTGGGACATCCTTAATACCACTGGGCCACCAACAAGTGCCAGCTCTATATGATATCCTGACAACAAAGAAAATGGGAACAACTTGACCTAAGAACAGGTTATCCTACCTCACCAGCTAACGATAAGACAAAATCAGAAAACTTGTCACCCTTTGGTCGCTCCAAAAGCCAAGATCGCGATTTACAGATGACTGGCTGCTAGAACCATGACTGGACTGAATATATCTTGAGACCAATAAAAAAGCCCCAGTCTAGGGTTTGAACTACGACCCGCACAACAACCATGATCCCCAGTTCCAAAGGTTCGGCAGAGACAATTGCAACGGAATGGGGCTTCTGAAAACACAATGAAAGACGCTATCCTAGGTTCCATCTAGGATCAGTGCAAAGACCAAGACCACCAACCACAGAAGATGGATTAAAATGACACTGAGAGAACAGAACTTCTAGAACCACAAAGAAAGACTTCATCATAAGTCCCACTCCTGGACCTGTGCAGATACTGAGATTTCTAGATACAGAGGTCTTATTTCATCACCCAGGACGGAGCAAAGTTTTCCAAACACCACGAAAGCACCACCGGTAGAGTAAATGAACCTGAACGGAGTCTATAGTTAATCCCGTGACAATATACCCCACGGGTGGAGAAACCGCATATCTCTTAGGCCAAGTGAATTCCTTTTCGAATGACCCCAAAATTTACTGTGCCAGTGCAGGAGGGGGAAAAAAAAGGCAAAAAAGCACAAAACATTTTTTATTTTTTATATATATTATATATATATTCTTCATTTATTATTATTACTATTTTTATTTGTATTTACCTATCTACTTTTTGTCAATTTCTTTGTTTTGGTGTGGTTATTGAAGTTGTTGTCCCCGTTTATATTTATATTGGTTTTTTTTTTCTTCTTTTCTTTTCTTTCTTTAGGTGCTCTGTCATGTTTTTTAACTCAAGAACATGGCTTTTTTTGTGGTGCCTATCGTTATCACTGGATATTTGACACTTCTTTTTGTACTGTTGGGGTGTTTCACCTTCTTTTTCTCCTTCATCTCTCAAACCGACGATGAGAGCCTCTAGAAGGATTCCACCCATTTTCGGGGTATTAGACTTTTACCCAAGTTTATTACTTTTCTCTTCTTCAAATAAAACCACATAACTTGAACTTCCTCCCAGTTAGAGGGGGAAATAAGGGAGGCACCAAGACCAAGACTACTAAGTAGTAAACTAGGTACAGAGGGGACCACATATTCTCGCAGCTCCGGGGTGAGGGAGGAGGATATGGGAGTTAGGACGAACACGGAAGTGTAGGGAGGACAAATCGGTGATGGGAACCCCCCTGATTTTATGTAAATATGTACCTATAATATTATTGTCAACAATATGTAAGCCACTGTGATCAAAATAAAAATCATATTAAAAAAAAAGAAAATGTCCTTATTTTCTGACACTACAAGATATTTCAGTCTCATCTTTTATTATCTCTGATCCAACTCTGAAATCAATTATTTTTTCAATGAAAAGTTGATTTCTTTCATTGAAGAATAATTTCTCTAACCCAAAATATTACCACGGGGGTGGCTTCATTATTCTTGAGGTGTCTCAGTGGTGAAAGCTGGAAAATACATAGACAATACTTTACCACACAAACACACATCCATATTTACTTCTGTATGCATTTGTATGTTTGTTGAAAACAATGAAGTTGTATCAACATCTATGATTCTAATCTAACAATATGAGGTTACTCTAGTCTTGTTCCTTCATGTAAATTTAAATTCCTTTTCCAACAGAACAAAACCCAACTCTCATTAATATTATATTCACTGATATGTTCAGTACTAGTATTCATGTAAAATAATAATACTACTGCTCAGCTATACCCTATGAAAAGTATTTATTAATTAAGCAAGTTTTTTTTTAATTTATTGTGACCAATGTGAATTACAAGTCTTCCACAGTTATATTTAAGGTACAAAGTGACATGAGTTAGGGACATTCCCACTATCAGTGTTGTCCTCCTTCTACCTGTTCCCAGCATGTATCCCATACTTCCCCTCATTTGCTCCCTGGACTGCTAGTGTAGCCAATATCTTTTGTATATATCTGGGTGTAGATTGGTTATCTTGATGATGTTGTTGATGACTTTTGGTTTGGTGTTTGGGTCTGATCATTTTTTGTTTCCACTCAATGTTCATATGACTGTTTGCTCCTGATACCATCTACTTTTTTTCTTCCCTCCATTTATGAGGCAAAACAAAATGATTCAAGCCCTGTGGTTATGTTGGAAAAAAGGAAAAAAGAAAAAGAAAAAAATAGATGCTGGGAGGAGTCTAGGAACTAATCAATATCAATATAAAAGGAGAAAAAGGAAAAAAAAGAGAAAAAAAAGGAAAAAAGAAAACAACCAGGCACCAACAAGAAACTTGGCAGCAAAAATAAACACCAGCTAAAATGGCTACAATGCGAGAAAGAAAAAAAAGAAAAAAGAAAAAGAAGGGGGTGCTGAAGGAGAGTGCGGCAGGGTTTTGTGTCTTTTAGTTTGTTTGTTCTTGTTTTTGTTTTTGGGCCACTCCCAGTGATGCTCATGGATTACTTCTGGCTATGTGCTCAGAAATATCTCCTGGCTTGGGGGACCATATATGGGATACCTGGGAATCAAACCACGGTCCGTCCTAGGTTAGTGCATGCAAGGCAGACGCCCTACCACTTGCACCACTGCTCCAGTTCCTTGTGTCTTTTTTTTTCCATAAGCACAGTAAGTTTTGGGGAAATTAGAAAGGAAATTCACTTGGCCTAAAAGATACCAGGTTTCTTCACTCTAAGTATTATTGTCATGGGAACGACTACAGGCTCCAGACAGGCTCATTGATGAATCCGAAGGTCCTTTTCTGATGCCAGGAATGTTCTCCTCAGTCGTGGCTGACAAAATCAGTCTTCTGTAATTGGAGATCTTGGTAATTAGGCAAAAGTCTTTTATTTTAATTTTTAAATTTAATTTAATTTAAATTTTGGTTTTTAGGTCACACCCGGCAGAGCTCAGGGATAATTCCTGAGTCTTTATGCTCAGAAATCGCTCCTGGCAGGCTCGGGGGACCATATGGATGCCAGAATTCAAACCACTGTCCTTCATAAAAAGCAAAGGCCCTACCTCCATGCTATCTCTTTGGTCCCGGCAAAAGTCTTTTAATGTCATTCATCAGACTCACAATATATAGTAACAATACTTTTCCAACACTATTTAGGTTAGGACTTTAATATATATTTAGGACATCTATGCCATTCATTCTTAACATAGTTATATTCCTATGTTAATCATTACATTACATTTGGATCTCTCTATTACTGGCTAATTTTAATTATATACTGGGAAAGACAAATATAAAATGTTACTATAATTCTAAAAATCACACCTATATTAAAATATATTATCTGAAAATTCATTTGCCATGTCTGTATTTGTTCATATCCATAGACTCACTCTATTCTCCAAAGGCATGTAAATCAAGCTATGAACAATCATGGGCATACCAGCCAAGCAGATGAAATAGCAATTTTAGGAAATCAGGTTGACCAATTTCCTCCCTGCTCAAGCTATACCAGCTGCACCCATCACCCACATCTGCCACTTTGCCAATGGCCCATATTCACCACTTAATCACTGATGTCAGCAGAGACACCAACCCTACCAAAATTCTAGGTATGCCAGTATTTAGGTTAACACCAACAAGACTTGGTGTGAGTGCAGGCACACTCCTCCCAACTCTGAAATTCTTGTATTACCAGAAGGCCTGGCAGCTGAACCATGCCCACACCACAGTATTAGCCTTGGACCTTGGAATTGCTTCAGCTGTGTGACAACTCCAATTTATTTATTAATTCTGTTATGCTAGTAGAAATACATCATTTTTGACATTATTTTAGATTTAATGCTACATAATGTTCAGGAAAATAAACAAATAACAGGAAATTAAACTAGCAAAAAAATCACTTAGCAAACCTGACAATGACCTAATAACCTTATTGTGAGAAACTTTAATTTTCACAGTCCAAGCAAGTGAAAGTAAAAATAAACAAATGGGACTACATTAAACAAAAAAGCTTCTGCACTTCAAAGGAAACAGTGATTAGGATACAAATACTACCCATGGGATGGGAGAAACTATTTACCGAGTATGTACCCATCAGATAAGGGGTT
The DNA here is from genome assembly GCF_024139225.1 of Suncus etruscus. NCBI lineage: Eukaryota > Metazoa > Chordata > Mammalia > Eulipotyphla > Soricidae > Suncus > Suncus etruscus. The sequence continues at coordinate 81,366,495 of NC_064853.1, read as the reverse complement.
AAAACACATCAGTAAAAGACATCAAGTACCCTTCAGATAAGGGGTTAATATCTAAGTTATACAAGGCACTAATAGAACTTAGCAAGAAGTAAAAACATCTAACTCCATCCAAAAACGGGGAGAAGAAATTAACAAATATTTTCTTGAAAAAAGAAATACAGGGGCCAGAGCAATAGCACAGCAGTAGGGCATTTGCCTTGCACGTGGCTGATCCAGGACGGACCTGGGTTTGATCCTCAGCATCCTATATGGTCCCCCAAGACTGGAGCGATTTCTGAGAGCATAGGCAGGAGTAACCCCTGAGTGTCACCGGGCGTGACCCAAAAGCAAAGAAACAAAAAGAAATACAGATGATCAAAAGGCTCATGAAAATAATGCTCCACATCACTAAATCATCAGAAAGATAAAAATCAAAACAACAATGAGATATTATCTCACACCACAGAGACTGTCACTCACCACAAAGAATAAGAACAACCCAGGCTGTCGCAGATGTGGGGGAAACCAGACTCTCACTGACTTCTGGTGGGAATATAGACTGGTCCAGCCTTTATAGAAAACAATATGAATATTCCTCAAAAAACTAGAAATTGAGATTTTATATGATCCAGCAATACCACTCCTCGGGATATAACCTAGCAACACAAAAACACACTACAGAAAAGCCCTCTGTGTTCCTATGTTCATTTTAGCATTATTTACAATATCTAGAATCTGAAAACAACCCAAGTGCCTCAGAAAAGATGAGTGGCTAAGGAAACTATGCTACATCTATGCAATGGAATACTATGCAGCTGTTAGGAAAAAAATTCATAAAATTTGCTTATACATGATGGATGTAGAGATAATTATGCTAAGTGAAATGATTCAGAGAGAGGGATAGACATAGAAAAATCTTACTCATCTGTGGGCTAAATGAAAAACAAAAAATAGTATGGTAATTATATTCAGAAAAAATAGAGATGAGAACAAGAGGGCTAGTCCATGGTAGAAAGCTTGCCACAAAGAGTGATAAGTGCATCAGGGTAGAGGACAGTCCCCTCTGACAATAATAGTTAGAACTTATTGCTCTGGACAATAACTGGGTGGTACTGGGTCTAGAATGAAAGGGCAGTTGGTAGGGTGTTTGCCTTACATGCAACTAAGTTTCATCCCCAGAATCCCATGTGGTACCCTGAGCCTGCCAGGAGTGATTTCAGAATGCACTGGCAGGAGTAAGCCCTGAGCACTGCCAAGTGTGGCAAAAAAAAAAAAAAAAAAAAGAACTTGGAGTTGAACTGGGAGCTGAAAGTGATATGCACAATGCCTCTTCATTAGCAATAGTGCAAAAATAGTGTCTTAAGAGAGAGAAAAGTAAAATAATGTCTGCCTCAGAGGCAGGCGGGGAGGGTGGGTGGGAAGGAAGAAAACTGGAAATATTGCAAGCAGAAAATGTGCCCTGGAGAAGGGTGTTGTACATTCTATAACTTAAACTTAACCATGAACAATTTTTTAATCACAGTGCTTAAATAAAGTGGTTATATTAAAAAGAAAAGAGAACTCAGATGTAAAAAAAATAAATAGAAAATCAAACTTGCAAGCAGCACCAGGCAAACATCATACATGAAAAAAATTGGCCTTTATTTCCTTTTTATTGGGAGTTTATCTTCATGAATGATTCCTGAAGGTGGAATTTCTGACCAAAAGCTAAGTACATGTAGCTTTGTTAGATATTATCAACCTTCCCTTTCACAGAGTTATACTGGTACATTTTATTAAAAACAATTTACGAAGGGTGTCTGAATCTTCACAGCCTCACTAATGAGGCATGTTTTCATACTATTTTTATGTTTTCCAGTAAAAATAAATTATACCTCACTGTTGTCTTAATGTGCGTTTCCCTAATTACATGAGTCTAAGAAATGTTTTCATATGTTTGAGGGATATTTATATGGTTTTATGTCCGGGTTTCTCCTTTTCTCTCCTGCATCCTCATCACCATTTTCCTGATTCTTTGTCCCTTAATTTCTATAACTATATGTGTTCTATATTACAGATATTTTCTACTAATTTGTCAGATAGTCTTTAATTTTATTTACACTGTGTTTTTGTTTTTAAAAGCTATGTTTAGTTTTCTGTGGCCAGATTTCTCTATCTTTAATTGACATTGGATTTTGAGTCATATTAAGAGAGTCTTTATTCCTAACTTCAAACAAGTTAAAGAAAAATTGACACTGGTTTTCTTCAGATACATGAATCCTTTTATTGTTTACATTTAAATTCGTAATACCTTTGTCATTTATACTCTTAAAATGGAAATATGGACCTGATACTATCTTCTTCTAAATAGTTGCCCAGCATCATTTATTAAAATGTTCAAATTTACTCTATGTCTCATAATTTGCATATGCAAGTATGCTTATCATCACTGAGTATCAGGAAATAGAAAGCAAAATGATAATGAGATATCACTGAGAATGGCTTATCTCCAAAGGAACAGAAATAGGGCTGGAGAGATAGTACAATAAATAACCTAGGTTTATGTCTATACACAAATAGGGCTAGAGAGATAATACAATAAATGACCTAGGTTTATGTCTATACTGTCTGATTCAGGTTTGAACTCTGGCATATATAATCCCCTGAGTTCTGCTCTGAGTGATCCTTGAGCACAGGGCAAGGAACATGCCCTATGCAAAGCTGGTTGTGGTCCAAAAAAGCAACAATAAAAAAGGCACTTGCAGAAATATGGAAAAAAATTAAACATAAACACACTTTCACATTGGGAATATAAATTGGTTTAGCTACTATGAAAAATAATATGACTATTTCTTTAAAAGTTAACCTACCTAGGGCTGCATGGTTGCACAGTGGTGGGACGTTTGCCTTGTATGTGGCTGGCCCAGGACGAACACAGGTTCCATCCCCATATGGTCCTCTGAGCCTGCCAGGAGCAATTTCTGAGTGCAGAACCAGAAGTAGCCCCTGAGGGTTATTGGGTGTGGCCCCAAAAGCAAAACAAAGTAAATAGAAGTTAACCTACCAAATTATCTAGAAATTCGATGGAATTTATTCAACACAAAAGCATTTATCTAGAAGATATGTATACCTGTATTCATTGTAACATTATTTGCAATAGCCATGATATGGAAACAACTCTTGCCCAATAACAAATAAGTGTGTAAAAAATAGTATTTATACACAATGGAATACTACTGAGTTATAATAAAAGATAAAATCTTGCTTTTTGCTACCACATGAATGAAATTAAAGAATGTTATGTTAAGTAAACTATGTCAAAAGAAGAAAAATACCAGATAAATTAACTGAAATGTGAAATATAAAAGAAACAAGTCAAGGAAATTGACAATGCCCTTACCCTCAATCAAATAACTTATTTTACCTTAAAAAAAACTGAGGAGGAAGGGAGGAAGTCATAGGGTTTTTGCCTTGCATACTGCTGACCCACAATGGACCTCGGTTTGATCCCGCATTGTTTCATATGGTGCCCCAAGCCAGGAGCAATTATTGAGTGCATAACCAGGAGTAATCCCTGAGTGTCACCGAGTGTGGCCCAAAAAAAAAAAAAAAAAAAAAAAAAAACAACAACAACAACAACAACAAAAACCAAGGAGGGGAGCATGAGGACAGTGAAGGTTTAGAGGATTCCTGTGGTAGTTATGGGGAGATTGTAGCCCATGGATAACATTGCATTTTTAAAACATAAGTTTCCACTTTTATCAACCAATGTTACTTTATTTAAAAAAAAAAAAAAGAAAGAAAATTGGGGGTCGGACAGATAGCATGGAGGTAGTGCGTTTGTCTTGCATGCAGAAGAACGGTGGTTCAAATCCCAGCATCCCATATGGTCCCCTGAGTCTACCAGGAGCGATTTCTGAGCATAGAGCCAGGAATAACCCCTCAGCGCTGCCAGGTGTGACCCAAAAACAAAACAAAAAAAAAAAAAGAAAGAAAATTGGAAAAGTAAAAATTAATAGCAATGAAAAGATTAAATAAACTGTCAATAAACAAGAAATTTTAAAAAATATTTATTACCAAAAATATTAGGAAAGCACTGACAGATGAAGCTGAGATAAGGAAGCCATACCCTTGACCATAGCCAACAGAGTTATTTATAATGGTTAAAAAAAAGACAACATAGGTTAATCAGTAGACAAAGTGAATGCCTTAATGCCTGTACTAACTCTCTGGCCCAATTTAGTGTGTTTGACAAAAAATGTGTAAGATCTTCACCACTCCCAATTTACTCTCTGGATGAAGAGAAAGAAAAAAAGAAGAAAAGAAAGAAAGAAAGAAAGAAAGAAAGAAAGAAAGAAAGAAAGAAAGAAAGAAAGAAAGAAAGAAAGAAAGAAAGAAAGAAAGAAAGAAAGAAAGAAAGAAAGAAAGAAAGAAAGAAAGAAAGAAAGAAAGAAAGAAAGAAAGAAAGAAAGAAAGAAAGAAAGAAAGAAAGAAAGAAAGAGAAAGAAAGAGAGAGAGAGAGAGAGAAAGAAAGAAAGAAAGAAAGAAAGAAAGAAAGAAAGAAAGAAAGAAAGAAAGAAAGAAAGAAAGAAAGAAAGATAGGAAGGAAGGAAGGATGGAAGGAAGGAAGGAAGAAAGAAGGAAGGAAGGAAGGAAGGAAGGAAGGAAGAAAGAAAGAAAGAAAGAAAGAAAGAAAGAAAGAAAGAAAGAAAGAAGAAGAAAGAAAGAAAGAAAGAAAGAAAGGAAAGAAAGAAAGAAAGAAAGAAAGAAAGAAAGAGAAAGAAAGAGAGAGAGAGAAGAGAGAGAGAGAGAGAAAGAAAGAAAGAAAGAAAGAAAGAAAGAAAGAAAGAAAGAAAGAAAGAAAGAAAGAAAGAAAGAAAGAAAGAAAGAAAGAAAGAAAGAAAGAAAGAAAGAAAGAAAGAAAGAAAAAAGAAAGAAAGAAAGAAAGAAAGAAAGAAAGAAAGAAAGAAAGAAAGAAAGAAAGAAAGAAAGAAAGAAAGAAAGAAAGAAAGAAAGAAAGAAAGAAAGAAAGAGGGGCCGGGAAGGTGGCGCTACAGGTTAGGTGTCTGCCTTGCAAGTGGATGGACCGGTTCGATCCCCCGGTGTCCCATATGGTCCCCCCAAGCCAGGGGTGATTTCTGAGCGCATAGCCAGGAGTAACCCCTGATCTTCAAACGGGTGTGGCCCAAAAAAAAAACCAAAAAAAAAAAGAAAGAAAGAAAGAAAGAAAGAAAGAAAGAAAGAGAAGGAAGGAAGGAAGGAAGGAAGGAGAAGAAATGAAGGAGAAGGAAGGAAAGGAAGGAAGGAAGGAAGGAAGGAAGGAAGGAAGGAAGGAAGGAAGGAAGGAAGGAAGGAAGGAAGGAAGGAAGGAAGGAAGGAAGGAAGGAAGGAAGGAAGGAAGGAAGGATATCGTGAGCACTGCTGTTTGAAAGACCACAAAATAAATTAAGTTGCAAGTTTTATTAAAAAGTCACTGCTGGGGCCGGAGAGATAGCATGGAGGTAAGGCGTTTGCCTTTCATGCAGGAGGTCATCGGTTCGAATCCCGGCGCCCCATATGGTCCCCTGTGCCTGCCAGGAGCAATTTCTGAGCCTGGAGCCAGGAATAACCCCTGAGCACTGCCAGGTGTGACCCAAAAACCAAAAAAAAAAAAAAAAAAAAGTCACTGCTGGGGCCAGAGTGATAGCACAGCGGTAGGGCATTTATGCTTTGCACAGGGCTAATCAAGGGACGTACCCCAGTTCGGATCCCGGCATTCCATATGGTGCCCCCACCCTCGAGCCTCCCAGAAGCAATTTCTGAGAGTAGAACCATGAGTAACCCCTGAGCGCTGCTGGGTGTGACCCAAAAAATCAAAATCAAAATAAAATAAAGTAAAGTAAAAATAAATAAAAAGTCACTGCTAAGGGGCTGGAGTGATAGCACAGTAGAGAGGGTGTTTGCCTTGCAAATGGCAGAACCAGGTGTGATCCCCAGCATCCCAAATGGTCCCCCAAGCCTGCCATGAGTGATTTCTGAGCATGAAGGCAGAAGTAACCTTTGAGCACCACCGAATGTGTCCCCCACACCAAAAAGAAAAGTCACTGCTGACTATCATATGCTTTTCAAAAATGAGCTATTAAACCACAAGAAAAGGCATATTTTTAATTTTTGAGTTATTTTATTCCTTACCTATGAAAATCTTTATTACCTAAACCCCAGAATATATATATATAACGAATTTGGAAATTCAGACAACTGCAAACTGCAAGATTAAGCTTATCTCTTTGAACTTTTATTTTGGTGCTGTTTCTGGGAATCTATTTCTCTTGCCTTAAAGATTTAATATGCTGTAGAGTCTTGAGCCAACATCACATTGTTCCATACTGTGGATTTAAGGTCACTGGATAAAACAACCTTGTATGCAGGCCCAATATGTTCCTATTAGTGGAGAAATATAAATAACACTATCTTTTTTAAAAAAGACAACACATCAAAAAATTTTTACTTATAGATCAGTGCAGCTTAGTAACTAATTTTCCAATATGCTATGGAACTCAGTAAACATCAGAGTTAGGCTGCAAGATAATTCCCTTACATTTTCTGAAAATTTTATTTCAACTCAGTCAGGGAGCCTCCAGCCATATCTATGGTGCTATTGGCAACCTTCTTAGAATACAGCCAGATGTAGAAATCAATCAGTTCTTCCAGCTATAAATTTTTACTTTAGACTTTATTATTTTTCACCATTTTATTTTCATTCTATTAGACTACTGAAATCTTTAGATATTAAAAGCAGCAATTTATCTTAAAGAGAATGGTTCTAGGATGTTCTAGGCCTTAATTGTTTTCTCTGAATAATCACAGAGAGGTGATAGGGTCATTCAATATGCTGAGCAACAAGCTTTGTAAGGTCTAAGTTTGATCCTAGACACCACAAAATTCTACAAGAAATTCTGGGAATACCCTGAGCACTGTGCCAGGAGTAGCCTCCAAACATTTCTGGGAATGGTTCCAATAAGTAAGATGACTATGAAGAGCCAAACAAAGCTATCCCTGACTATATTTCAGAGGTGATCCAACTCCTTCTTATTCCTATTTTTCCTTTGCTGGAGACCTTGCAAAAGTATTGAGATGAATCATTTAATTTCAAAAAGCACTTGATTACAAACTCTATGACAAATTTTTCTATAAGTAGGATCAGTTTGACATTTAGGAAACTATCCAGAATTCTGTTTTAAGATTTTTGTGAAGTAGTTTGAACAAGTAGCTAGGATCATATCAAAAACTCTGTGCTATTTATTATAAACAGTGAGTTAACCAAAAATCTTCACTTCATGTTGATGAAATGTCTCTTCTCCAGGGAGTTTTCCTCATGTTCATTATCTGATTAATCATCCATCTATTCCCTTGGAGAAAGAAAAGAGAAAAATATGGATTTTAGTAGCTTTTATTTTTAAATTTCCAGGAGGATATATGGAGACTCAGAGAATAAATATTTAATGTTTTGGATATGTGAAATGGAAAAAGAAGCTGTCCAAAGAAATGTGTGTAGTAAGTATGGAAAGTCTGGTCTTTAGTCCCTAAAATTGATAATTAGAATAAGTGAACTCTGTCTAATGACCATCATTAGTGTTAGTTCATAGTTTAATGTATGAAACTTAATTTTATTTATTAATTATTATTATCATTATTATTATTTGTTTGAGCAACAAATGTACTTAAAATGTACTTAAAATCCAGATGTACTTAAAATCTTACTCCTGGCTTTGAGCTCAGTGATCACTCCTGGCATGACTCAGGAGACATATGAGATGCCAGATATCCAATCTGGATTGGACATGTGCAAGGCAAGTGTCCTGCCTGCTCTGGGCCCTATTTCTTTTTATAATTGTTGTTGTTTGTGCCACACCTAGTCATACTCATGAGTTACTCCTAGATCTGCATGCAAGAGTTACCCTTTTTTATTAATATCTTTATTTAAACACCTTGATTACAAATATGATTGTAGTTGAGTTTCAGTCATGTAAAGAACACCCCCTATCACCACTGCAACATTCCCATCACCAATGTCCCAAATCTCCCTCCACCCTACCCCACCCCGACCTGTACTCTACACAGGCTTTCTACTTCCTTCATTTATTCACATTTTATGATAGTTCTCGATGTAGTTATTTCTCTAACTGCACTCATCACTCTTTGTGGTGAGCTTCATGTCATGAGCTGGACCTTCCAGCCCTCCTCTCTTTTGTCTCTGAGAATTATTGCAAAAAAGTCTTTTATTTTTCTTAAATTTTTCATAGATGAGTGAGACTATTCTGCATCTATCTCTCTCCCTCTGACTTATTTCACTCAGCATAATAGATTCCATGTATATCCATGAGGAGTTACTCTTGATGGTACTCAGGGACCATATATGGTGCCAGGGATTCAAACAAGGGTTAATCATGAGTGTACTCTCTCTATCTCAGTTTGTCTCTGTATCTCTGTGTTTTTGTCTCTGTCTGTCTGTCTGTCTCTTTCTCCCTCTCTCAGACCAGTAAGAACTTTAAAGCACTATACCAATAACATAGGTCAAATGTTGACACAAGAGAACTGCAGAATATCTCAGTGGCATAGAACACAGATCTTTGATCATGGCTGTAATCTCCAGTGATACTGCATCCTCACCCAGTGGGATCATGGCAGCTTTGCTTCTAAACCTGGTAACTCCTCGCCCCACAGGTGATTTCTAGCTGTACCACATCAAGGTGTGTGCAAACACTAAAAGCAACATGGTACTAAAAAAGATATGCAGGCACTGTTGGAGGGAGATGGATGGGGGAGAGAGAATGCTTCCTGGCAACAAGTTTTTCCTTTAGTCATAAAGCCAAAATGTGATTAAAAGATGTTGCCTAGTCATCAGTCTTGAAATATACTGAAGACATGAAAACTGCATTCCTTTAAGGTACTTTAGGAAAAAATCTTTAGAGGAGATATTGAGGTACACACACACACACACACACACACACGCACGCACGCACACACGCACACACACACACACACACACACACATGTGAATCTCCTCAGAAAAGTAGTTTCAAAAAAAAAGTCAAGAATATAACTTGGGTTATAAATAAATAACTTGGATTAATTCCTATTTTCTCCTGCTCCCAATTTTGGCGGTTTGAGGACAAGAACTCAAATGCATTATAACCACTATGGACAGGAAGTGTGACCCTATGAGCAAATAGTGACCTCTGAGGAGCACTAAAACCAAAATTGTGAGCCACAACAAGAGAGTGCCTCTGGTGAGCACCACAGCTAAAAACCAGATTTGTTAATAGATCCCATCACTGCAACATTGAAGAGGACAAGATGGATGAGAGGAATTAAAATAAAAAAAACTAATGCTTTAAAATTTTACATAAAGCACAGCTTCTCTTATGACCAAACTGCTAATGCTCCACCCTCTTCCCCACACGAAAGGACTTACAAGATTTGCCTTAGTTAGAGATAAAATACTGAATTTCCTCATCTGTAAAATGAGTCCTCTGGCTCAGCACTCGCATGGCTTTTTGCCCCTGGGTACTTGGTGAGAATAAAATATTTTAAAAGCTATTCACTTCTCAGGAAAAAAATAATAATAATGACATAAAACCAGTCAGGCATATTATTCCATATTGAAAGCCACAGGACTTTAAGAGAAACTAGAGCTTTAGGCTGCTAGGATCTCAGTGAAGATTTTAATAAAAATAAAAATATACTGTGTAAGCATCTGTAGCTGTTCTGATATTTCTGATGAACCACAGATTTGATCCCCACCAATGATGCTTTTCTAGGTTCAAGCTTGTGACATGCTTATTATACATATATGATGGCAAGGAATTAATTAATAATTAGGTCTGCTGTGAGTGACTTGGGTAAAGTGGAGAGGACAGAGGGAGCCTCAAGAAAACAGTGCTTCTATCTCTCTACTTAACCCAATTTGGCCACCTGTGTTAACAACAGGAGGGTGAGGCCTCTGCAGAAATTTAGTAAAGGATCTTTCTTCAGATGATTTAACTGTGAAATGTAAGGAAGATAAGGAAAGCTATAGTCCCCAATAAATAAATCTAGTTATCATTAGAATAAATCATGATTTGGAGGCCAAAGCGATAGTTCAATAGATAGTGTTTGCCTTGTACACAGCTGACCTGGGTTTGATCCTTGGCAACATATACGGTCATTCCCTGCCCTTCTTACACAAGCACCAGCAAGAATATTTTCTGAAGCATAGAGCCAGAAGTCAGTCCTGACCACTATTTGATATGGCCCCCCAAAAACACCCTAAACAAAACAAAATAGACCATGATTTTAAACAATTAGGAATAACAGCCCCAAAGATTATAAGAAGGTGCCCATTTCTCCAAAATCCTCAAGTCCCAGTCCAGGTATGAATCTGACTTAATAACTACTTTAATCCCAACTGTGAACTAATTTAAGCTTAAAAAATGGGAATAATTTTTCTGCCTTATGAATAAAAAATTATTTTAATCTTGTGCTCATAGAAACCTGTGGTAAGTCAAGCCCAGCTGCCCATGTTTAACTCTATTTCTGACTATGATGTGATGCAAGATTTGTCCAATAAGCATGTGGAAAATATTCATCATCATTTGTTATCTAGGAATCCAAATTAAAATGACCAAGAACTATCACTTGACACCTGTAAAAATAGTTTACATCAAAAAGAACCAGAAACAAGAAGTATAGTGAGAATGCAAAAAACAAGGAACCCTGACACAGTTTTGGTTGAAATTTCAGTTGTTTCAATCTCTACATGAAACTGATTTCTCAAAATATTAACTCTAGATCTACCATATGATATAGCAATTCTACTTCCAGATTTCTTTTTAAAGAACTAAAAAATACTAATTTGAAAAATACATGCACACCAATGTTCATTGTAGCACCATCTACAGTAGTCAAAATTTGGAAACAACACATGCTCAAAGACAGATGAGCAGAAAAAGATGTGACAGATATATACAACAGGCTATTATTCAGTTTTTAGAAAAAAATGAAATCTCATATTTTGCTAAATGAATAGAAGAGCAGAGACCATTATTTTATTTCATTGGATATGTTTTGGTTTATAATACTATTAATAATGGTTTCTCATGGTTATCATTCTAATACCACACCAATCTTCAGTGTAATCATATCACTCCTTCCCCAAAAACCCTGAGCCCCCTCATTCCCAAACCCCAGCCCCACTCCATTATATTACCTTTGGACTAGAAGAGAACATTTTAATAAGGCAGTAGCAAAAGGATAAATATTAGAAGATGTCGCTCATATACGAGATTTAGAGAAACAAATCAAGGGCACAGATAATGACCAACAAACTCTTAGACTTTAACCACAGAACTAAGATTACCAACGGGAATAAAGAAAAATAGGATGAAAAAGTTTTTTCATCTAGAAGGACCTAATGCTTTTTGTTGAAACTATTGGCAATTTAGTGGTGGGCTCTAGTGAGATCATATTGTACCCTAAAAAGATAAACATGTATAATTTTGTAAATCAATACTATTTTAATAAAATAGAATAATGCTAAAATATGAATTATTAGCTTTATTTATTATTTAACAATCTGGGTGACATTTCATGTCTTTATACTTGCATAATAGCAATTAGCAAAAGTTGAGTATTACCAAGGTAAGTGTATGCTTTCAGTTCCTTAACTTCCTCAAATAAACTCCCTGATACTGCATATGTACTGGTCTGACCTCTACTGACTTTACAGTTTGCAAACCCTGAGGTATGTACTCTCTTCTCCTCTAAACTGATCATTAAAGCCAGAGTGGTAAAATCAAGTGGTCAGAAATAGCTACCTATTTGTATCATATTCTTTTAGCTGATGTGACACCTTCAGAAGGAAACTGTGGATATAACCAGCATTATAAGACTGGATTTATTTATTTCCCTAAAAGAATAAATCATGTTTTATATGTCACATAAATCATAAATAAATATCTATAACTTATAATATATAAGTTTTAATACAGTATGTTCAAGTCAAGTTAGTAGGTAATTATTCCATTTTTAAATAAATACATAAACATATATAGATGGTATTTGTTATTCAAATATAATTCTTTCCTGCTTTGATATAATGGATATCAAATTTATAAATAGTGAAGAAGTACAATTATAAATGTATATATCTATTTCTTTTGAATGGAAAGTTGAATATTTCAAACCAAACTATCTAATATTTGACTAGAAAACACCAATGTAATATTCTAAGGCTTTCTGCAAATTTGCAACATATATATAATGCAAAATTAGTTTATACTTATGGAATTTTTATTGGATTTATTTTCATGTAATATACAATAGAAATCTATTTACCTTATGTGTACAATAAGTATATGTTAGATTATAAATTAAATTTTTGATATATTTTATTTATGTAATAAATGCAAAAATAAAATAAAAACATAAGTTTAAGAGTACTGGGGCCAGTGTACAGTGGGTAATGTGCTTGCCTTACACACAGCCCTTCAAAATCAATCCCCAAACCACATATGGTCGACTGAGCACCACGAGGAGTAATTCTTAAGAGCAGAGAGAAGAATAAGCCTGAGCACTACTGGGTGTACCCCTTCCTCACCAAAGAAAAGAGTTTATTTATCATACAGAGAGTATTGTAGGAAGAAAATAGAAGTTGCAATCAGGGAGGCACGAATACTGTTTGGAATTGAGTGAATATCAGTGGGAGTGAGCAAACAGAGAGTATGAAATAGCAAACACATGTAGTTCACCTACGCTCAAGCTCCAAAATCCAAGGATATGAGGAAAAGTCATTTCTTTCTGGCACTTGACTCTCTAAGAATGTGGCTATGAACCATTATTTGAAATGACAAATAACCATAGCCCAAAAGGAATTTGAATAAAATTTACAGGCACAGTCATTGTGTCTGCTAAATTCCATGTTTTCTAAAGATACAGCTATGGGTATTTATAGCTCTTCTATTTTACTTTGACCTATGATGAATATTAAGTTGAACAGATTCCTTGGTCATAAGTTCTATATACCATCCACTTCACTAAATCTAGCCTTCTTCACAAGATTTAGGATTTTTGCTTAGTGTTAATCACTTCCTGGAAACCTTGAAAGTCAGCAACAATTGTGGGACCAGATACTCTCATGCTCCATTCATTGTTATGATACATGCCATACCCAGTTGATAAATTCAAAGACCTTCTCAATGTCAAAATTTTTTCATAAATCCTTAATTGAAGCAGCGTTGCCTGCATCATCAGACCGTATATCAGTATACAAGTGGTGCAAACTGCATCACCATCTGAAAACAATATGCCTTGAAGACTGCAGCAACTAGTAGGTCCAGAGGCTACAATAATGACTTAAGGCTGAGAGGCAAAACTGTGATATTATCTCTGAAATTGTCAACACTAGAAGGACATCTGGGAGCATTGTATATTATCAAAAGAGCCTTGTCTGCAAGAATTCCATCCTTGTGTACTCTTTGATGAATAGAGACAGTTAGCGTCTCATGTAATCACTGAACACTGCTGCCTTGGTCACCCAATCTTTCTGAACTGAATATCACAAAACAGGCAATTCATTCTTCAATAGTCCCTAAAAGGCACTGACTGGGGTTTTTGAAGTTTGCACCAACAAAGAATTTAGCTTAACATCACATTCACTTTAAAGCAACGTTAGCCTATTTTGGATGGTTCATGTTCTGGCATTTTGTCTCCTTTTTTGAAATGAACATACAAGAGAGCATTTGTTTCCAAAACAGCCCAATTTCATCAACATTGAAATTTTTCTTTGCTGTTCAATCACCTTTTCAATAGTTTTTTGCAATTCATGGATTCATCTACTTTCTTCACAGGCTTTTCAACGTTCTTAAAAGACATTTTTATATAATAATGTGGGGAAACTGATTAGATAATGCACAACATGTTTAAACTGTGCAAGCACCAGATTCAGAATTTTTGAAAGAAGAACTAAAACTCTACTGCAGCATACTCCGTATTTTCTCTCTGAATCTATGCACAAATTAAACAATTTTGCTGCTGTGACAATGTTCAATTGTTTTAATGAGATTTCCTTTCAGATAGTAAATTTTTGGGGAAAATTATGTCATTTAAACAAAGATTTGGATAGTAAGATTCAGATGGCAAATTATCATTTATGCTATGAGAGGAATATAAAAGGATATGAACCACAGTTTATAGTTAATATCCTTGAAAGATAGCACACAATAATTTTAGTACTTTTCTTTATTCATCAGTGCCTCTAGTATATCAAAAATAAATAGTCAACAATTTTATAAATGGTGAAAATAAATAAATAAATATGCTTTATAGCTGTACTAACAGAGTACTTCACACCTCAACTCCTTTGTCTTGGTGCTCAATACTGAAAGGTATTTTAAACACTATTTTTCACTATATTATATTGTAAATCTTATTTTAAATGTTACATATTAAATTATATTATTTTTTTAACTTTCTTCTTCCTTCTCCCTTTTTTCTTTCATCCTTCCTTCATTTGCTTACTTCTTCTTCTTTTTTTTTTTTTTCATTTGCTTACTTCTGACTCTACACTCAGGGATCATTTTTGACAGAACTCAGGGGACCATAAGGGATGCCAGGGATGATATTTGAATCAACTTTGCAAGGCAAGAACCCCACCTGTTGTACTGTCTTCCTAACCCTGAATTTTAAAAGAAGCCTCTTCGAAGCTAAAAGCCAAACAATAAATAGAGGACAAAGAAGACTTGTGAAGGAAGTGTCAGAAAACTCATTTTACAACTGTTAGCTCAACACCATGTCAAGGGAATAAAAAGCTTTTGTAGAAGAGGCAGAGAAAGATGACTTGAAATGCTGTAACTTATTTTCTTATTTTCTTTGCACCTCCTAAGGAAAAAGAGTATACTTCACCTTTTCCTCAAACTTGGAGAAAGGAACATTAAGGAGAACATTTAGAGAACTTGATGTGTATTTCCTGAAATGTTCAGATTACAAAGAACTAATTTATGGGACTGGAGTGATAGCATAGAGGTAGGGCATTTGCCTTGCACACAGTCTATCTAGGATGAACCTTGGTTCAATCGCCTGACATCCCATATGGTCCTTGGGCCAGGAGCGATTTCTGAGTGCATAGCCAGGAGTAACCCCCCAAAAAAGAACTGATTTATGACATACCTGAGGTGATACAGTCCAAAAGGATCCCAAACTATAAAGTGCTAGCTACTCTTACACCAATAATGAGACACAGTGCTACCAATCAAGATAGGACATGTACTGACCCTGACTCTAAGTAGGATATCTAAGTCATGGGAACATTTTTCTTTAAAGAAAAATTTAAGATCCAGAAAGAAGCAAGATTTTAGACCACATTTGACCTTTACCATAGATTTCCAGCCAAAACTATGGCAGAAGTTTATTCTTTTTTTCTCCCTCACAGAGGGCAAGGAGTTGGGCCACATCTAGGAGAGGTACTTAGCATTTATTACTGGCTTTGTGCTCAGGAGTGCTCCCTACTGGTACTCCTGTACCATATACAATGTTGAGGATCAACCAGGGCTTTGTCGCATGTAGGGCAAGCACCACACTTTCTGTACTATACTATCTCACCAGTTCATGGAGGTAGAAGCTTAACCTAAAAGAAGGTAAGAGTTTTGGTTATCTTTAATAAGGTCAAATAATAAAATCTAATAAATTATAGTGACTAAAACTAAATACAAACTTATATAATACAGCAATTCCACTTCTAAGTTATCCAAATGTGCCAGAAACATTAATACAAGAGGATATAAACACCTACATACTATTGTAGTACTGTTTATAAATAGTAAAGCTATTTATAGTCAAGCAATAATGAAAGCATTGATGCCATCAGTAAATGTTTTTTAAATGAAGAAAATGTATAGCACAGCATTAAGAGGAACAAAATTTACACCATAGGTGTTCAGAAGAAGAGGAATGAAAGGCATACCAGTTAAAAATATAGTAGTTGGAAGGAGGGTCTGGGAGTATATGGAAGAAAGTGTCTGAGGAGGATTCTGGAAGGATCTGAGAGTCTGAGACCGTCTGAGGAAAGTTAAAGGGAGTATGGGGTTGTTCCCAGCACACGGTTACTCTGAAAGCTCTAGTTGCCAGGGGTTCCATTCTCTCAGGGATGCCTTCCAGATGAAAAAGGAGGAGGAAGAGGAACAAGAGGAGGATGAGGAGGAAGAACAGGAGGAGGAGGAAGGATAGGAAGAATAGGAGGAGGAGGGGTAGGAAGAATAGGAGGAGGAAGTTGAGGAAGAGGAGAAGGAAGAGGAGGAGAAGGAAGAGGAGGAGGAGGAGGAGGAGAAAGCAATGCTGGACTTTTCCAGGGACCAGGATCTGGAGCACATCAGGCAGGGATGGCAGGACCGCTGCATGTACCAGAGAACATTGGGGCTGCACAAGAAGCTGAGCTATAGGCAATTCTCCTGTCCTACAGGCAAGGTGAGCATTCACACTGGAGCAGGAACATTCAGGAGAATGGATTGGAAACCTTGGAAACCTCTGAAATAGGAAGGTTTTGGGGCCAAACCCTGTAGCGCTCTCTCTCTCTCTCTCTCTCTCTCTCTCTCTCTCTCTCTCTCTCTCTCTCTCTCTCTCTCTCTCTCTCTCTCTCTCTCTCTCTCTCTCTCTCTCTCTCTCTCTCTCTCTCTCTCTAAGATTACCCCTGGCTCTGGGCTCAAAAATCACTCCTGGCAGACTCAGGGGACAAAATAGGATGCCAAGGATCAGACCAGAGTCAGCCACATGCAAAGCAAAAGCCCTCCTGCTGTGTTATTTCTCCAGCCCCAATGATTGTTTTTTTTTTTTTATTTATTTATTTATTTACTTTTGCCCAGTGATTGTTTTACACCATTGCACTTATAAGGGTATATGGGAATCCAACTAGTCACCTTTCATAACTCTTTTACATAAGGACCTGTCTGATTAGCCTGCAAATCCTTATAAGGACATTATTGGCTATAGTGAAATCACTTGTCTTCATTTGCCTATACCATCTACTGGTCTTTCCAGTTGGATTCCTCATTAGGCATAATCAATCAGAGGGCAGCAGAAACAATAAAGAGTGTGGGAAGTTCAATGTCTGTGAACTCAGGCTACCTTGTAGAACAGTAGAGGGGGAGGGGAGAGAGCAGAGAGAGAAGTCTAGCGCTGGATTCTTGTTTCTGCAGTCCTGCAGCCCTCAGACACCTCTGCAGGACAGGATCTACTCAGAAACACTGGAACCCTGACGACCTCTCATGGACGGACCTAACCCTATACAGGGTCCACACAACCCACAGCTGTCCATTATGCTGCAAACAGTTGAAGAAAGGAAGGACAAGGCTGAGAATCCTGGAGCCCCCGAGAGCCACATACCAGTGTCCCCCTTCCTCCTGGGCCTTCAGACTGGGTGTCCTGCTTCTGCATCCTCAGCTGCTCCACATTCATTGAATATGTTATTGTAATCTGTTTTCAATTGTAGGTAGTTTACCATTATACCATAATGCTCATAATTTTAGATTGCTTTTAGGAAACGAAACTGGATGTTCAAGACCCACTAGACAATATTTCATGTTATAGACTCCTCTTACAGTACAGTGCTTATTACTTAGTTTTCTAGACTTGAAAATTATTATTTTTCTTAAGAATGCTTTATACACAATCTAACCCACGAAGCCTTTCTTCAGTAAAGTTTGCCCTCATCAATCATGACAGGACTAAAAATGAAAAACTTTTACATCTGACTTACAGGCTTTATATATATGTATTTTAAGTATTCTGCCCCATTTTACCTGGGTCAACTTTTCAACTGTAACCCATGGATCAATCTTCTAAAAGAAATCATCAGAGGTCATCTGCCCCTTCCCCATTTCCCCCATAACATTTTTTTTTAATTTGATGCCCAAGTCTGGCTCATCTCACCCAGCCACTCACACTTTTGCCCTTAGTTGTTCCAGTTCCCCCAAATAGGCTAAATGGATCTATTTGGGAATCTCTAGATGCCCACCCTGAGTCTTGTGCACATGTCACCAGTCCTCCGTGCATGTCTGCCCTGCTGGCAGCTGTGATCAGGCAGGATCAGGAAGACTCCTGACTGAGGCATTTTTTTGTTTGTTTGTTTGTTTGTTTTTTGTGGTTTTGGGCCACACCCGGTGACGCTCAGGGGTTACTCCTGGCTATGTGCTCAGAAGTCCCTCCTGGCTTGGGGGACCATATGGGATGCCGGGGGATCGAACCGCGGTCCGTCCAAGGCTAGTGCAGGCAAGGCAGGCACCTTACCTCTAGCGCCACCGCCCGGCCCCAAGGCATTTTTTGAGTGTTGGTGCTGTGATGAGGCACCAGGTATCCCATTAGAACACTTTGTTTTATCAGATGCAGGGACCAGTGGAGAAGCGAAGCAAGGTGGGCACTGCAGATGCCTGGGCAATAGGAGGAGGCATTTGCCTGGAGGACAGTGGGATAAGACAAAGGGGCCGGAGGGAGTGAGGCAGGCAGCAGATAGGTGTGGGATTTCTGGGACCCCATTCCACCTGGGCCACAACCCGACACAGTCAGGAGTGGGGTACAGGACCCAAGTGTTTGTAGACCTTTCACCAAAATGCAGATCACGAGATCAGTCTCCTGTGGGACCCCAACACTGTCCTCCCTCCTCCTCAGGGGCCATGAACTGCAGACCCCCTCCCCAAGGTAGGAGCGTGGATTCTCACCTGAAAAGATGCTCCTCTCCCTGCAGCCACCCAGATCTACAGCAGGCAGTTCTACCAAGATCACTGCCTCTGTTTGAGCAACTACATGTAGCCCGATGGCTTCAGTTTCATGTGCAGCTTCTTAGGTCCCAAGAAGTCTACGACACCATGGACCTGGGGTGGTCAGTGCCCAGGTATGAAATGGCCAGTTTAGGCTACTGGACAGCAGGGTCAACTGCTGAAAATGTGTGTGTGTGTGTGTGTGTCAGAGAGATTTCCCATTATGTCAGCATTTGAATAGTGTTACTGTCAGGTGCATGAGAGGAGGAGCCACTGAAAGTGTGTTGACGCGGATCTAGGTGAGTGAGTGTTCGAGTTATTGCAAGTTTCCTCTATTCTCGGATGAAAGGAAATGCACTGTGTTTAATTTTGTGCTATTTGATCCATACCCAGTGGTGTTCAAAGGTTACTCTTGTCTCTGTACTCAGGAATTACTCCTGGTGGTGCTCAGGGGTCCATGTAGGAGGCTAAGGACCCAACCCAAATCACTCACATGCAAGGCAAATGTCCTCCCTGCTCTGGCCCTCATATCCATATATATATATATATATATATATATATATACACACACACACATACATACACATATATATATACATATATATATATATGAATACACACACAGATGGAAACATTCCTGGTCCTAAATACCGATTTCACTGCTCTTCTTTCCTTAGAGTCAAACTTACAGTAAGAAGCTGTTAAGTTCTTTGCACACACCACTGAACCTTTGGGCAATCATAGATTTGTTTGGTCACCTCAAAACCTGGGCTAGTCCCTGCTGCTTCTCCTTCACAGTTGCAGGAGTGACATGAATGTACTCAAATAATGCATGAACTTTGATTACTGACATCTCATGTGTCAAATTGCACTGAAGAGACACCCGATGGTTC
The DNA here is from genome assembly GCF_024139225.1 of Suncus etruscus. NCBI lineage: Eukaryota > Metazoa > Chordata > Mammalia > Eulipotyphla > Soricidae > Suncus > Suncus etruscus. Next base: position 81,346,883 of record NC_064853.1, on the reverse strand, counting down.
TGCATACCTAGAAAGGCTGCTTGCTGAGTCAAGCTCATATATGAATCCACACCATCACCCAGTCTCCACCAAACAGCTAGAGCTGGGGGCGGGTGTCCTTTGCAGTTTGGGACAGTCATGAACAAAGCTGTCATGAGCCCTTTTTTTATTCAATCACCGTAAATGACAAAATTACTCATTTTTGCATTTCAAGCATACAATGTTTTAACACAGATCTCTTCCCACTGTGTTTCCAACACTGTTGCTAATGCAGTTTCATGAATGACACTTTCTCACCTTTGAGCCTCTCCTCTTCCTCCTCCCAGGTGAAGGCTTCTCTCCACATTAATGTTCCCTTCCTGTCCTCTCCCAGGCCCCCTCAGGTGGCTTGTTTTCTACTGAAGATCAGTTGTTATTTCTTTGTTTTCACTGTTTTTGGCATTCATTATTCTGCCATCATGTTTCTTTATATCCTGCACATGAAAGATTATTCTATGTCTGTCTCCCTCTGACTAAGTTCACTTGGCCATCATGTTTCTTTATATCCTGCACATGATCTATGTCTGTCTCCCTCTGACTAAGTTCACTTGGCATGAGACTCTCCAGATCCCTTCATGAAGCAGCAATTTGAATGACTTTATCTTTTCTTATGGCTGAGAAATATTCCATTGATTTAGATGTGCCATAGTTTCTTTATTCACTATTTTTGAATACATGGGCTGTTTCCAGATTTTGACTATTATGGATAATGCTGCAGGAAACACAGGGGTGTCCTGAATCTATTATGTGTATGTATTCATATGTGCATGCACTTGAGCCAATCTTGTCCTTTCTTTTTTTTTAATTGTATAACAATTTAATGGTTTTCAGTGTATAAGTCTTTCGCCTTTGTTAAATTGATGACTAGGTACTATGATTTATTTATATGTGACTGATTTATTTTTTTCTGGTTTATTGCTTGCATATAAAAATGTAACTGATGTTGGGGCCAGAGAGATAGCACAGTGGTAAGGTGTTTGCCTTGCATGTGGAAGGTCGCTGGTTCGAATTCCAGCATCCCATATGGTCCCCCGAGCCTGCTGGGGGCGATTTCTGAGCATAGAGCCAGGAATAGCCCCTGAGCATTGCCAGGTGTGACCCAAAAACTAAAAAAAAAAAAAAAAAAAAAACAGAAATGTAACTGATGTTTGCATATTTTTGTGTGACCTGCCACATTTATACATAGGTCTATTATTTATTAAAGTCGTTGTTTCTTTTCTATTTGTTTTAATTTGTGGAACACACCCAATAGTGCTCAGGGTTTGCTCCTGGCTCTGACCTCAGGGATCGCTCCTGGCAGGCTGAAAGGCCAAATGTAGTTTCAGAGATCAAACCCATTGCTCAAAACTATGACTATTGCTCTGGTCCCCTATTTCTAAGTTTTAGTGTGGGGCCTATTCCATGTTCTGAGCCTACTGTGCTAACTCCTCAACATTCCACTCATCCTGAGTGCTTATTCTTATACAGATTGTTTCTCATTTTAATTTTCTTTGAACTATAAATCACACGCACAATAAAATGAATTGGTTTCAAGCAAAAAAAAAAATAGTAGCTGATTATTTTATTCTAAAGAGGAAGATGGGCAACATGATCTACAAAACCCAAAGAGTTATAAACAAAACAAAAAAGTTATGTTTCACTAAACATAAAATACAACATTCTAAATAAAATGGCAAGACCCAAAGAGAGACTTCTAAAAGTTGCAAGGAAAGCAAAGGCTCATGTTATAAAGTAACCCTCCTAAGACTTAATCTATTAAATGAAGCTCTATAGGCAAGAAGGGATGATATCATACATCCTACATCATATCTTAAATAAAAAGAGCTTCCAACCAAAAACCCTCTATCCTGAGACTAGAGTGATAGTCAGAGAGTATTGTGTTTGCCTTACACATGACCAACCAGAGTTCAATTCCAGCCATCCCATATAATTCCCAGAACTTTCCAGGAGTAATTTCTGAGCACTTCCAGGTGTGGACCAAAACCAAAAATAAACAAACAAAACAAAACAAAACAAAAAAACACCTCTATCCTGCCAGATTATCACTCAGATTTACAGGAGAAATAAAAACATATTTCAGACAATTATCAGCCTAATCTATGTTGATTCTAACCTAGGCAATGACACTCCACTCAAAGGCAGAGAGATACAGAAACAGAATAAATGGAAGTGGGGAAGCAAAACAGAGTAATTAAGGGGACTTCACTGATGAACTTGGAACTTACTTGATTTAGATTTAGGCTTAGCACTTTGTATGTAAATGGCAAGGTAACTTCAAGGCAAAGTTACATAGAAGAAAGACAAGAAGAGGCAAATGGAAGAACAATCATAAAAGGATAGTATCAAAGTATAAGCAGAGAAAAAAAGAAAGGCTAGAGAAAAAACCAAGTTGCAAAAAAATCCAAAATGATCATAGAGAAAATAAATGCATTCCTTTCTTGACATCAGTAATTCCTCTAAATGGCAATGAGTTGAACTTCCCCACCCAAAGGCATAGAGTGACTGGACAGACCCCACAACAAAATCTAGTCTTTGTTGCTTATAAAGAAAAATAAACACTTAAATTTTCATGGGTACAACTTAGAGTGAACAGTTAAAAAACAATCATGCGGGGGCTGGAGAGATAGCATGGAGGTAGAGCATTTGCCTTGCATGCAGAAGGACGGTGGTTCAAATCCTGGCATCCCAGATGGTCCCCTGAGCCTGTCAGGAGCAGATTTCTAAGCATAAAATCAGGAGGAACCCCTGAACACTGCTGGTGTGATCCTAAAACAAAACAAAACAAAACAAAACAAAAACAATAATGCAAATAAATATTTCCTATAAAAATCATGTATGGAAATTGCTATATAAGACAAAAAAGACTTCAAAGAGTATAAAAAAAATCAAAGAATCTCTATGGAAACAACCCTGTGACCTCAGGGTGAGCTATGTAGAAAGGGATCTTGAAATAAAATGATTTGATTATGACATTGTGGGGTGGATATGGTATTATTGCAGGCTGTAAATAAAAAATAATAATATTGTACTACTATAAAAACATGTATAAATGAGCAAATCCCCAAATTTCCAACAAAGATGACTGGATAAAGAAATTGTGATACATATACACAATGGAATACTAAAACAAGACAGAGACATGAAAATTGCCTCTACAAGAATGAACCTGGATGGTAATGTTTTGAGTGAAGTCAACCAGAAGAGGGACAAATTCAGAATGATGTGTTTCTTGTGTGGTATATAAAGAAACATAGTAAGCAAATAACGATTAGCCCAAAGCAGAAGAATCTAAAAACTTGTGGGGTCGGAGAATTGGCATGGAGGTAGGGCATTTGCCTTGCATGCAAAAGGACCATGGTTCGAATCATGGCATCCCATGTGGTTCCCTGAGCCAGCAGAGCGATTGTTGAGCATAGAGCCAGAAGTAACCCCTGAGTGCAGCTAAGTGTGATCTAAAAATCAAAAAAAAAAAAAAAAAAAAAAAAGAAAGAATCTAAAAACTTATGACGGAACAGAGATTCCCATGAAAATAAGACTTAGGTAGGGGCTTGGTGGTAAAGAGTAGACCCGGAGATATTAATAGAAAAGCACTTTGGTAAGATGTGAGGTGTTGAAATGTGGTATACTTGAAACCCTATCAGTGATGGTACATTGTAAAATGGTAGATTCGGACCGGAGAGATAGCATGGAGGTAAGGCATTTGCTTTTCATGCAGAAGGATGGTGGTTCAAATCCCGGCATCCCATATGGTCCCCTGTGCCTGCCAGGGGCGATTTCTGAGCCTAGAGCTAGGAGTAACCCATGAGCGCTGCCAGGTATGACCCAAAAACAAAAACAAAAAGGAAAGAAAAGGTGTAAAATGGTAGATCCTGGTCAGTAAATATTTTAAAGTTTGTTCTTTGTTTTTGCTTTTAGTTTTTGGGCCACACACTGAACTGTTCAAGGCTTACTCCTCACTCTGTGCTCAGGGATTACTCCCAGCATGTTCAGGGAACCACATGGGTTCCAGCAATCAAAACTAGCTCAACTGTATGCAAGGCAATGCACTACCTGCTGCAGGTGCTAGGTTAACATTTATAAAAAATAAAAAATAAAAAAACAGAGGTGGAAAAATCTTGGGTACTTTGGTGGTGGTTGGTATAGTGAAGATGTAGTATTTTGTATTTCAAAACCATAAACATCATGTGACCTAACTACCATAAAAATCTTTTTTTATATTTAAGAAACTGTATGGAGATTTGAATGTATAAACTATTTTTAAAACCAAGAAAATGGGTTGAAGGGATAGCACAGCGGATAGGACATTTTCCTTGCATGCAGCCAACGTGGGATCAACACAGGTTTGATCCCAGGCATCCCATAGCCTGCCAAGAGCTATTTCTAAGTGCAGAGCCAGAAGTAACCCCTGAGCACTGCTGGATGTGGCCCCAAAACAAACAACAATCCCCCCAAAAAAAAACAAAGAAATAATAATAAAAATTATAATTTAGGCCCCTGTGTGAATACAAGGGTAAGTTGAGGCTACTCAGACCCTGCAGTATTGACAATACAAGGGCAAATTTGCTTATGCCGGGGACCCCCAGATTCATGCCTGTTAATCCTAGGGGGCATCATGTGGATTCAGGAACTGAACTCTAGATCAGGTTCATGGTAGAAATGGGACCTAATCACTATACTATTCCCCAGCCTCCAATAAAAAGTATTTTTAAGAAAAAAAAATGGATTAAAGGAAGTTGAAAGGTACAAGCTTCTGCTTATGAAATAAATGTTATAATGATACAGTGTCTTTGGCAACTCTGTTTTAACTATAACTGTGTGGGTTCAGTTCTTCTACAGCTTGAGAAGCCAATACTTAAGAGACAAATTGACAGGTTGAGAAAAAGATTTTTTTTAGCAACAATCCTAGATCATCTTCTGCATTGTCACAAGATGTTATAAGAGGTAGTTTATAGGAATAGTACCAGGAAGTATATTTCAGAAAGGGCAGATTAAAGAGTGGTAGTCTCTGATATTTTCCAAAAAAGCTCTTGCGAATTGGTCCTCTGAGGCATATATGTTATCTTCTTTGTATAGACTTTTGGGAAAAAGACTATAAATGGGAAAGTCTACCTTTTCAGGACCGCCTATTCAGAATTGTTTGCTGAGTTTTCAATTTTGAATTCAGCTTTCAATTTTCTTTGAGCTCTTTGATAGTGTGGAATATTGCACTACATACCGTATTTGCCGGTGTATAAGATGACTGAGTGTATAAGATGACTCCCTAATTTTGCAGTTAAAACATAGATTTAGGCCTATATTCGCTGTATCAGACAGAACGTTCCTGTGCTGTAACTGTATGTACCACAGTGAGCCAATCACAACAAGCAAAGGTTCAAAGGTTATACTATAATAGACTTCCTCTCTGACTCGCCTCTCTGAGCAGGCTTTTTATAGTGTAAATGCGGGTCCAGAACATTGTCTAATTTGCATGCATCAAAAGCCTGCTTGGATTGGCTGAGTTAGAGAGGCGGTCTGAGCAGTCTTGCAGTGATTGGTGCAGGATCGAGTTGGAAAATTCGTTTTGTGGCAATATTCAGACAATTTCCGTTTAGCGGCATATTGAAACATTTTTCGGGATATACTCGGCGTATAAGACAACCTTCGATTTTCGGTTGACTTTTTTTTGTTTCAAAAGTCGTCTTATACGCTGGAAAATACGGTATTTAAAATTTGCTGAGAGAGTAAATTTTTAAAATTCTAACAGTAAAAAATATAGCATGGTGACAAATGTTAACTAGATTTCTTGTGGTGATCACATAATGTGTATAAGTATGGAATGCTACACATCTGAAATAAATATAAACTTGTTTATCAATTTACCTCAATTTGAGAAGGGGATTTGGGACCACATGCAGTGGTGCCCAAGGGTTACTCCTGTCTCAGAGCTCAGGGGTCATTGCTGGCTGTGCTCAGCCCCTATGGGATGCTGGAGATCAGACTCACGTAGACAGCATGCATGCAAGGCAAGTGCCCTACCCACTGTGCTATGTCTCCAGCTTTTATACCTCAATATTTTAAAAAAGCAAATGGAAGTATTTTATTTTTGGATAATAAGAAAACCAAAGAATATGTCCTAACTTTTACAAAGAGAGGATGAGGTGGGAAAATCTTTAAATTGAAGAGTCAGAGAATTAAGTTGATTATAATTATACCCTATTCACTTGTTCAGATTACTAAATCACCTATATGCATCACACATTGCTATAATTACTAAAATGAATTTTGGGGACACATTATACACTGTTAGTCATATCTTCATCAGAGTTTATGGGAAGTGATACACCCCCGTCTCAATACCAAAAGAGGGTCTTCTTCACAATAGACTAATTGACATTTTTGGTGACACAGTAACTGTTCCTTATGGCATAAAACTGTGTTTAAATCTGCTTTAAGACACTGCTAAGAAATGGATGTGGTGCACTTGAAAAATAAAATGCACCAGGAATTATAGGCACTTTGAGTATCAACTTAGCTTCATTTAACTACTCCTATTCCTGCTTCATAGTTTTATATTATCTCATGTAAACAATCTTTTTTCTTTGGGCCACACCCATTTGACGCTCAGGGGTTACTCCTGGCTATGCGCTCAGAAATCACCCCTGGCTTGGGGGGACCATATGGGACGCCGGGGGATCGAACCGCGGTCCGTCCTACGCTAGCGCTTGCAAGGCAGACACCTTACCTCTAGCGCCACCTTCCCGGCCCCTCATGTAAACAATCTTAAAATAACTATATTTTATAGCTTAAAATAATTGCATCAAAACTAATTTTGAACATATGTAACTTTTTTTGCATTTTTATTTAAAAAATATGAAATGCTTCATGAATTTGCATGTCATCCTTGCACAGGGACCATGCTAATCTTCTCTGTATCGTTCCAATTTTAGTATGCATGCTGCCGAAACGAGCACATATGTAACTTTTTTAAAATTATGAAACTACTTATTATTTTATAATTTTATTATTTCAAATTATTTATTATATTACAAATTATTTCATAGTTTTTGAAATTTATGAAACTAGCTCTCTCTCTCTCTATATATATATATAGCTTTTGGATCATACCTGGTGGTACTCAAAAGTAAACCTGGCTCTGCATTCAGGAATTTTTTTTTTTTTTTTTGGTTTTTGGGCCACACCCGGCGGTGCTCAGGGGTTACTCCTGGCTGTCTGCTCAGAAATAGCTCCTGGCAGGCACGGGGGACCATATGGGACACCGGGATTCGAACCAACCACCTTTGGTCCTGGATCGGCTGCTTGCAAGGCAAACACCGCTGTGCTATCTCTCCGGGCCCTGCATTCAGGAATTTTTCTGGTGAGACTCTAGATGGATGCCAAGGATCAACTCTAAGTCAGCTGCATGCAATATAAACTCTCTATACATTGTACTGTCCCTCCAGCTCCTAGGCCCTAGGGTATTTCTTTTTGTTTGTTTGTTTTTTGTTTTTTGTTTTTTGGTTTGGTTTTGATTTTGGGGCCACACCCGGAGTTGCTCAGAGGTTACTCCTGGCTGTCTGCTCAGAAATAGCTCCTGGCAGGCACAGGGGACCATATGGGACACCGGGATTCGAACCAACCACCTTTGGTCCTGGATTGGCTGCTTGCAAGGCAATCGCAGCTGTGCTATCTCTCCAGGCCCAACCCTAGGGTATTTCTAAGTAAATATTTATCTATATTTAAAAATTCTTTTTAATTCCTATTTTGTTTTGGAACCTATTAAACTAAGATTTAATAGGAAGTTTAAGATAGGATAGGATAGGAAAGGTTGAAAACAAGCTTTTTAATCCCTATACTTCCTCTCTGGCCATGCAGGTATTTTCTTTTAAAAGAAGCAAGCCCTATCTCCCACCTTGAACATAGGTCATGTGGAACCAACTTAGACCCCAGGGAATTAGGCACCAACCACACAGCCTTGACTCCTGGACCCCAGACATAGAAACGACACAGTTCCCCACAACAGCTCCAGGAACCAAATCCCCTCCGGGGCATCCATAATGCTGCTCTGACACCAACATGTGCCAGTTCTAAAATGATATCCTGACAACAAGGAAATGGGAACAACTTGATCTAAGAGCAAGTTGTCCTTCCTCACCAGCCAACGATAAGACAAAATCAGAAGACATGTCACCCTTTGATCTGTGCAAAGTCAAGATTGCTATCTACAGATGACTGGTTGTTACAACCATGATTGGACAGTATGCATCCCTGGACCACCACCACCACACCAACAACAACAAACAAGCTCTAGCCTAGATTTTGGTCTACGATCTGTTCAACAAACAAGATCTCCAATTCCAGAGGTCTGACTGAGACAATCACAACTGAACTGATCTTCCGGAAACAAAGAAAGACTATCCCAGGCCCCATCCTAGGAGCAGCATAATGACCAAGACCACCAACTACAGAAGATGAATTAAAGCGACACTGAAGAAACAGAACTGCTAGAACCACAAAGAAAGACTTCATCATAAGCTCCATTCCTTGAGCTGTACAGATACCAGGATCTCTAAATACAGAGGTCTGATTTTACCATCCATGACGAAGCAGAAGTCTTCCATACACCACAAAAGCACCGAGGGGAGAGTAAATGATCATGCAAGGAGTCTATAGTTAATCCCATGACAGTATACTTCAAGGGTAGAGAAACCCTGTATCTCCTAGGCCAAGGGAATTCCCTCTATAATGTCCCCAATAGTTAATATGCCAATGCAGGGGAAAAAAAAAACAATCCTTTTATCCACTTATATATTTAATTATTGATTGATTTTTTTTGACATAAGTATTTTGGAGTAGATATTGAAGTTGATGTCTCCAATTTTATTTTATTTTATCTTTTTCTTTTTGCACTCTGGAATGGTTTGATTTCAGGACCGAGACTATTGTGTGGTGCTTGTCTTTATTGCTGCACTGCTCACTGGATATTTTATTTGATATTTCTTTCTGTATTGTTGCGGTGTTTCAATTACCTTTTTCCTGTTCTCTCTTGAACTGAGGTTAAAAGCCTCTTAAAGGACTCCGCCCATTTTCAGCTTATTTGATTTTTTACCCCATTCTATTGCTTTTCTTTCCTTCAAACAAAACCACATAACTCAAACTATCTAGCTCCGCCTCTCAAATAGAGGGGGAAACAAGGGAGGTACCAGGACCAAACAGATATATGATTACTAGTAGTAAGCTAGACACAGAGGGGACCACTTACTCTAGCAGCCTGAGGGGGGAGGTTGGTGGGGGATATAGGTTGCAGAAAGGGATCGGGGGTGGAGAGAAGACAAATTAGGTGATGGGAATTCCCCTGATTCAATGTTAATATGTACCTAAAAAATTAATGTGAAAGATATGTAAGCCAATATGGTCAAAATAAAAATTAAAAAAAAGACAAGCAAACCCTATTTTACCTGAAAATATCGTTTGCATGCATTAAGTATGTTTTCATATATTATAAATTAATATATAAATATATGTGTACACGTATAAATATATAATTACAAGTAGGAATTCTAGTTCAAATGCAATATAAGCATAAATGATTACCCCCCCCCCAAAATCTCACTGAACAAGAGTAAAGGAATAATATACCTAAGGTGAATAAAAAGAAAAGAAAACATCAGCAGAGGAGAAGTCTACACAAAATTCTAAAATATGGGTAACAAATGTAAGCCTATTGAGGATAAAACCAATTAAGGAAGTAACCTGTTTTTATTCTTCTAAATCTGTGTGGCTCAAAATTTATATATTGAATAGTGCACCAAAAAGATTGCTGGGACCAGACAAATAGCTCAGCAGGTAGAGAACTTGCCTTGCATGAAGCTGACTTGGGTTTGATTCTCAATACCACATATGAGCTCTTGGAGCCCTGCCCTGCCCTGAGAAGTGGGCCCTGAGCACATCTGGGTGTGGCCCAATTTGTTTTTAAATCTCTAAGCCAGATAAATAGTACATAGTATAGGTCACTTATCTTGTATACAAACCTGGGTTTGATTACTGGTATCCCATATGATCTTCAGAGTCACAGTGACACATGAGTGAGGAACCAGAAGCACTCCCTGAGCTCTGCTGGGTGAGACCCAAAACAAACAAGCCAAAAATTTCTCTGCTAAACAACACTCTGGGGTGGGATATAGGAGGATGTGGTTGTAAGTAGAGGTGAGGGTAGGATGTATTGAGGAGCACAAGGTTATGCCTCCAAAACCATATAAACTCAAATATAGTATAAATTTGAGGATTTGGATGAAGGTTTGCTGCAGATGTCTTGAATATCCTCCTGTACATTTAGCCAATCTTCCAAACATAAAGTACCTCTTTCAATAAACCAGAGGCTATACGTCTCTAGGAATTGAATGAATTCCTGTATCTGTTGTTGTGATATAACAGAACCCTTAGCTCTTATAATATACTTTATAGTATGAGAAAAAAATTGTTGCTTAGAATAATTTTGACCCATGCTACCTGTATACCTTCTCGTCTTGAACCTGGTGCTGTCTAGGGAGTCCTAGGTACTCTGATGAGTTCCTACTTCGTGCACTTAAAAATGAGAATGAAAGAGGGGAAAAAAGGAGAGAGAAAGGAAAGAGACAGCTTGCTTTCTCCGATGGCCCCCAAACGTTGAGTGCCACTCTGCTTCCGCTTTCCCCCCGTAAAGATTTACTGACCCCACAAAGGTTTTGCTTAGGGATGCAGGACATCTGCAGCAGAGTGTTCATAAGAAACAAAGATCTATTTGAACTAGATATGGGGATCGTTTTATTTTGATTGACTGCAAGTGTGAAACATTGAATTTATAATCCTAACACTTAATGTGTCTCTATATTGAATGGCAAACATTATAATAATAATGCTGAAAATTAATGTTCCACATTAAATTAAAGTAAAAACCAAACCTTTCCAAAAATGGGACATAGGGCCAGGAGATAGTACAGTGGTTAGGGTGTAAGCTAGGTGCATTGTATCCACTCAGTTTGATGCTAGGCACCACATGGTCCCTGTACCTATTAAGGTGCAGTCATTGAGGTGCCTGAGTACTGCTGGCAGTAACTCTTAGGTCTCTGGTACCTTTGGGGGTGAGGGTGGGGTTTGGTAGTGGGACAATGCTGACACTATCTTTTCCTTGGGCCTTTACACTGAACTATCAGCTTAATTTGGTTTTTGATTTTGGGTGGGGGGCACACCCAACGGTGCTCAGGGTTTACTCCTGGCTATCTGCTCAGAAATAGCTCCTGGCAGGTACAGGGGACCATATGGGACACCAGGATTTGAACCAACCACCTTAGGTCCTGGATTGGCTGTTTGCAAGGCAAACACCACAGTGCTATCTCTCCAGCCCCTGTCAGCATAATTTGTTAAGAATTCCTGGGTAGTGCCTCCCAGTCCACAATTCAGGGGTGAATGGTCAACGCCTGATCAGCTGAAGTCTAAGTCAAGTCACTATGCCAGAAGTTCAGGGTGTAAGGTCCCACTGCAGTTTAAAATGTGCTCCCATCTCTATTAGATAAGAACTTGTATGCATATGTAATCTCCCTGTACTGAACCCTAGAGCAGGGGGATGGGACCCCCAAGCCAGGCTTTCACAGCAAGGCCGAGCAGCCAGGTCTCCGAGGTGTGAGGGAAAGGAAGCCAACCCTTCCCTAATGCATAAAATTGGGGTAGGCTGGTGACCAGCTCTGCAGACCCCAGATACCAGGATTTTATGGTTCCTCTTGGAACTGGTAATTGGGTTGTCTCTGAATGGAGGAGTTTTCCAACAGGACCCCTGAACTGGATCCTAGAGCAGGGAGATAAGACTACCAAGCCAGACCTTCACAGCAAGGCCGAGCAGCCGGGTCTCCGGGGATGTGGGGAAAGGGAAAACAGCCCCTTCCATGCCATAAATGTGGTTGTGAGGGGGACCCCTCCTTACACGGGGGTCCTTTCTCATCAGTCCTCATTTCCAAAACGCGTGGGCGCACAACTGTACTTTGTTAACCATGATTCCACAATGCTCATAATTTTAGATTGTTCCTAGTAAAGGAAATGGTATGCCCAAGACCTGCAGGATAATACTCCATGAGCTTAATTCCTCACAAAGCAGAACATCCCCCCACCCTAGCCAGATGTCAACCAGCTCCCAAAGTGAAAATATAGAAACACCGACACTCAGCTACTATAGACTCACTTTTGATGACTCCTCTCCCATCACCGTCCTCTACAGTGGACTTTTGCTTGCTATGGGATTCGGTGGCTGAGAAGCCCTGAGGTTGAGGACATTCACTGATGTGTGACTGCTGGGACTCCAAAAACCAACTCACAAGTTGAAGCTGGGTAACGGATCTTGCCCCTTCCCTGCCTATTTCAAGACTTGAAAAGGACATACAAAGCTCCTTTGAATACCTCTTTAATTACATTCCTCCAATAAGCATATCCGTGACCGAATATCTTCTCACGTAGCGACAATTTCCCCCATCCTCGGGATCTGTTTTGTACAGAATTCTAGTAAACAAGTCTCTGTCTAGAGGCCACGTAAGAAAAAAGTTTATGGGGATTGTTGGTCTTGATACCTCAGCCCCTCATATGCACCAGTAATACCTTTTGTCATTCTTCCTTTTTGCATAAGCACATTAAAATGGGAAAAGATTGCATATGCAAACACTTTTAACTTCTTAAAAGGTTCAGCTAAGGAACCTGAATGATTGCACAGGGAGTAGGACATTTGCCTTGCACGTGGTCACCCAGGTTTAATTCCTGGCATTCCATATGATTCTTCCAAGCTTGCCAGGAGCCATTTCTGAGCGTAGAGCCAGGACTAATTCCTGAGAGACGCTGAGTGTGACCCCTCCCCCTCAAAAAATTCAGTTAATAGGACTGGAGAGATAGTACTGTAGTTAAGGCATTTGCTTCACACTCGGTTGACCCAGGTTTGATCCTAAGTATTCCAGATGGTACCCAGAGCCTTCGAGGAAAGATTCCTTAGTGCAGAACCAGGATTAAGTGCTGAACACCTCTGATTGTGGCCCAAAAACCAAAAAAAAAAAAAAAAAAAAAAAGAAAATTTCAGTCAAAAAATAGCATGTAAAGTTGAAAGTTACAGTTGTTTATACTATTTATACGAAGATAACCTTAATACTTAACTCAAAAATAGTAACATTTTTCTCTATCAAGTAAATAATTGTACAATTATTTTAAAAATAGTTATAATAAATTACATATCTTCCATTATAGGAAATCAGAAACCATGTATCAAGCTGAATTTATTCTTTTACAAATAAAGTCAGACTAGAAGAACCATTTCAAACTGAAAAATAATTTCTTAGAATACAGTATTTTCCATGATCTTTGTTGCCACACTGCCAAGAATTGCAACAGTACCAGATTTCTTGAAGGTAAATTTTTATTGGGGAGATACAATAGTGCCTTCACTCACGTTTTAAACTCTACAAAAATTTAGCCTTGGGCCCGGAGAGATAGCACAGTGGTGTTTGCCTTGCAAGCAGCCGATCCAGGACCAAAGGCGGTTGGTTCGAATCCCGGTGTCCCATATGGTCCCCCGTGCCTGCCAGGAGCTATTTCTGAGCAGACAGCCAGGAGTAGCCCCTGAGCACCGCCGGGTGTGGCCCCAAAAAACCAAAAAAAAAAAAAAAAAATTTAGCCTTAAACTTACCACTGCCCAATTTCATCCAGGTTTATGTAACTTCTTTCCTAGTTTCAGCTTATGGTGTTGCAATATATGTAGAGTACTGAAACACTTTCCTCTAAAAGACTTCTAGACAGGTTATGCTTTCACACTTTCAGGCAGATGATCTGTGGAGCATTGTTTCCATCAGTAACATCAAGACAGCTCTTTGGACCACTGTAGTACATCAGAACTGGCACTTCTGTCACATCTCTTGGGTAAGCACTTTTACGCATTGCTTAAAATCTGTATTCTTCCTAAAGTACACCTAATATGTATGTTAGATGAACACTTTCTGAGATGAACTAAAACCCAAAGGCATTTGCATTAACACTTGATGTGATTGTTCTTCAATTCATTGCTATGCTTGGCTCACTTTTTCCCAGTTACAGCATCTGTGGATATAGGAACAATTTCAATAGTTATTGAGCATCTACCTATTATCTTTCAGGTTCTGTGTCAGGAATGGAAAGTCTAGTTTAAAAAATAAATTAATTGATTTTTTCCTCACTTATATAGTATTTACTAAGTTGTTCTTAATATAGTCATTTCAGGCAGTAAATGCTCAAATATCCATTCCACCACTAGAGTGACCTTCCCCTCACCAGTCCCTAGTCTCCCACCCACCTCCATAGCCTGTCTCTATGCAGGCACAAATTGCTTCATATTGCTTGTTACAACACAAAGGCAAATAGAATTGTCAAAACTTAGATCAACAAGGGTAATTTGTAATGATTGTTATATCTCTTTATGGTATAATTTAAGTCGTGTCTAAGGATTTACTCGGTCCTAGTTGAACCTTCACGCTACTGTTTAGGCTCACTGAGCTTAATAGATTACGTACTATGTAACTTGGCATTAAGATTTCCTGTGATTCTACTGGACTAACACTGCTATAAAATATTAAAGTTTATCCAGGACCTATAGATCTGAAACAAATTTGGTGGCTTGGAAGTTTGATAAGGTTAAGTCAAGGAGACGGACTATTTCTTGCGAGAGTATGTTGGGCTGCTATAGTTAATGCAGAAAGGGAAATCTGCCCACCTTCCCTTTCTGAGAAAGCCACAAAGGTATCAGTTTGGACCAAGATACCTGGGAAGTATGACAGCTATTATTATTTTTTTTTTTGGAGGTTGGTGGAGGAGCCTAACCAGTTTTTTCCCCAGAAAGCTTAAATTAACAATTTTTCTTCTAAAAAAGTAACGGAGTAGAGGTTGGAGTGGTAGTATCACTATATTTTTGGTTGGGTGCTATTTAGGTGGCTAACCTAAAGTTGACCCTCAAAACCCTGTCAAGAATGATCCCTGTATGCAGGACCAGGAAGGAACCCTGAGTACTATCAGGTATAGCCTAAAAATCAAAATTTAAATTAATGCCTTACCATAATGCATAATTACTATGATGAATATAAGCACGTTTTTTTTCTGTAGCATCTAGAAGGAAACTGACCCCACATGAGAGATGAATGAACATAAAACTAGGACAGTTTCCCATATAAACTGTTGTCATAACATGTCATAACATGTCCTAGTTTTATGCTCATTCCTATTTCATCTGAATCCTTTATTCTTTATTCTTCCCATTTATTCCCCCTCACTTTTTGTTTAGTTGATACTTTTCTTAAATAAATTCTATTTAATCTATTTTATTGAATCTCTAATAACTCAAGGGACATGCAGGGTCAGTTTCCTTCAGATGTTCCAGAAGAACCTCCATAAGGTGGTAGGAGGAAGGGACCACTCATGAAGAGTCCCTCCTGAAGAGTCATGTAGGGACAACTCATTTTATAATATGCTATAGAATGTCATTTTCCTAAATGTCTCTAGGAGAGACATAAAAATACTGTAATAATTTTTGCTTTAAGAAGATTTTTAAACTTTGTTGACTAAAGACTGAGGAAGATGAATTAGGAGGTAAATAAGATACTTCCTGTGGGCTGCTACTTCAAACCCTTTTAGTCCTGCCTCTTCTTCTTCTTTTTTTTTTTTTTTTTTTTTTGTGTGTGTGTGGTTTTTGGGTCACACCCGGCAGTGCTCAGGGGTTATTCCTGGCTCCGGGCTCAGAAATTGCTCCTGGCAGGCACGGGGACCATATGGGGTACTGGGATTCGAACCGATGACCTCCTGCATGAAAGGCAAATGCCTTATCTCCATGCTATCTCTCCGGCCCCCCAGTCCTGCCTCTTCTTACTAAATTTATCCTAGGGTATTTGTTACTTTGTTTCCATATTTATCCCTAGGAATTTAGTAAGTTTTAGGGTATCAAAAATATCTGGGAATTCATCAAATATAGACTGGAATTTCTAGGAACTTTAAAGTCCACAAATACATCAAGCTAAGAAATAATAGTTTTTATTTTATCCAACAAATGAAAATATTTACAAGAACAATCAACTGTAATTTGGAGTGATGCCCAATTTGATAAAAAAGAGACTACTGACTTTCCCTCCTTCTGGTTCTCCATTCTTACTCCTAATTAAGTTAATTGTAGTAGGGTCAGAGATATAGCACAGAACTTCACAGCCAAACTGGGCTTGATCCCAGCACCATGAATGATCCCCTGAACACCATCAAGAGTGATCCCTGAGCAAGACAGATGTGACCAATATTTAAAAATATAAAAATAAAAATTCATTAGAGCAATAGCATAGTTGATAAAAAAAAAAAAACACTTGCCTTGCACATTACCATCTGAGGTTTGATCCATGGCATCATATATGGTCTTCTGAGCCTGATAGCCTTGAGAACAAAATCAAGAGTAAGCACTGAGCAAGATTAGATTTGGCTCAAAAACAAACAAACAAACAAAAAGATCTACTAGATCAACCAGAACGTTGATTGTCGGAAATTCAGTGTTTGTGTAACCCAAAATAAATCCAGAAAGAAAGTCACACTCCTGGGATAAGTATGGGTAAGTATGACATATGATGTCCAAGGGAATAAAATACTTCGTAAGATTGTAAGGGAGAGTGTCTAGCCACCAGACTATGAGGGAAAAAAAGATACATAAATCAAGTGTGATTTATTATTGCCTGGTATTTGGTTGTGGTGATAAACTTGGTGGTTATGGCAGAGAAAGTAATAGAGATATAAGACAAAGAGTATTGAAGGGTAAAGTATGAAGAGTAGATTTCTAGTCTGAATAAGCAAAAAGTAAAGTGTTTTAAATCACCAAGGATGTTTCACAGACATTTGTAGTATGCATTGATAAAATATAATGTAAAAGTTTTACAGACATTTGTAGTTATGTATTTATAAAATATAATGGAAATGTAAAATATATATGAAGGAGAGATAGAGATATATGTGTGTAATAAAGCTTATGTAATATAAAACATTAAAATAAAGATTAAAGGTAGATTTTTGGATCATCAATACATAAGAGTTGAAAATACTCTATGTAATATATTCAGAGAAATAAACTGAGATGTAGTTCAATGAGGACTGTTGAAGAGTAATAAAGGAAGAAGAGTCAAGTTAGCCACAAAGTCAGTACAGTGAAGTCAGCACAGGGTCTTATCCACTCTACTATCTTGTCAGCCAGAGAGTTCATTTGTTTTGTGGGGTTTGGGTTATTATTTTGTGCGATTTTGTTGTGATTGTTTTGTTTTAAGGAGAGAATGGTTTATGAAAACAGTGCTGATGGGTACAATTGATCAAATACGAAGTCTATATTAGATTTGTCAAATAGGGACTTCTTGGTGACCTCAGCTGGATAAATAGCTTAGTTGGCTGAGAGCCACTGGTGGGAGCCTGGGGCCTTGCAAGCACTTGGAAGGTCCACAAAAACTTATAGATGGAGACTGGTAGTTTCAAGAAATGGGGATGAAGACAAGGGTTGCAAAAATGGTTGAAGTAAGGTAGAAAGGTAAAATTGTTATAATTAAGTCATGGAGATGGACCATACCACATAGTGACTATAGTTCAATCACTGTGTTACAATACTGTAAATCTGCTGATACTATCCAAAAAGGTTTTAGCCCTTCCCCAAAATATTGGCGCTAAGCATGATGATGGCTATTAACTAGTCTTCTGGTGATTATTTTGCAATATATACAAATATCAAATTTTTATGGATCCAATGTTTCATCAAGGTCATACACCATGACCAAATAGGTTTTATTCCAGAAATGCAAGGATTGTTTAACATATATAAATCAATCAAGATAATACACAATATCAACAACAGAAAAAATAAAAATCATGTAATTATATCAATAGATATAGAGAAAGCATTAGATAAGGTCCAACACCCATTCATGATTTAAAAAAAATATCAACAAGATTGGAATTGAGGAACTTTTCTGAACATAGTCAAGGCCATTTAGCACAACAAAACCCCATGCAAATATTATATTCAATGAAGACAAAGTAAAAACCTTTCCTTTAAAATCTGACAAGACAAGGTGCCTCCTCTCACCACTCCTCTTTAACATAGTATTGGAAGTAATTGCCTTAGAAATCAGGCAAGAAAAAGTTATCAAGGACATCCAAATAGAACAGAAGTCAACTTCTCACTGTTTGCAGATGACATAATTTTATACTTAGAAAATCTAAAGACTATCTTAAAAAGCTTCTAGATTCATATAGCAAAGTGGCAGGTTACAAAATTATTATGTAAAAATCAATGGCATTTTTATACATAAATAATGGCAGAGAAGAAATGGACATTAAAAAAACAATTCCATGGTCCCCCCAAGCCAGGGGCGATTTCTGAGCACATAACCAGGAGTAACCCCTGAGCATCAAACGGGTGTGGCCCAAAAACCAAAAAAAAAAAAAAAAAAAAAAAAAAACAATTCCATTCACAATAGTGCAGCACAAACTCAAATACCTTGGAGTCAACTAAACTAAAAAGGTGAAGAACTTATACAAAGAAAACTACAAAACACTGCTTCAAGAAACGAGAGAGTACACAAGGAAATGGAGACTCATATGCTGTTCATGGATTGGGAGGATTAACATCATTAAAATGGCAATACTCCCCAAAGCATTGTAGAGATTTGATGCAATTCCTCTAAGCATACCCATAACATTCTTCAAAGAAGTGGATCAAGCATTCCTGAAATTCATTTGAAACAATAAATGCCAATGAATAGCTAAAGCAACCCTTAGGAAAAAGAAGATGGGAGGCATCATTTCCCCAACTTTAAATTGTACTATAAAGCAATAGTCATTAAAACAGCATGGCATTGGAATAAAGACAAACCCTCAGATCAGTGTAATAAACTTGAATATTCTGAGACTGACCACCAAGTATACAATCAATTAATTTTTGATAAAAGGGTATAAAGAGACAAGAAAGTGAAGCAAGGAAAGCCTCTTCTAGGGTTGATGTTAGAAAAACTGATCAACTACATAAAAAAATATGAACTCAAACCTCTTTTTAACACCATGTATAAAGGCCAAAACAAAATAAATAACAAGCAAAAATAAAGACCTTGCTATCAGAGCTGAAGCCAAAAGTACATGGAAGAAAACATAGGCAGAACACTCCATGATATTGAGACTAAAGACATCTTCAGGGCCGAAGAGATAGCATAGTGGTAGAGCGTTTGCCTTGCATGCAGCCAAATCAGGACAGATGGTGGTTAGAATCCCGGTATTCCATATGGTCCCCCGTGCCTGCCAGGAGCAACTTCTGAGCGCAGAGCTAAGAGTAAACTCTAAGTGCTGCCAGGTATGACCCCAAAAAATAATAATAATAAATAAAGGCATCTTCAAATATGAAACACCACTGTCCAAGCAAGTGGGAGTAAAAACAAACAAATGGGACTACATTAAACTAAGAAACTTCTGTACTTCAAAGCAAAGTGACTAGGAATCAAATGCTACCTATGGAATGGGATAAACTATTTACCCAGTACTTACATAACTATCCATCAGATAAGGGGCTAATATCTAAAATATACAAGGTACTGATAGAACTTAAGGAGAAAAAAAAATCGAACCTCATCCAAAAATGGGGAGAAGAAATGAACAGACATTTCCTCTATGCAGAAATACAGATGGCCAAAAGGCACATGAAAAACTGTTCCACATCACTTCTCATTGTCATGTAAATACAAATCAAAACAAAAATTAGGTACACTCTTACACAACAGAGACTGGCACATATCACAAAGAATAATCAGTGTGCTGGCAGGGATGTGGAGAGAAAGGAACTCTCATTCATGCTGATGCCTTCTAGTCAAGCCTTTATTGAAAACAATATGGAGATTCCTCAAAAGAACTGGAAATTGAGCTTCCATATGATCCAGCTATACCACTTCTAAGGATATACCCTAGGAACACAAAAACACATTTCAAAAATGCCTTCCTCACACCTACATTCATTCAGTGCTATTTACAATAGCCAGACTCTGGAAACAACCTTTCAATAGATGAATGGCAAAAGAAATTGTAGTACAGACAAATATGGGAGAAATTTATAACAGGATGTGATTTTATTTTTATTGGCACTCTAATAAATTATTATACATATGATTGTCTACGGTTCAATTCCTGGAACTGTGTAATTCCCGGAATGCTGCCCATTGTAGCCACAAACCACCCTCTCCAAAGAAATAATCACAATTATTTAAAATAACACATATGAGGTGATGGGGCATTAACTCAAAGGACTGGAGTACATGACTTGCCGACATGAGGCCCTGCATTCGATCTCTGGCACTGCTAAGTTTGGTCCTGGAAACTCCTGAGCACTTGTTGGGGTGACCTCGTGGCTTCCAGCCCCATTGGTCTGGGAATCAAACCATTTGAACTGCTGGCCCAGTATCATTGGGAGTATCACAGGGAGTGGCCCCAACTCCTCTCACACAGCAATACTTGGGGGGGGGGGGGGGAGAAACTGTGGTACATATATACAATGAAATACTCTGCAGCTGCCACAAAAAATGAAGTCATGAAATTTGCCCATACATGGGTGGACATGGAAACTATTATGCTGAATGTAATATGAATTATTAAATTAATAACAGTCCTGATGGTGGTGGATGATTGTGGATGGATAGTGAGGCCTTTCTCGGCCAGGCCAAGCGCCTGCACCCACCTTTTGGCAAGTGGGTCTGATGGTTCAGGATATCGGTGAGGAAATGACCCACTGCAGTCATGAAGTTTTATGAAGGAGACATGAAGTTTTATTAATATAAGGCCCTAACCTCCATGTGTATATCTCATATCACTTCTAAGCTAAGCAGCCTCTTTCCTGCTCCTGCATCTATCCTGTCTCTCATCTCTCCATGCTGCATCTTCCTTCTGAGGCTTCTCCTGCTGAGCCTTTCTTGCCCTGAGGTAACCCCTTAAATTACCAACCAGACCCCTCCCAGGTAAGAGAGGGTCTCCCTCTCAGGTGAGATAGGCTGGAAGTTGGGGGGAAGGGTAACACAATGAATTAGAGGGAGAGAGATAGACACAGAATTCTCTCACTTATCTGTAAGTCTTAAGAATAAAATACAAATATAATACTGAGACAATAGAGATGAAGGCTGGAATGTCCAGTCCATGAAATGAAGCTTACCACAAAGATTGATGAGTACAGTTAGAGAAATAACTACACTAACAACTACATGACAATAATAGCGAGTGAGAGAAATAGAATGCCTGTCTTGAAGACAGGCAAGGGGTTGAGAAGGAGGGAGGTCAGGGGCAATAGTGACGGGAAGGTTGCACTGGTGAAGGGGGGTGGTACTTTTTATGACTGAAACCCAACTAAAAACATGTTTGTAAACATGGGGCTTAAATAGATATTAAAAAAAGAAATTATTGTCATCCAGAATTTTATCATTTTTCCCCTTGCTCTTCTTTAATGTTAACAGCTATCTATAACTCAATTTTTTGTTTGTTTGGTTTTGGTTATGGGGTCACACCAAGTGTTGCTCAGGGGTTACTCCTGGCTATGTTCTCAGAAATCACTCCTGGCTTGAGGGACCATTGGGACACTAGTGAATCAAACCGTGTTCCATCTCCTAGGTTAGCTCATGCAAGGCAGACACCCAACTACTTGTACCACCACTCCGTCCTGCATAATTTAATTTTTTTTTAACAATATCTACTTTCTAACATGGTTTTAAATTTAGTATGAGTCTGAACTAATTTTTAATTGCATATAGGTAAAATGTATTAATTTTTATCACTGACATTGATTACTATGCTATAATTTGTTCATCCATCCTGCTATAGAAATTGAGATTATTTCCAATTTGAGTCTATTGCACTTCCAGGGGCAATGTTACTCCTAATATCTGCAGACTTAGATGTGTAAACTTCCCTAGATACAACTTCAGTTAATTAAAAAACTGATTTCTGTTCAATAAATTCACTAATTTATCTAGTCTTATACAAATAGTTTTAAACTCTTTATTATATATTTGGTAAAGCAATAAACTAACTTTAAATATATAAATATATATTATTTTTCTATTATAGGCTTCCCTTTCCATGGACAATAATGTTCCTGTGAAAAAGTAATTAATTCTCTCAAATTGTAAAAATTTTTCTTTTTTGAAATAATCTCTGCATTGGTTATAATCTCCACTACATTCAAGATGTTCAAAGAAATATTTTTAAAGATTTCATCATGGTGTAATGTAGAATTTCTCTAAAGAACATCCTTTAATCCAGGGGTCTCAAACTCAATTTACCTGGGGGCTGCAGGAGGCAAAGTCGGGGTGATCCTTGAGTGCAAAGTAGTAAGCCTTGAACATTGGGGGGTATGACCCAAACAACTAAAACAAGATTCCTCTAGGGCAGGGACACAAAATGTACGGAGGGCCGCAAACGGCCGGCGGGAAGCGAGTTTGAGACCCCTGCTTTAGTACCTTAAGAAAGGTAACAATAATAAATTTTCAAATTTATTATATATTTGTTGATATGATCATGTAAGTTTCCTCTTTCTCTACTAGTGTGGTGAACTACTTTGGTTTTGTGTTGTTAAAACAACCCTGAATACCAAAGATAAATTCAACTTATTAAAAAGGCATTCATCTCTTGCTACAATGTAGAATTGATTGCTAATATTTAGAATACTAACGTTAGTTTTAATTGATAGTTCTGAATGAGATTAGGTTGCTTTTTACTTTGACTTCAAGATAACAATAAACTTATTAGAAATGTTCTTTCCTCAAGAAGAGAGCAACAGTACAGTGGGTAGGGCTCTTGACTTGCAGGTTCAATCTCTATAACTCTCCATTCAGTCATCTGAGCCTGCCAGGAGTAATCTCTACCTCAGAGCTAGGAGTAAACCCTGACCACTGCCAGGGTGGCTCAGTTTCCCCCACCAAATTGTTCCTCAATCTGGTTCTTCTATTTGGGGTTTATTTTTTATTTATTTTTAAAAACAAACATTGAGGCTAAATGTATTATTTTTTTAAGAATTTTAGTTTTGGACTATATTCTTTTGTTTTGTTTTTGGGCCATACCCAATGATGCTCAGGGGTTACTCATGACTACTCAGAAATTGCTCCTGGCTTCGGAGACCATATAGGACGCCCAGGGATCGAATCGCAGTCTGCCCTGGGTCCGCCGCATGCAAGGCAAACCGCTGAACCATCAATCCAGCCCCTAGTAGTATTCTTTAATATAAAACCAACCAGCTTCTCATCTGGCCTAATTAATATGTTTTCTTTCATTTAACAGTTTTCAAATTCATGCAAATAATTGCATAATAACCATGACAATCTCCTATTTTTATCTTCTGGCAGTTTTCCTTTTCCATTTTCTTTTGAAGATTGAATCTTAACAGTTCTCAATACATGTGCATTTCTTTCCTGTGGCTTTTGTTTTTTAACATTTTATTTCTTTTATTATAAGCCTCATCCCTCCAATATAAAAACTTTTGCTTGAATTCAATTTAAATGTATAGGTTAGTTTGAAGAAAACTGACATCTTTATATTAAAACTTTCTATTCATTAGCATGCTAGGGTTCTCCATTGATTTCTTTCCTAGACTTTGCCATTATGTTGTTATAAAATTCTACTTAGTACTTGATGTGCATACTTGGTTGTTTCATAACTTTACAAATGTAGAAAAATCAGCCTTTTCTCTTCAAATGCTCCCTTCCCACAATTTAAATTTCTTTCCATCTGTCCAATTATGACAATGCTGAATTGTTCTTCTTTCTTTGTTTTAATCTCTTAAAACACCTCTTAGTCCAACTCTGAGTCTTTCTGGTTCATTTTCTCAATTTTTTTAGATCATCAGTTTTCTCCTCAGCTGTGTCTATTTTTATTTTTGTTTATTTTTATTTATTTATTTATTTGGTTTTTGGGCCACACCTGGCGGTGCTCAAGAGTTACTCCTGGCTATCTGCTGAGAAATAGCTCCTGGCAGGCACGGGGGACCATATGGGACGCCGGGATTCGAACCAATCACCTTAGGTCCTGGATCGGCAGGTACAATTTCACCCAACACCACAGAATCCTCTGAGCACTAAGTAGGAACCAAGCACCACCAAGTAAAGATCCAAAAATAAAATGAACAAAAATTAGTGGAAGAAGGAATAATCAAACATATAAGCAAATACACAATGTATTACAGATCAGAAAAGGTATTCATAGTAGCCTATGAAAATTTGTTGAGAGGAATGATATGTTTAAACATAAGACATAAACATAGGTTTTAAGTATTTATTTACAAAATTCTTACTACTACAACTGCTTTTAAAATATATCAGTAAATGATCATTTACCATTCAAAGGTGTTACATACATGGCATAGAAAAAAATTCTACATAGCCACACTAAGTAAAGCAGATGATAGAAAACTGTTAAATGACAATGACATTTACAGTACTTTGAACAGACAGAAAATAAAAATGCATTTATTCATGTTATAGAAAGCTATTTTTATGTAACTAATTATTAAACTTGTGAAAGATAACATAAGGGTTTGAAAACTATTTTACAAAAGCAAATAAATGTATTTCCATTTTACATTTGAATATGTAACCACGATACAAAGTTGGCCATACAAATATTTAAATATTTTAAAGTGTATTAGTGGAACTAGTGCCAACAATAGAATTATTTCTGAAAGAATGGTGAATTTTTACCACAATTTCATCATGGTCTGTCCTCCAAAATAAAATCCCAACACTAACTAATCAACTAAATAAGTATTTGCTATAGATGCAATCACCATATATATATATATTGCTTTTAAAACAGCTATAAGTGTACACCAATATCAAGTTTATGCAAAATATACAGTATTTTTCAATTTCTCTGTCCATATCTGAACTCACAAAAGTGTTTTGGAACAATCCCCGGCTACTTATTTTGTTAGTAAGGACAAATCTTTCTAAATACATACATTAGATCATGAAAACAGTTGAAAATACAATGAAGGAGCAATCAATTCACTACTATAAATAGCATATGTGACATAAGATTCCAATAATCTAATCTATACAAATTTTTATCTAGCAAGTACTATATTACCTAATTTCTGCACAAATAGATATACAAATATGTAGTTCTCAAAATTCATTTGTGGACATTACACAACATTACACAGCGGTAATTACATTCATCAATAAAAATTACTGTATTAGGTTGTAGGGTTACAGATATTACAAATAACTTAAATTATTGGTTTCTAAATGAAGAAAAAATCAAATGGCACAGCGTAGTGTTACCTATCTTCTTTCCAGCTTACACCAAATGCTAATAACAAGTACCATTTAAGTCAGTTTCTCATTTGAACGTGAAGTGTTTGTAAGTTTCCAGAAATTTAAAAGTTCTTTCAAACTTCATATCAAATGAGTTGTAGATCTACTTAAAGTATGACTTCTTCTTTCAAAGAAGGAAGGAAGGCTGACAAGGGAGGGAGATGGAATGCCCTGAAAAGACAAAATACATAAAATATATTTAGTTTTTATTAAAATTTTTAACATAGTTCAGCATCATGCATATCATTTTTACCTTTTAAGAAATTGCCACTGAAACTGAGTAAAAGACATCTGAAAATACTAAACTCCTTGATTAAAGAAATTAACATTAAGGATGTGGTAGTAAGAAAAAATACTAAAGCTAATATTCTTTAAAATAATGGCCAGCCTATACCATTACTAGGGATATACCTCAGTAATATCAGAAACACGATACAATAATGCCCTCTGCGTGCCTACGTTCATTGCAGCTCTATTTAAAATAGCCAAAATCTGGTAACAACCCATATGCTTGAAAATGATGAGTGACTAATGAAACTGAGGTACATCTACACAATGGAATACTATGCAACAGTTAAGAAAAAATGAAGTCACAGAATTTGCCTGTACATAAATGAATATGGAGACTATTATGTTGAGTGAAATAAGTCAGAGGGAGAGAGATAAACACAGAATAGTCTCACTCATCTGTGGAATTTAAGAAAAATAAAAGACAGTATAATAATAGTAATACCCAGAGAAAATAGAGATGAGGGCTGGAATAATCATGCTATAATGAAGCTTACCACAAAGAGTGGTAAGTGCAGTTAGAGAAATAACTACACTAATAACTACTATGACAATGATTAGAGAGCAAGAGGTACAATGCCTATCTTGAAGAGAGAGGAAAATAGAGGACACTAGTGATAGGAAAGCTGCACTGTGAACAGGGGGTTTGCATTTTATGGCTGAAACCCAATTACGAACATGTTTGTAACCATGGTGTGTAAATAAATTAAGAAAAAATTCTTAATATGTAAAAATAAATAAAACAATAGTTAGCCTAGTATATTATATAATTTAACTGGAATAGATACTGGCTTACAACTAGTAACTGTAACTTCAGTTATTTAGTAGCTCCATGATTCAGATTATTGTCTTTTAATTATGAATTATTAAACATGCTTTTGATGTTTAAAAGGAAGTACATTCAAAACATCCTAGTAGTTTTCTTCTTAATAATATAGCAAAATTAAGACTGCTACCACTGGGGTGGAGCAATAGCACAGAAGTAGGGGTTTTGCATTGCATGTAGCCCACCCAATCGATCCCCAGAATCCCATCTGGTCCTCTGAGCTGAACAATGCCAGATATATAACCAGAACATACCCAGCCCCTCCAAAAAAAAACAAAGAGTGCTACAACATTTTTTTTTCTTTTGGGTCACACACTTGGGCTCTGTACTCAGGAATCACTACTGCAGGCTCAGGATACCATATGGATCCTCAGTTGGCCATGTGCAAGGTAAATACCATACCCACTGTACCTATGTCTCCAGTCACAAGAGTGAAACAAATTCATGAGAAATAATCTTATATATTTAGGTCATACATTCCTTGAGACTATTTATGGCATGTGATTATTTGCAGAAATGTGTGCACATAATTCTGATAATTATTGAAAATCTGATATAACCTTTAGATAATCAATAATAGATATTAAGGTAGTGACTGAAGCCATATACATGAGTAAGTCAATCATATTGTGTATCTCTTACACATATAGTTGTTTACCTTGCACACAGCCAACCTAGATTCAATCCTAGGCATACTATATGGTCCCCTGAGTACCACCAGTATTAATTCCAGAGCACAGAACTGTAGTAACCTCTGAGGACCGCTGGGTGTAGCTAAAGGGGAAAATAAGGATTTTTCTTTCCCAGGACAGAGATAGTCCAGCTGGTAGAGTGTTGGCCTTGCATGCAACCGACTGACACATGTTTAATCCCAGTAACCCAGAGAACCACCAAGAATAATTTCTGTGTACAGTGCCAGGAGTAAACCCTGAGCATTTCCAGGTGTTGCCCAAAAATCTCTTTAGGGGCTGAAGCAATAGCACAGCTGTAGTGCATTTGCCTTGCATGTGGCTAACCTGGGACAGACCTGAGTTCAATTCCCAGCACCCCATATGGCCTCAAGCCTGCCAGGAGCGATTTCTGAGTGCAGAGCTAGGAGTAACCCCTGAGCGCAGCCAGGTGTGACCCATAAACAAACAAACAAAAGTCTGTACCTTAATTACTAGTATTGTAAATCACAGTACCTCAATAAATGAATAAAGCAATAAACTCTGGAAAGCATGATAAGAGGGACAGACACAGAATGATCTCTCCCATATGAGGTATATAAGGAATCAGAGCTAAGGATTAACAATGCCCAAAGATATGAGAAACTGAGAATTGGTCTTCAGTAGAAAGTTTATCACAGTGAAAGTAGAGCGGGAGGAATACTGAAATAATGATAAAATGAAATGGACACTGGTGGAGGGTATGGTGCTAGAATATTTCATGTATAAACCTTACTTTTAACAATTTTGTAAGTCATGATGCCTAAAATAAAATTTAAAAAGAATCTTTTGCCATCATTAGTGGTACTGTAAATAAGAGTACCTCATTAAAGATATTAAAAAAAAAACTTTCATTGAGCCAAAAGTAGCACTTTTGAAAAGAAATATTAAGTTGGTTAGTGGTCTAAATGTATTGTTTCATTGTCAAAGCTAAACATAATCAGAATTAATCAGAAACATGCACAAGGGGCCGGATCAGTAGAGCGTTTGCCCTGCACATAGCTGACCCAGGTGTCCCATATGGTCCCACAAACCAGGAGTGATTTCTGAGTGCATAGCAAGGAGTGTCACAGGGTGTGGCCATAAAAACAAACAAAAAAAGAAACATACATAAAAAATCTAAAGTGAATATAAATAAAATTAATAAGAAAAAAAGGTAAGAAGATAAAAGGTTTTAACACATATAAATGGCTAACTGTAAATTTTAATGCCAAAAAGGTAGTAACCTATAAATAATCAATTAGATAGTAAAAGTGTTGGTAAAGTATTGTCACTTAAATGATAACACAGTAATAATTTAAGTAGGCATTATAAAAGTTCATTTTCTTCACTATTTGTTATCTATTTTTGTTTTCCTATTAAATTTTGTATTAAATACCACAAATCTAAAATTATGAATAGAATTTGGACCATAAATCTACTTTATAAGAAAATTATTACTATTTTTAAAAGATCACCTTCATAAATTTCTTACAGGAATGAATTTCTCTGGACTTACATAAATTGCCCAGTAAAAATATTTTATCTGTCAATAATCAAAGAACTACTATCAAGACTAAATTGTTGTTAGGTCAAAGCAGTTGTAAGTTGTGAATGTCAGAGTTCCATTCAATAAATGATTCTAATGAGGAAGAATATTTTCTATCTTGTAAATATAAATTTAAATAGCTAATAAGCTCACATTAAACTTCACGAGGCTTGTTTCCATTACTGGTTGGCATATCTCCTAATTCTTCACAAATGTCAAGATGAGTTTGATAGATTTTTTTTGAAATTTGAAAAATTAACATTTCCTTCTAGTATTTCTGAAAATCTAGCTCGTGAGGCAGATTGACGTATAGATGGAAACCAGGAGTTTTGCGAGCACCCACTAGTAGAGTTTGAGCGCTGAATATTAACATGCTTAGAAAATCCAATTACATTGCTTGTGGAAACAGAATGGGTAATCTGTTAGAATAGAAATATGCAATTGAGAAGAGGCATGAATGGTTTGATGATATTTTAGGTTCTTCTTATGTAGATTGTTTGCATAAACGTGACAAAAACATAATTTAAAATAATTTTCTAAAATTCTTCTATAAAATCCAATTATCCTTAGCTGAAAAATGATGTTCCATAGTTGCTATCATTGTATGAAATAAATGATAATGCACTTAAAAAAGTTTATCTGATCTAAATGGATAACTGCTCACTATATTTAATTTTAATATTTTTAACTGATCAAATTTCTTAAAACACTTATTTGTATTACCAGCTAAGTACAACTTCTCTACCATTTGCTTAAGATTAATCTTGATCAAAAATTCATACAAGGGGCCGGAGAGATAGCATGGAGGTAAGGCGTTTGCCTTTCATGCAGGAGGTCATCGGTTCGAATCCCGGCGCCCCATATGGTCCCCTGTGCCTGCCAGGAGCAATTTCTGAGCCTGGAGCCAGGAATAACCCCTGAGCACTGCCAGGTGTGACCCAAAAACAAAAAAAAAAAAAAAAAAAAAAAAAAAAAAAAAAATTCATACAAACATACTTAAAGATTTGGCTTTAACTCTTTGGTGTATTATTTAAAGATAAGTAGCTTCTTAATAAAACTTTTTGAGCATCAGTATAAATTCTATAATATTAAAAACCACTAAAAATATTTACTATATAATCAGAGCAGTTTACATGTAGTAATTTAATCCTTACAGTGACTATATTAGACTCATTTCAAGATGGTAAACTTTAAGAGAAAAAAATCATGGGAGCCAGAGAGATAGGCCTACCTGAGCCCACCAGGACTGGGCTGAAAGTACCCAGAGCAGTGCTGGAAGAAAGGAATAGAGAGAGGAGAGAGAGAGAAAAGAATGAGAAGCAAGAAACAGAGAAGTATCATATAATTAGTAAATAGCAAAGCCAGGATGTAAAGTTTAAATGCTCTACAGCACTACTCAAACTGCTTCATGATATATAAATCAAGTAGATACATATATGTGCATGTTTATTTACAAACACACTGATTTATTTACTCCTTTCGGTAACAATAAAGGATAAATAATATTAACATTTTTCTCTCATCTAAGAAAATTACTTAAGGTCACGTAAGTCAAAAGTGACAGTTAATGCTTTTCCTTTTCGTTTTTTGGGACACACTCAGCTGTGTTCAGGGCTTACTCCTTAATCTGTGCTCCAGTATTATTCCTGTTAGGGCTTAGGAAACCATATGTGGTACTGGGATCAAAACAGTTTTGGGGGCCGGGCGGTGGCGCTAGAGGTAAGGTGCCTGCCTTGCCTGCGCTAGCCTAGGACGAACCGCGGTTCGATCCCCCCGCGTCCCATATGGTCCCCCAAGCCAGGAGCGACTTCTGAGCGCATAGCCAGGAGTAACCCCTGAGCGTCACCGGGTGTGGCCCAAAAAACAAAAAAAAACAAAACAAAACAAAACAGTTTTGGATGAGTGCAAGGAAAGTGCTCTATATGCTGTAATATTGCACGGGCCCCAGTAATTGTTTCTCTTAACCTTAAGAGGGTAAGCTAATAATTTTACAAAGAGACAGATAACTCATAATTTGTTTTGTGATAGTAATAAATGTTATGTATGTCCTAATAGTACCTAGTATCTGACAGAATTTTGGAAGGCTAAACTTTAAATTGTTTTGAAAGCATTAAAAAAATACATACGAATTGAGGATTTAAATTATCCTCTTAAATTCATATTCAGAGATTATCATCTACTCATAAAAATAGCAAACATATAACTCAATCTGCCGTATTACTGAAGATAACTTTTATGAACAGAAACATTCCTATATATGTTAGTAGAGGGATATGCCAGAAATATTCTTCGTTTGTTTTCCTTCTATTTTCTGTGGAGAGGATGTCTGGGCCACACTCAGCAGTGCTCAGGTTTTACTGCTGGCTCTAGAATTCAGATCACTAGAGATCACTCTGAGGGTTCAGGGAAAGATATGCCATGCTGAGGATAGATAAAATAAGGGTTGACTGTATGTAAGGCAGTTGTCTTAACCCCTGTACTATCTCTCTGACCATGAAACATGTTTCTTTTCTACAGACTTTAGAACATATCCTAAATCCCAATAAAATTTCACACCAAATAAACTACAATTAAATGTGTATTCAATTCACTTTAGTTTTCTCAGTTATCTTTTTCAAACAAGAATGAGGTATTTAGATATATTATGGGGACAGAAAAAATTAAAAAAACCCACATCAAAGCCATAAATACCATTAAAATCAAGTCACTTACTGCTAATGATGACGTGCTAGATAGACGACTCAATACATGCTTGTCATTGCTGGAAGGACTTCTTCCTTCCACAGAACTTTGGGATGTCATAAGAGCTCTACGTAAAGCTCTTTTGGGTGTTTTGGAAAAAGA
Organism: Suncus etruscus; assembly: GCF_024139225.1. NCBI lineage: Eukaryota > Metazoa > Chordata > Mammalia > Eulipotyphla > Soricidae > Suncus > Suncus etruscus. The sequence continues at coordinate 81,315,323 of NC_064853.1, read as the reverse complement.
GAAGGCTCTCGTAACCTAGAAATAGGAAGAGGTACAATTAAGTAAGCTACATCATTCATATAGCTTTTAAGAATTAATATACAATGATCTATCAAATTTTTCTATCAATAGTATATGATGAATTTGTATTTCTTTAAACAAAGCAGTAAGAAAATGCAGTTCAAGGTAGAATGTTCTATCCTGCATTCACAGAACACAACAGAGAAATAAAATAGAAATCTTCCCAAGGGATAAAAACCTGGATTGTTTGATTCTGCTACAAAACTGTGAGACTTTAACTCAACTCACTTTCTCTGCTGAAAGTACAAGAGGTCATTTGAATCATCTTTTAATTTTTTTTTTTTTTTTTTTTTACGGCCAGAGTGATAGCACAGCGGTAGGGTGTTTGCCTTGCATGCAGCCGACCCGGGACAGACCCGGGTTCTAACCCCAGCACCCCATAGGGTCCTCCGAGCTTGCCAGGAGTGATTTCTGAGCATAGAGCCAGTAGGAACCCCTGAGCACTGCTGAGTGTGGCCCAAAAACCTATAAATAAACACATTAAGAAAACATTTTTTTTTTAATTTTGGGACAAACCCAGTGGCAATCAGAGGTTACTACTACTGGCTCTGCTCTTAGAAATCATGCCTGGCAGGCTCAGAGTACCATCTGGGATGCCAGAGATTGAACCCAGGTACTCTGTGGGCCCTCATTTTAAAATTGTTACCTATTATCATTCGTGTTAAATAGTGGGGAATATAAAGATTATTAAAGTATAAGATTTATCTTTAAAAGCAAACAAAAATTTAAGTGAATCTACTAGCACATCATGACTGCTAATATCTCTTCAATATTTAAAATCTAGTTCTACTTTTATTTTTTATTTTGTCTTGGGGGCACACTAGGTGGCATTCAAGAGTTATTTTTGGCTTTGTGCTCAGGATCACTTCTGTTGGATCCATATGTGCTACTAGAGAATGAACCCAGGTCAGCTATGTGTAAGGCAAATGCCCTACCTACTGTACTCCAGTATCACTAGTTTTTTATTTACTTATTTACTTATTTATTTATTTATTTTTGTTTAGTTTTTGGGTCACACCCGGCAGTGCTCAGGGGTTACTCCTGGCTGTCTGCTCAGAAATAGCTCCTGGCAGGCTCGGGGGACCATATGGGACACCGGGATTCGAACCAACCACCTTTGGTCCTGGATTAGCTGCTTGCAAGGCAAACGCCACTGTGCTATCTCTCCGGGCCCTTTATTTATTTATTTATTTATTGGGGTTGGGTCACACCCAGTGACACTCAGGGATTACTCCTGGCTATGCGCTCAGAAATCGCTCTTGGCTTGCGGGACCATATGGGACACTGGGGAATCATGGGGGCCCATATGGGACACTGGGGAATCGAACCACAGTCCGTCTTAGGGTAGTGCTGGCAAGCAGACACCTTACCACTCTGCACCAGCGCTCCGGCCCCTCACTAGTTTTATTTTCAAAAAACCTGTTGCTAGCATTCTTACGTAGACTTAACAACTCTGAGAATGGGAGATAGGAATGTTATCTTCACCATGAGAATAATAATACACTTAAGGTTAGCAATTAGTTTGATTTGAGGTCTCCTGATTCGGTTGTGAGCATTTTGCTAAAAATAACTATATTGAGAACTATCCTAACAAAGTGAATGAATGAGAGAAGTAGAAAGCCTGTCTAGAGTACAGGTGGGGGTGGGGTGGGGAGGAGGGAGATTCAGGACATTGATGATGGGAATGTTGCACTGGTGAAGGGGGGTGTTCTTTACATGACTGAAACCCAACTACAATCATATTTGTAATCAAGGTGTTTAATAAAAAATCTAAATATTTAAAATGAATACACACATTTTACAGTAATTACTATATAAATGTGTATTAGTTAACATTATTAATAGTATATTATATAATTGATACAATAAAACAATAATGTTAGTAGTACATTCCTACAGAAATATAATGCATATAACTACCACTTAACAAGAACAGTAGAAACACGAAGTTATGATTACCATGTCAAAGAACATATTAAACAAAATCTATTAACTCTATAGATCATTTCTTTTTTTTTTTAAGCTAGTCAAGTGAAGCAGTGAGAGTGGAGAAGGAACAACGAAATCTGTAACTGGCTGTGATCAATTAATTGTAAATACCACCGCACTTGGACCAGCCTATAGATCATTTCTTAGAACCAATAGCAACAGTATTTTTATTTTTTTGTTGGGTTTTGTTTTTGAGCCACATCCAGTGACACTCAGGGGTTACTCCTGACTATGCGCACAGAAATTGCTCCTGCCTTGGGGGACCATATGAGATGCCAGGATTCGAACCACTGTCCATCCTGATCAGCTGTATGCAAGGCAAACGCTCTAACACTGTGCTATCACTCTGGCCCCAGCAACAGTATTTTCAATATGCTATTTTTAATAAACAGTATTTTATTATGCTCTGAAAATACACTTTGAAGGTATATTATATAATTATTTCATAAGACTCACTCTTTTTGATGTCTTTTTTATTGCTCTAGAAGCTCTACTCAATGTACTGTCCATATCTTTTGTATTTATTTCAAAGGCTTCAGGATCAGCAGTGTAAATAAGGTTCTCCTGTTAAAAAAAAGTTTTAAAACATACAAATTAAAAAGTTAAAGACAATTATTTGTATACCAAAATCTTTATTTACACTTAGCTATTTCCTCATAAGGATGTTTATAAATGAAGCTACTCAGTATTTTTTCTGACATTATTTGACATAATTTCTAATATAGGATGTATTAATTTAAAAGTTGAAATCAAGCACTTGATAAATGAAAAAGTCATTTTAAGAACAATGAATACAAAGGCAACTGAAATTTAAAATTTTTTCAATGTTATCAGACCTGTGATATATATTTCTCATGAAGGATAAAACTAGTATTTTCAATATATACAAATAGATATGAGTATATACATGTATACAAATTATTAAATATAAGTATAAATGAAGAACATGCATAAATTTAATATTAACCCTCTTGTATTGTAAAAAGTATTATATAAAATAAGTAAACAAAAATCAATAAACCCTAAGACAAGCTAAAAGGTTAATGGACATAATGCTTAAGTAATACATTTGTCCAAATATATAAACTATTACCACAAAACACTTCCACTGAGATAATCTAAAATTGAAACAAAAATGAACTTCTACATTTTTCTTCTCTGCTGCTATTTTTGGGCCACACCTGGCAGTGCTACTACTGGTGGGCTTGGGGGACCCTATGGGATGCTGGGAACAGAACCTGGGTGGACTAAGAGTGAGGCAAGCACCTTACAAGCTGTGCTATCACTCCACACATTTTCGCTTTCTTCCTTCGTTAACATCTATACCAATTTAAAGCCATTGGATTTGAAGTGAGAACAATTATTCCACGACTAGTAATGGACAGAAATCAGAAGGTATGTAGCTGCTTCCCATCTCAAAATTGTGTGCAAAATTCTGTGTATAATGTGCAAAGAGCATTATAGAGACAATATTTCAGGCAATATCTCTAAGAAAGTTAATGTATTGAAATTTATGTTTGGACTTTCAAAGAAAGCAATTTTACCTAAGTGAAATGATTTTGCATATTCCTACAGCTAATTTCACTTTAAATAAAGAAAATCTATGCTATTAATTGGTAAGCTGCCTCACTATTCTAACACTATAAATTATTCTCCTGAACTATCATTCTCTGGCTGGAGTGGATTTTATATAACCTATGACTGTTGGGTTTATCTGAAAATTTTCTCATCTATGAAATGTAGAAAATTCCTACTATGCTTAACCCATAATGATCATAAGGCTAAACAAGATAAGGCACTAAAGTCCTTTAAGATGAAAAGTTAAATTATTTTACAAACATAAAATGTTAAATATTATACTTTGGCTCTGCAATGCTTTAGTTCTTCATCACCAACACCAACATATAGAATCTTAATTTTTTTCTCCATATTTTGATTTTGGGCCACATCCGGAAGTGCTCAGGATCACTCTTGATGGGACTTAGGGGACCACAGAGTACTGGAGATCAAATGCAGGTTAGCTGTGAGCAAGGCAAGTGCCCTACCCACAGTACAGTCATTCTAGCCAAAGAGCCTTAAATTCTAAAATTCTCCAATTTACTTGGAACAACCAGATGCATCCTACCTCATACAAAGGCCTTTCTTACTTGATTCATTTGTTAAATAGCCAATAGTTGCTGATTTAGTTCCAATCAAGAAATTGTTCAGTACTTGCAATCATCAATTTTTTAAAATGGCACATTTTAGGGCTGAAGAAATAGTACAGCTGGTAAATCCTTGCTTATCTCGAAAGCAGCTAACCATGATTTGATTATTGGCATTCCATATGGATTGCCAGAACACCGAAAGGAGTGATTCCTGAGTGCAGAGCCAGGAGTAACCCTAAGCATTGCAAGATATGGCCCTGAAACTACAAATTGTAAATAAAAATGTTACTTTTTTTTTTTGGTTTTTGGGCCACAACCGTTTGACACTCAGGGGTTACTCCTGGCTATGCGCTCAGAAATCGCTCCTGGCTTGGGGGACCATATGGGAAGCCAGAGGATCAAACCCAGGACTGTCCTAGGTTAGCGGCGTGCAAGGCAAACGCCCTACCTGCGCTATCACTACAGTCCCTAAAAATGTTACATTTTTAAGAATAGTTATGACCAAAGGTGCTGAGGACATGATTACACAATTCAGTACAGTGGTGGAAGCCTGTTGTTTCAATGCTATGTACCAGAATACTTAAGGGCTACCAGGGCCACAGGTAGTACTGAAAGCTAGGGGTGACATAAATGCTAGGGGTCAAACTTAGTGCCTTGTACATGCTAAGCATGTGCTCTATCACAACCCATATCCCTGACCCAATATTACGGGATTCTGAGTAAAAAAAAATAATGCACACTAAATATAAAAAATTGACAGCAATAACCATGACTAAGCAGAACTTCTGGAACCATAAAGTAAAGACTCTTTTCTAGACTTCGACCTGGAACCTGTGCAAAAACCAAGATCTCTAAATACAGAAGACTGACTTTGACAACCACAACTGAGCACCATAAAAAGACCTCAGGGTTCGACAATGAGCATGGCCAGAGCCTGTAGTAGAGCCAATCATAGTATGTTTCAAGGGTAGAGAAACCCTGTATCCCTTAGGCCAAGGAAATTTCCTTTCTAATTTCTCCCCCAATTCTTACTGTGCTTATGCAAAACAAACAAACCTTGCCACATCAGTCCCCCTTCCTTTTTTCTTGTTTTTTTTTTCTTTTTTTTTAATTTATATTCATAGCTTCTAGACAGGGACTCCTCCCTGCCTTTTTTTTTCTTCTTTTCTTCTTTTTTTAATATGAGTTACCTTATTCTGCCTCATAAAAAAAAAAGTGCATAGTTCCAGGGCTAGGAGTTTCATGAATATTGAATGGAAATAAAATTGAGCAGACCTAAATACCCAACCCAAAGTCAATGACAATAGAATCAAGAGATCCAAAGGGACCTGTTACACTAGCAGTCTAGGAGGCTAAAGATAGAGATATAGAATTCATGCTAGAAACAGGGGCGAAGGGAGCTCAACACTGGTGGTGGAAATTGCCTAAATTCACTGTCACTATGTATCTTTTTTTAGCCCCACTCCCTTACACTATATATCTTAAACATAACTGTGAAAGACTTAAAATTCACATTGGTCTCAATATAAATTACTAAAAAAATAAAAGGTTATTTTAAATAAACATATAGTTTAACCAAAATTAAAATGCAAGTTGCCCCCCAACTTAAAAATTTGGAGTGCATATTGCCACTTCAAACAATCAGTAATAATTTGACCACTATATGGGATTAGGGGCTGTAGCGATACCACAGTGGGTAGGGTGTGAATGACTGGATTCTATCCCTGACAAAAGAAATAAAAAATTAGCATAATGGGCCCGGAGAGATAACACAGCAGTGTTTGCCTTGCAAGCAGCCGATCCAGGACCAAAGGTAGTTGGTTCGAAACCCAGTGTCCCATGCGGTCCCCGTGCCTGCCAGGAGCTATTTCCGAGCAGACAACCAGGAGTAACCCCTGAACACTGCTGGGTGTGGCCCAAAAAAAAAAAATTAGCATAACATTACTCAATTGCAACTAGAGTTGCATTCCTTTTTTTTTTTTTTTGCATATTTTGGTTTTAGGATTACACTCAGTGCCTACTCTCCAGCAGGTTTAAGGGACCACGTATCAAGTAGCATGGCCTTTGCATGTAAACTGTACACACTAGTCCTATGAACTATCTCCCTTACCCTTCAATTTGCCTCTTAAAATATTCAAAGTAGTAAGAGGAATAGTAACATTATTTAAATTAATTTGTCAATAAAATATACTTTGGGGCTGGAGTGATAGTACAGCAGGTAGTGCATTTGCCTTGCAAGTGGATGACCTGGGTTCAATCCCTGGCATCCCATAAGATCACATGAGCCTGTCAGAGTAATTCCTGAGCACAGAACCAGGAGTAACCCTGAATAGTGTCAAGTGTGCCCCAAAATAAAAAAAAAGAGAGAGAAACAAAACAAATAAAAGAAAATAATTCCTTTCTTATGATTTAGAAGTTAGAAATAAGTAATGGAACATCAGTGAAATTATTATCTGATCTCAGGAAATATATGGAACATGCAATTAAAAGATCACATATTAGCAAGAGACCAAACATCACATTTAAGTATTCTTACAACAGAGTAAGACTCTACCCTTCAATCTGACATAACAGAATACAGGACATTATATCAACAACAACAACAAACTATCAAGAGGTTTAAGCAAGTACTAAAATATCTAAGCCTTAGTTTCACATGTAAAATGAGATTAGATTGTTTTCCTTCAAGCTGAAATGTTGCTTTGGTTTTTTTTGGATATACAGTGCTTCAAGGCAAGCACCTTGGGGCCAGAGCTACAGTACAATGGGTAGGGCGTTTGCCTTGCAAACAGTGGACCAGGGTTCAATCCCCAGCATCTCATATGGTCCTCCAAGCCTGTCAGGAGTGATTTCTGAAAGCAGAGTGAGGAGTAACCCCTGAGCACCACCAGATTATGGCCCTAGCACCCCCCCCCAAGTACCTTACCCTCTTTACTATAATCTCCCCAGATCTACTTATTATTTTTTTTAATTTAAGTAAATGTAATTGTAATTATTCATAGTTGAATTTTAGGCATATAATATTCTAATACCAATCCTACTAGTGCTAACATTCTACCACTAGTGTTCCCAAATTAACCCATCCACACCCCACCTAATCCTGGACACACACATTTTAAAGTTTGATGGTTGTGGTTTAGATCTCATGTTTCCAATGTTGCTGTGTCTGTGGTTTAGATATTAGCTATACCAGTCTCCTACATTACCAGCCTGAGGTCCCTGACACCTGCTTCCCAGTTACTTCTCTTTCTCATCTTCTTCCTCCCCTCCTGTTTCCTTCTTTCGGTCCTTCTCCTGTTTAAGTCAAGGATGATCTAGACACCCCCTTTAAAAACGTGTAGTATTTTAAATATAGCAAGAGCTCAACTGAAGTAACAGGGTATCTGAATTTACAAACATTGCTTAGAGAAATAAACTTATTACAAAAATTTTTTTAATCAGAAGAACATTAGTAAATGTTTACTGCCATCTTGTGGTAATTTAAATTTGTAGATTTTTTTCATTAGCAATTCCTATTTCAGTTCTAAAATCATTGATAATGCTGTGACTAGTAATTCAATAGGCAGTATTTGAAGGGAAATTACCATGAACTCTATAGACTTCAGTATTGTAGTTGTAAATTTGGAAAGGACTGCATTAGACATCTAGTCACTAGCATCCTGATACATGCAGGAATAATTCTACAAAAGCAATCCTCCCACTTTATGCATGAACTATTTTATTCATACATAGAACTATGGAAAAGTGTCCTTGTAATGAATAATATACATTTTATAAGAAAAAGATGGATACATCATTTCTTTAGTCAATATTTTGTTGCATGAATTAGCACAGTATTTTTCTCCATGAACTTCTTAATGGAATAATTTCTTATCTATATCAACATATTCTTAATACTTTGGGGGAGGGGGATTGGGAGCTATACGTGGCCATGTTCAGGGCTTACCCCTGGCTCTACACTCAGGAACCACTCACAGTGGTGCTCAGGGATGCCACAGATCAAACCTGCACGTCAGCTATGTGCAAGGTAAATGTGGTACCTGCTATACTACCTCTCTGACACCACTTACTCATTTTTTTTTAAATGGGGGAATAGGGGGGCAGAGCCATGTGGTATCTCTTCTCTTATGGTACCATTGCCAGGGAGTGATCTGATTCCTGAGTGCACAGCCAGGAATTATCTCTGAGCAATGGTACAATGGGCGGGGCATTTGCCTTGCATGTTTGCATAAAGCTGACTTGGTTTAATCTCTGATATCCCTAAGTACAACCAGAAGTAATTCCTTAATGCAGAGTCAGATGTAACTCATGGACACTGATGGGTGTGGCCCCAAATTAAAAAAAAAATTTTTTTTTAAAAGTAAAAAATTTGGACCCAAGCTATTGTAAAAGAGATGTCTGTCTCCCAGCTGCCCACTACCTGCTAGCCAGTTCTCCACCGGATTCGAGTCTACAACAATGGTTACTGAGATATCTGAAGCTCTTTGCACTACATGAAAATAGTGACCAGTGCACTTTAGAAGAGTGTTAATCTGTGCTCACAATATAAATAAGAGAATATTGATCTGAAAACAACACGTGAGATCTGTAGAAGGGCCTGTGAGCTGAGATTACCAAATTATGTTGCTTCATGTTTGAGGTGGAGGACAGGGCGTCATTAGAATTTCGACACTGTCCTGCCTTTTCCCTGTACATTTGACACAGACATCAAAGATGCCTTTAAATCTGATGAGGATATCCATCCAAAGTTAGGAAATTTTGAGTGATCCAAGTAAATCCATAATTGAAGAATTTTGCCTCTGACTGATTTCACAAGAAAGGTTCTAGTGGAAATTAAAGAAAGCTTCCTCCATTCTATGCATGCAGCAAAATTAGAAATTCCAAAATGAACCTAAATGATTTCATCAGCATGGATTTGAAAGTTGCCTGGAAAGCAGTCTACTCGTTCTCCGACTTTGTGTAGTATTAACCACTGAATCAGAGACGTAGATGCAAAGTCAGAGAGAAGAAACTTCAGGTTGTGAACAGCACATCCCTTTATCTGGGACAGCAAATTGTAATGGTGTGATTGACTTAGAATTATGTTTGCCTCTTTTAATTCACACAAATACAGACTGACTAAATATCTGAAGGATGTGTCAAGTTGAAGTTTGATGTAAATTGTCCTGATATGTCTTATTTGTTCAAACATAACCTGACTTGCTAAAAACTGCTCTTGGCATGATAGGAATTTGGACTTTGTGTTGATTTGGGGTTGAATTCTTCTCCAGCTTTATTTTAAGCTCCTTTTTTTTATATTTAAGCTTCTTAAGACCAGGCACATTACTCATTTAAAGGTTTCAAGCTACTAAAATCTCCTATATATCATAAACAGTACACCTCAGTATCTTTCAAAGTCAGACTTAATTATGACAAAATAAACATTTTATTCCCCAGCAAAGTTCAACTCAATCTCAGGAAGGGTATGACGCTATACTAAAATAGTTCATCTACAATCTTCAATATGTCATTTGTGAAAGATGAAGAGGTTTCTACATGGCACTTCAACATAGATGAAGGCATTAAATTATTGTCTAAGAAATCTATATTTCCCCCCTTTTTGCCGTTTCTCTCTTGGCCCGGCTTGGCTTCCTGGCTTTTGGATCTTTGGGCCGCATGAAGCCCAAAGGGAAGATGGCTAACAGGAGATAAGATGCAGGGCTAGCAAAATATAGCTGAATGCTTAAAAGGTTGACATAGGCCACACACCTGTGGTGGCTAGGGCATAAATAAAGATGATTCTTCCTGAAGCCTGCGTGTGAGTGAGTCTTGATTACGCCGACTACCTGGGCCTGGAACTTGCCAGCTGGATGGGGGATGAAGCCACGTGGCTGGGGCCTAAGCACAAAGGCCTCCATCCACCGCCATCCAGCCCCATCGTTAATTATTTAATTCTACATCTGGCGCTCCGAACTTTGACCTGAATCCTGGACCCAAGAAACCAGCAACAATGGTAATATTTCTGCTTTTCAGTTTAATTTTGGCTCTTTTCGGGTGCACTAAGCCCAAAACACTGGGCCACGTGCAGCCATGTTCAAACATGGCCGTGACCCCATCTAGGGAAACAAGGGCAATTAAAACAGAAGAGGTGGAAGCTTGCATCACCTCCAGCCCAGGCCCAGGCCCAGAACTGAAACTTTGTTACAAGAAACAAAAACCTCGGCCTGTAGAAAAACTAATTAAAAGTCTAAATTGGAAACGGAGGAGAAAAAAGACTGTATTTAAAGTGGACTGATTTTCTGAAAATGACCTTTGGCTTGAATTTGGATTTCGACTTTGGAAATTTCGAACTGAACTTTTAGTTTAAATCACTTGGAACTCTGAACATCCAAAGTGCTCCCAGAGGGAAAAAAAGGCAGCGGTGAAGCCCCTGCGGCAAAAAGCTCCAAGCGGCAAGCTCCAAGCAGCTCGGCTCGGCTGGGATCTCGGCTGGAATCGGCTTGGCTGGGCTCAGCTTTGCCCGGAAAAGCGAAAAACCTGGAATCCACGCTCCAGATCACAAACCGGCAGCGGAGCCTGGAACTACGGAAGAAAGCCACGTGGTAAGATCAGCGTGGAACAAACCAACATCTGAACTTTAAAAGTTTACAAAAGCCACGTGGTGAGATCAGCGTGGGACAAATTAATCTAAACTATGGTTTTAGGTGTAGAAAATTAGTGGGTAGTAATATTTTACTCATAGTTGGTAATGAAATAAGTTTTAATTAGTTAGTGGTTAAAAAATAAAAATATAAGGGAGGTAATACAGATTAGCCCATTTTAACATCTAATTTCTAACCACCTGCATCTTTGTCTTAAGTCATTTTCTTTATAATTTAAATGTGTTTTGTTGTCTTTCAGAGTTAATATTTTCAATTGCAAAATGTTTTACTGTGTATTTTAATGTACTTAGCCTGTTTTTAAAATGTATGTTATGCATGTATGCTGAAGTACTTGTGTATAGAAAAAATATAGGAACAGTAAAGTTCCCCCAATATAGTTTAAAAATATAGGAACATGAAAGTTCCGAAATAGTGCTTGGTAAAAAAGCATTAATAGAATTTTAGGTTACAGGTGTAAAGTATATTTTGCAAATGATATGTTTTTGAAAAGGGCTGGTATATTAATTTTCACTCTATTACGTTGGTGCATAAAAATATTAAGAAAAGGAGGAAATGTTGGTGTACCTAGCTAAAACCCTGAAGTTGGGTGCAAAGACCCTAAGACCCACCCATATCTGGGAGGGGTCTTGGGAACCGGATAATAGGTGTAACTACCTGCAAGACCGCCCATTTCTGGGAGGGGTCTGAAAAAGGATAGATAAACCTCTGAGCCAGGGGATTCGGGCCCTTTTTGCCGTTTCTCTCTTGGCCCGGCTTGGCTTCCTGGCTTTTGGATCTTTGGGCCGCATGAAGCCCAAAGGGAAGATGGCTAACAGGAGATAAGATGCAGGGCTAGCAAAATATAGCTGAATGCTTAAAAGGTTGACATAGGCCACACACCTGTGGTGGCTAGGGCATAAATAAAGATGATTCTTCCTGAAAAAACAAAAAAAAAAAAAAAAAAAGAAATCTATATTTTATTTGATTTACTACAAACTACCTGATTTCTAGTGAATCATTTAACTTCAATAATTTAATTTTTTCATATATCTTCACTTTAATCTGTATGGAGTAAAGAAAATCAGATATTTATGATGGCATTTGATTTCAAGAGGTTGTGCTAAGAAACCTAAATTGACAATTTGCCCGAAAGAAAAAATAACTTGCTACAACTTCTTTCTTGCTTTCAGCAGATAAAAGAATAGAACAAAAACATCCTCCATTTCACAAATAGTGAGGTTAAAGACCAACATATTAGTCTCTGACTGAGTATATTACAAGTCCCAAAGCCTCACTAAATCAGAGCCATAAAAGTTGAAAGACCTAAACAAGAGTCTCAATGAAACGTTCATGTTTCTATTATAAAAATCTTTCACAAAATCAGTTTTCCTTAATATACCCAAAGCTAAAACTCTCCTGCATTCATAATTAACTATTTAGAAATATAGAAGTTTATTCAGACTGCACTGCCACAAAGTTTAAACTTTAATTATAATAGTAGTTTAAGAACTTACAGCATCTGCTTTACAAATGGTGTTGGCTACATGTCGACATAGCATCTTTAGCCAATTTTCTTTTGGAAGTTCCTCTGATATCATCTGGAAACTAAGCAGCACATTTGCCTGCTCTGTTGGTGGTCTCACAAGCAAAGCAAAGGCATTACGGCAATCTAAGGTTCCAGAAAAATCATAAACGTTAAGTTTTATTCCTTGGAAAATTATAAGATTTATGCTAATTCCCAGAGAGTAAAACTGTTCCAGTGAAACTATCTCTTCTCTATTCTCTCTTTCTCAATTTTTAAATTAGACAAAGTCATATCAAACTGAAACACTAAATATATTAAAAACAAAAACTACCACATGAAAATGAGAAAATAAAAATGTTAATATGCTGACATTAAGTACACAGTATTTTCTCCATGGCATTTAATGTTCTCGATAGAGCTTTTTGTTTGTCTCTGTGTTTGGTCTACACTTAGCAGTGCACAGGACTTATACCTGGCTGTCTATGATGGTTCACTCAGGGAGGTACTGGGAGGGGGGTGCGCATATGTAGCACCAAGGATTCAAAATGAGGTCCACATGTGAGGAAAGTGCCTTAATCCTTGTACTATCTTTTTTGTCCCAATAAAGCTTTTTATAGGAGTATAAAGTTTTTTTTTTAGAATTTTGGAAATATAATTTAATCTAAATATGTGATGTGATTATAATTCTTCAAACTGAACCTACTTATTTATATCATGTTCAAAGAAATAAAATGTTCAAATATTAAAAATGTTATAGGGGCCAGAGCGGTAGGGCATTTGCCTTGCATGTGCTGACCTAGAACGAACATTCCATATGGTCCCCCTAGCCAGAAGCGATTTCTGAGCGCATAGCCAGGAGTAACTCCTGAGCATCACGGGGTATGACCCAAAATCAAAAAACAAACAAAAAATAAAACAAAAACTGCTATAAAATATTTTGTTTCCCACATGTAAAAATAGAACAGATCATAAAAATTAAACATTTCCTGGGGCCAGAGCGGTGGTGCTAAAGGTAAGGTGTCTGCCTTGTAAGCTCTAGCCTAGGACGGAGCATGATTAGATCCCCCAGCGTTCCATATGGTCCCCCAAGCCAGGAGCAATTTCTCAGTGCATAGCCAGGAGTAACACCTGAGCATCGAAAGGGTGTGGCCCCCTCAAAAGAAAAATTAAACATTTCCACATTGTTAACTATGTATAAATGAAGATTTTTTCAACGATTATGTAACCCTTACTAAACCTAATATTTAACAATTAAGTAAAGATAGTAGTATAAACTGTTCAAATGCCTTATAAAAGACCAATTTGGGGGCAGGGAGGCTTGGGCCAACCCAGCAGTGCTAAGGGCTGTTTTCTGGCTCTATGTTCACTGACTATATGTGGTGCTAGTGATCAAACCTGTGTAAGCTGTGTCCAAGGAAAATACCCTACCCTGTATTATCTCACTCTGGCTTATACAACAGTAAAGTAAATAAATAGGCACTCTCATTCATAGAAACACTATGCATACCGTATTTTCTGGCATATAGACAACTTTTGAAACAAAAAATAGTCAACCGAAAATTGGGGGTCGTTTTATACATCGAATATATCCCGAAAAATGTTTCGCTATGCTGCCAAATGAAAATTGTCTGGATATTGCCACAAAACGTATTTTCCAACTCGATCCTGCACCAATCACTGCAAAGCTGCTCGGACTGCCCCTCTAACTCAGCCAATCCAAGCAGGCTTTTTATGCATGCAAATTATACAATGTTTTGTACCTGAATCTACACTGTAAAAAGTCTGCTCAGATTGGCTGGAGTCAGAGAGGGAGTCTATTACAGTATAACATTTGAACCTTTGCTTGTTGTGATTGTGTATGTGGTACATACAGTTGCAGCACAGGAACGTTCTGTCTTATACAGCACATATAGGCCTAAACCTATGTTTTAACTGTAAAATTAGGGGTGTCTTATATGCCGAAAAATAAGGTAATAGCCAGAAGTATAAACAAACATTTGACTGAACTGTCCAACTTAAATAAGGCAGTAAATCAAAATAAATCAAAGGAACATGAACAATTTTCATTTACCAACAGTTTATCCAATGAGCATACCTTCTGTCTCTCTTATATCCAGTACCTTCTTAATTTGAGAAAGAGGCATTAGATGAATATGCTTAAGAGAAGCTGTAGGTCTGGTATTACCATGAGGACTCCTAAAAGTGCCAATAACTTTGTGTCGTTTTCTTGCTATCTAATTATCAGGGAGAAAAGGTAGGAGGGGCAGTCAGTAACATGATCTAAAAACATGAAATATTTAAAAATGACATTAATCACAAATCTATATGTTCAACTGACAACTAGTCATTGTAGAATTACTAAAACATAATTACCATGTGACACACTCATAGAAGTCAAAGCAGAAGAGGTTCATGTTCATATGAGAAGAGCTCAAAAATAGAAAATAGAGATAGGGTCTGCAAAAGGTTCAAACTATGAAACAACTTGGAAAGAAGCACTGTTGAGAAGTAGTGGACTCAAAGGATGCAAGAATCTGGGATTCACAAATTGTTGCTCTGGGATCAATCTCAGGTTCAAAAGGTAATTGATTTCAATTTAAGAACAGAATTCACAATTATCTCAGATCCTCTTCAAGGCTCTGAGGATTAAGAAGAAATTACAGAGAAATGGTTCTGATTTTCATGATATTTACAGATGACTAAGAAAGAAGATTAAAGAAGTACCTAGATGATACATAAAACACATGAAACAAATTCAAAATTTAAGGCGCTCTATTTAGTATAATATTATAGTCAAGTCTCATAAAAGGAAAAGCTAAAGCAACACTAGAGAATACTGAAAGAAAACTAAAACTTATGATTCATGATGTATTTCACTTCCCTACATTCTATAAGAATCAAAGTTATATTTTATTAATTTTGTATTTTATTAAAATAATTATATTAAATAAAGTTATATTTATTTTAAATATGTAATGCTTCATAAATTTGTATGTCATCCTTGCACAGGGCCCATGCTAATCTTCTCTATATCATTCCAATTTTAGTATATGGGCTGCCAAAGCAAACACTTAAATTATCTTTCACTTCCATGAAAGTCGTGCAAAAAAAAGTTGTATCATAAAAACATTAAACACAATATCATTTACATTAAGTCATTCAATGAGTGGTAATTATTAATTACATCACAAATGACAAAATATGATACAAAATGTACCTTGTGTTAACTAATGAGAAAAAATTAAAAGGAAAAAGTGTCATCATAGTCATAATGAAAGAAAGATAGATTACACAGACCTATTCTATATTGTCACCATTTTACATTAACAGTGAAATCTGTAACTCAAAGTTTCTACTGTAATATTAATATACTTTTAATTTTCTAAATAAAATTAAACAATTGAAGTTTTTAAAAAAGCATACCAAAAATGCTCAAGAGATTCCACCAGTTTGTGAATCTTAGATAACTGGACTGGGGGTTCAATAAAAAGGCCTGAGAACAATGTCCTGCTAGACTGGGATCACCCAGATCATCCTAATAGTGCTTGAGTCTCCAGAATGTACCTGGCAATGCACAAGGGGCCATGTGGTACCAGGAATCGCCCATGTTAGGCATCTATCCTAATATATTTCTCTGCTTCGAGTATTATTTTTATAGGGGAAAAGCAAACAATAACATTGACAACAAAAATGTTAGTAGGTCAAAAGAAAAACTCAAATATAAGTATAAAAGAGAAAATATAACCTTAAATTAGAAATTAGTTTCTATAAAACATCACCTGTCATACAGATTTTATCCATTTTTAATGTTTCTAAAACAGAGTATTCTTCAGTTTTGGACTCAGAAATCCTGTGAGTTGTCTAGAGACCCTATCTATTTTATTTCAAATTTGCTAAAAAGACCTTTAAAATAGACCTTCTGGGGCCAGAGAAATAAAACAGAGGTAGGCACTTGCCCTGAAAATAGCTGACTGCAGTTCAATTCCAGTCTCATAATCCTTACACTGATCAGTCAAAATTGGGCACCAAAATTCAGTATAATAAAATAACCAAAGTTAAGTTTCTTTTAACCAAAATACTGGCTACTTCTTTGCTAGGAAATTCTACTTACATATAAAAATAAAAGGCCCATAAATAAATGAATAAATATCCAAATATACAAGTCCTTAAAATGGTCAATACATTTTTTTTTTTTTTGGTTTTTGAGTCATACTTGGCAGTGCTCAGAGGTTATTCCTGGCTCTATGCTAAGAAATCGCTCCTGGCAGCTCAGGGGATCGTATGGGATGCCAGGATTCAAACCACCAACCTTCTGATTGCAAGGCAAACGCCTTACCTCCATGCTATCTCTCCGTCCCTGGTCAATCCATTTTAAGGACTTGTATATTTGGATATTCAATGTCACTATGTACCTAAAATACTGCTGTGAATGATTTATAATCCACTTTGGTCAAAATAAAAATTATTAATAATAAAAAAAAGTAAAATAGCCAATCTAAATTTAACTGTCTAAAAATAAACATTTTTACTTGAAACATTATTGCTAGGTTTACTTTAAACATTACAGGTGTAAGTAGTTTTAAACATTCAAGGGGCTTTTAACATGTGAGAAAGTTAAACAAATGAACCAGGTTTTTATGCTGGATTAAGTACAATTTTACCTCCAAGCAATCATTGAAGAGAAAGAGAGTCACTTGTTCTCCTCTGTCACAAGGGTGCTCACCTAGAGAAACAGTTTCTATTCGATGAACTAAGCTTCGATGAGAAGACAAAAGATTAGCCTGTATAGATTCAAAGTATCAATGAAAAAGACTATTAGGTGGTTACTTTTCAAGTTACAATTTAAATTAAGTAGTACAAAGATTATGCTTATATTAAAACTATAACACTAAAACAAGGAAAATAAACTGATTACAATAAAAATGAATACTTACTGGACATCCATCTACTTCATAAACAACATCAAAAATTTGTTTCTGGGCTTCAGTTTTCCTTTTATCCTCATTAATATGCCTAAAAATTAATAGTTAAAATAATAAAATAAAATACACATATTCACCATCTCATGTCCCCAGAAAGTCTATCATGCAAGTCTCTCTTAATTTTAGTAACTTAATCATTTAAAAGTCTCTAAAAATATTATGCTATATTTTAAAAATTCCACAGAATTATTCTGAAAAGTATGTTTTGTTATATTCCGCACTATGTTCTTTTTCAAACTATACTCAATATATTTCCTAAAATATATTGAATCTGTTTAAACTTTAGAAACAAAAGATTCTTCAGATTCTAAAGACATTTCTTATAGACAGTGAGCAAACAAAGTCCAAATTATGTACTGTAAGAAACTTTAAAATTCAGAATTAAGGGCCCGGAGAGATAGCACAGCGGCGTTTGCCTTGCAAGCAGCCGATCCAGGACCAAGGGTGGTTGGTTCGAATCCTGGTGACCCATATGGTCCCCCATGCCTGCCAGGAGCTATTTCTGAGCAGACAGCCAGGAGTAACCCCTGAGCACCGCCGGGTGTGGCCCAAAAAACAAAACAAAACAAAAAAAATTCAGAATTAAAACAGACTAAAATTATTCTCTTTCACAATAGCACTACTATATATTCTTCTCAGTATATTCTTATTTCAGTATACATGAAAGCTGTTTTAGATTAGGTCACAAAACAAGTCAAAAAGTTTGAAATGATCAAAATAGCACAATGTATCTATTTTCACAAAATAGAATCAATTAAAAATTAATTTTGGGGGGTGGGTTTTGAGCCACACCCACTGACACTCAGAGGTTACTCCAGGCTATGTGCTCAGAAATCGTTCCTGGCTTGGGGGATAGAACCACAGTCCATCCTAGGCTAGCACGAGCAAGACAGACAGATACCATACCGCCTGCACCACTGCTCCGGCCCAATTAAAAATTAATTTTAAAGAGGACCAAAGTGATAGCACAGTGGTAAGGCGTTTGCCTTGCACACAGCCAACATAGGACGGACACAGGTTCAATACCCGGCATCCCCTATGGTTCCCCAAGCCTGCCAGGGGCGATTTTTTAGCACAGAACCAAGAGTAACCTCTGAGCGCCGCCAAGGGTGACCCAACACCCCCCCACCCCATTTAATTTAAAAAATGGAAACTTAGGAAATTCATGCATGCATAGGAATATGGAACATTCCTAAATAACAGGTAAAGACGAAATCATAAGGGAAATTAAAAAGCACCTTTAGGTAAGTGAAAACATAAAACACAGCATACCAAAATTTACAGTCTAAAGCTAAAGTAGTGTTTAAAGGGAAATTTATAGCATAAGTGGAAATTTAAAATATTCTCAAATAAGAACAGCTTTCTGCTTTAATCAATAATCTAGCCTTGCATTTCAATACTCTGGAAAGAAAGAGCAGACTAAATTTAATGCAAGAAGAAAGAAATAAATCATAATGCCCACAGTGAAAATAATTCAAAGAGAATTTTTAAAAGGGCAAAAATTTAACAAGCCAAAACTTTGCTCTTTGAAATAATAAAACTGAAAAGCTTTAACTCAAGAGATCAAGAGGTGGCAGACGACACTGAATAACTGAATATTAACAATTACTTGCTTAGATGTATTCCTAGACACTAAAGCCTAGTTAAAATGGCTTCACTAATAAGTCTCCCTAACACAAATAGAATATCAATTCTTTGTAAAAAACTTTCTCACTCAAAAAACAGAACAATTTATCAATCCAGTCTGTGAAACAGTATTAAGATGATACCTATGCTATACAAAAAATAAGACAATCATGTATCAAGAACCCTTATAATACTGAAACTACTAGCAACATAATAGATTACATACCAGGATCAGTACAAATGTACCTCATAAACCTGAATATGCAAAAAATTAATGTAATATACTACAGGAATGAAGACAAAAGTCACAAGACCACCTCAATGGACAGATGAAACAAAATATCTGACAAAATCCAAAGTTCTTTTTATGATAAAGATAGTGATATATGAGGAATAAACAAAAACTTCCTTAATCTAAAAAAAATCTATACCTACTATCAAAGTTGGTAGTCAAAGAATGGATGCTTATTCCCTTAAAATCACTAAGAAGGCAAGGGCAAGATATGAATTCCTAGCACTTCTATGAGTATTGTTTGAAGCCAAAGCAAGTTAGTAAGAATTTTACATAAAATGTATCAAGGTTGGAAAGAAGTAAAACTATTTCTATTAGATGACATGATCCAATTTATAGAACATTCTAAGAAGGTCACACACAAAAATTACTGAAATTCATAAATCTAAAAGACTGAAGAATAAAAGATGAATACATAAAATTAAATGGTCTTTAGAAATATTTAGAATATCTGTAAACAATCCAAAAGTTAAATAATTCTGCATACTATAGAATCAAAAATAGTACTTGGGAATTAAGCTTAATAAAAAAGCTTAATTAAGCTTAATACTCAGAAAACTAGCAAAACAGTTGGAAAAAACTAAAAAACTAAACACATGTTCAGGAATGAGAATATTTAATATTGGTAAGATACAGTACTTTTAAAATTGATTTACAAATTCAACAAAATCATTACTCAATTTTTTTATGCTAAGTCATATGCAAATTTTTAAAAAAAAGAAGTGTTCAGAAAAACTACTGTCCTAATCCCCAAATAATAAATGCAAATAGATGGCTGATAAACATATAAAATGCCGAAAATTATATACAAATACTTTAAAAAATTATTTCATGTAACAGGTCATGGGACATCAGATAGCATCTAGTTACATGTACTAAATATCTTGATACATAAAAACCAAAAAATTGAACTGTCCTCTATAAGGCAAACCAACTGTTATCAAATTTTCAATTTTTGATTATAAATAAAAGATAATTCCTAATCAGTTATGTCTCAGACCTATAGAAGAAGTATAGAAATCAAACTGATTTTTTGAAGTCAATTTCAGAGAGCCAGAGAGATAACACAGCAATAGGGCATTTGCCTTGCATTTGGTAGACTCAGGAGGAACTGGATTCATTTCCCGGCATCTCATATGGTCCCCCCAACCTGCCAGGGGCGATTTCTGAGTGCAGAGTCAGGCATGGTCCCTGAACACCACTGGGTGTGACCCCAAAACCAATCAATCTAACAATCAATCAACAAATAAATAAAGTTGAAAAAAAAAAAGAAGTCAATTTCATCAGCTTTAATGTCAAGTCAATCCCATACATTTAGTTCCATAAAATCAAAAATAGTAAACACCCAAGCCAAAGTCAACAACAATGGAATCAAGAAATCCAACTCTAACAATCTAAATATTAAATGGGCATATTATAATACTGTCAAGATGTGGGGCAAAGGATAGTGGTTAGGATTCACTTTGAGAACATAGTAAAGGGAGGACAACACTGACTGTGTGAATGACCCTAATTCATTTTATGTCTGAAACATAACTCTGAAGAACTTTGTAAATCACAATGGTTCCAATAAGATAAAATAAAATAAAAAATATAAAAATAGGTTACAAAAAGACATAAGTGAAAATGTAGTAGGTTAGAAAGATTAGTAAAGTAAGGCACTTGACATGCATGTGCCTAAGTAAGGTTCGATCTCCAGCACCACATTAGCCCTGAGCAGTGCCGGATGTGATCACAAAACAGAATGAAAAAGAACTAAAAGTCTTCTATTTTAATTTCACAATAATCAAATTCCTAAGCTGCAAGTGATTAGCTTGCATGAGTAAAAGGGCTATAATTGAAGTAGCAAGGCAGACTCACAGATTTCTTTCTTCATTAAGTACAGCAACCCAATATCACACCCTACATTCACTTACAGAAATGGCCCAGCATGGCCACTTAACCTTATCAACTTCCAAGCCAAGTTTGTTTTAGATCTATAAATCCTGGACCTTGTAGTTGTATAACACCTCAATATATCTTAATAGTAGTGTCAGCCCAGTAGTGTTAAAGAATATCTGATTGGGAAGTCATATCTACCGACCTCAGTGAGCCTAAAGAATAAACAGAAGGCTCAACTAGCAACAAAGCACACACCAGTAAATCCTGAAGCTAACTTTTAGAAAGACCTTGAAGAAAGGGATAACAACCATTTCAAATTGACCTGTCTTGGGCTTTTGCATGCAGTAGACTTAGATTTTTGATCCTCAGCATCCCACCAGAAAGAATTTTGAGTATCACTAGAAAGAATTCCTGACTGCAGAGCCAGGAGTAACCCCTGAGCATTGTTGGATGTGTCCCCCAAACAAAACAAATCAAATTGATCTGTATTGATCTAACTTTTAATAATTCCATTTGCCTTGGTGTTGTAACAAGCAATGTGAGGTAAATTTGTTTGTGCCTGCATAGAAGCAAGCAATGGTAGTGAGTGAAAGATTGGGGGAACTGGTGAAAGTAAGGTCACACTGGTGGTGTGATTGATGTTTGAACATTTAACACCTAAAACAACTCTATTATAAACAACTTGGTAAATCTCAGTGTCACAAAAAAAAAATTAGAAAAAAAAATGTCAGTGCACTTGTAAAAATTCAAAATTCTAAACTATCATTGCTCTTTATTCATAATCAAATATTTTTAGAAATGTTCTGGATCAATAAATTCTTAAACTATTTGTTTTAATGTATACTACATTAAATAAATATTAGCTATTTAAATATTTCTATTGATTTGTTTTGTTTTGTTTTACTTTGGGGCCACACCCAGTGACGCTCAGGGGTTACTCCTGGCTATGTGCTCAGAAATTGCTCCTGGCTTAGGGAACCATATGGGACGATGGAAATCCATCCGTCCATCACATGCAAGGCAAACGCCCTACTGCTGTGCCATTGCTCATCTTCATTTCTATTGATTTTTTTTAATTTATAACTTTATAAGTTCATAAATTAGGAATTTTAATAAAACTTACCATTAATTTTTACCCTATTTATGACTATTCTATCAATTCCATTCTAAATTTCAGAAACAATAGAACATGAAACAATAATCTTACGTCATGACTTCCTTTAGTGATCCAATAGCTTTTTCTAACGTGCTTTTGTCAGGATTTTCTTCAGCTGTATGCTTCTTAAGATCTGCAAAAAGTAAATATTATTGCATTATTTTAAGAGTTCTCAACATTTGCCTAGGTTTCTGCATCAATTTTCAACAGATATAGATATTAGAACAGAGACATACAATTCCCTTCCAATAAAGCTTGAGATTTCCTAAAGTCTTCACTCTCTCCCCATAGTGCTGAATGAAAACAATGATCCTTAGTTAAGTAAGAATTATTCTGTTATATGTTACATAGAAAACCATAGCACCATTACACAAAGCATTTGGTGTTAGAGCAGGTTTTTTTTTTAGTCTGGAGACTGATGAGTTGCATATATTTTGCCTCTTATGCAGATTGTTTATGCAATAATCCATCTATAGTGTGTTATATCCCTATAATGTATTCTATCTAATGGTTTACTATTTCCACAGCCATCTAATCTATTTTAAATAGAAGGTAAAAAATGACTTAGATAGCAAGATCATTTCCATCATAACAATATTTGATGAATTGCTTACAATGCTTAATGAAACAATCATAAAAATAAGAAAACATCCGATTAATTTATACTTAAAAATTGCTTGTTCACATGTTCTTTAAAAAAAATCCATAAACTCAAGGGGCTGGAGAGATAGCACGGAGGTAGGGTGTTTGCCTTGACTGCAAAAGGACGGTGGTTTAAATCCCAGCATCCCATATGGTCCAGTCCCCCAAGCCTGCCAGGAGTGATTTTTGAGCAGAGAGCCAGGAGTAACTCCTGAGTGCTGCCAGGTATGATCCCAAAACAAAACTAAACAAAAAAGATCTATAAACTCTAACAGCTTTTAAAGAGTAGGAAAATAATTTTACAAACTATTACTCTAACCATATTAGATAACCTGAAAGAGATTACCAACTTTTATTTAAAACTACAATTCATGGTAACCAAATTATAACAAAATAGCTAAACAATAAAAACATTAGCCTCTTTTATGCTATAGTTATATATTACATACAGATTATTGACCTATTTGTAAATTTTCATATAAGCATAAAGATATAAAAACCAAGAACGGGGGCCAGTGTGGTGGCGCAAGCAGTAAGGCCTTTGTCTTGCATGCACCAACCTAGGATGGACTGTGGTTTCAATACCCTGGAGTCCCATATGGTCCCCAAGCCAACAGCAATTTCTGAGAGCATAGCCAGGACTAACTCCTGAGTGTCACCGGGTGTATCCGAAAACAAACAAACAAAAAAAAAACTCCAACAACATAAGACCTAATAATAACTTAAAAATAGTCTCCACTTTAGTATGGTAAATACATATATACATATTATTTTCTTGTATTATAGGCAAAATTTATTCATAAAATTCTTGTGGCCTGGGGTATGTGTCTGTGAAAAATTCATTGGCCTCTCAGGCATAAGATTATGATTCTGATCCCTGATTCTATCCACATGCATTGAGTGTGGTTGATTAAGCATTTGTGTGAGCAACCTCAACAATCCTCAGAAAACATTACAATAAAAATTGTGAACAAGGATCACAACAAAATAAATTTGGCTGGGGAAAGTTCAAGTTCAAGCTATGTAAAAGCATGCAACTACTGAGAGTACTAAAGTTTAATATGCTAGAATTACAAGCAGATATACAATTCTCATTTGTTACTATAACACCAGGAGCAAGAGAGAAAAGGGGCAAAAATGAACACTTGTGATTAGAGCAACAGCACAGCATGTAGGATGCTTACCTTTCACATGGTTGACCCAAGTTTAATATCTAGCACTCCCAAGATGGTCTCCAGGCCCACCAAGAGTGATCTCTGAGTGCAGAATCAGAAGTAAGTTCTGAGCACTTCTGGGTATGGCCCCGAAATAAAAATAAATAAAAACGAACTCTTGGCTGCAAATGCCCGTCCAGTAATACATATAAATTGAGGAAATAAGCATGTGTATGTTTCAAAAGTTTCCAACATAATTTAGTGGAAAAAGGAAAAGCATAAAACCAAATATAAACAACTTTACATCCAATAAAAACTTTTAACATGAGAATTTCAAATATTTAAGAAAAAATCATAAAAATATACAAAAATGGGGCTGAAGAGATAGCTCAAAGTGAATGATAAGAGGGTTAAAACAATAGTACACTGTTGACCTGGATTTGATCCCTGGCACCCGTCAGAATCTCCCAAGCTCACCAGGAATGGTCCCTAGTACAGAGCTAGGAGTAAGTACTACAGCAAAAAGGAGGGAAAAAAAAAAAAAAAAAAAAGCCAACAAACCAACAACAAAAAAGCCCCCACAAACTAAGTAAGCACAAGTTTTGCATGCAGGAAGTCTGGGTTTGATCCTCTAGCATCCTATGATCTCATAAGCACCAAGCCAAGAGTAAACCCAAAGCACTGCTGAGTATGTCCCTAACACAAACAAAACTTATATATAACAAAGTAATCAAAATATCAAATACCATTTAAAAGTAAAGCAACACTGGGTAACCTCTGTACTGGTCGGATAAGAAGCTCAACAAGGCTTTGCCGTCCACATTCTGGTTTAGCTTGGTTTATCTGAAAGAAATTAATTTTTTGAAAGAATTTAAAAAATGTTTTATGCAGAGATCAGTCACCCAAATATATTACATTATACACTATAATTAGAGACCTAAAAGAGCTAAGGTGGGATGATTGTAGTTCTCTGGCAACTTACTATGATGGAATCATCTTTTAGTCTTGAAATGATCTCCTGGCCATCCAAAAGGTTATTTTATATATATATCTTTGTATTTTGGGCCACACCCATTTGATGCTCAGGGGTTACTCCTGGCTAAGCGCTCAGAAATCGCCCCTGACTTGGGGGGACCATATGGGACGCCGGGGGATTGAACCACAGTCCTTCCTTGGCTAGCGCTTGCAAGGCAGACACCTTACCTCTAGCGCCACCTTGCCAGCCCCAGGTTATTATCTTAGAGAGAGAGTTATCTACTTCTCACATTTCACCTTATATTTCCCTTATATATACATTACTCATAAGTTTTTAAAATATTAATTATGTTGAGAAAGAAAATAATGTAAAAACCTACTAAGTATATAAAGTTTGAAAATACAATCGAGGACAAAACAAAATCTCACAGGCAAAATTTCAGGTTTTTAACTAAGACATATATAGCTTAAGGAAATAATAACCCGACATCAACATTCCTGTTGACTCAGATGCTTCTTACATACTTTAAAGAGTAACAGTATTTGCTGTTAAATATACCTGCCACTTTCAGATACAGTTAAAACCACCAATAACAATAAAGTATCCATGCATCAATACATAATTTTTATTAACAGCATGATTTAATCATCTGATTCTTTTTTTCATAATTACCTGATTCTTATTTGAAAGAAATATACATTACCTTCAGAAAGGCATGAAATCTTGGTTTTTGTTTTTCACATTTAACAATTGTTTCCTTGCTCATTTCAAAGAAGTTTACAAAGGGCGGGTAAGTTTTTACCAAATCTTTTGACTACAGGAAGAAGAGAAAATACCACATTTATTTGTTTTGCATGCCACACATTAAAATTTGAAAGTGAATGACCACAACCTGCAATCATGGGTATGTAAAAGTTTAAAATGTTTCAACTCTAGTTATATATGGAAATCCACTTTATAATTTCTCGCAAGTTAACTACCAAATAAAACATATGTATATGTTATATGTACATATAAACTGAAAAGTCAAAGAAAAAAATTACTATTGCAATAAACATAACAAAATGTTTTGACTACTGTAAATTCAAAAATAATAATTGTAAGAGTTCATCTATAACCAAATTAGCCTAAGCCATAATCATACAAAAGATAGAAGTGCCCTAAGTAAAAGATCTATTACCCAAAATATAAAAAGGACACTTCTCTTGCTTAACTATTTGACATGTTTAACAGGTTTCAAAATAGGAGCATAGGGAAGGTGGGGAGGGAGGGCTGGGCTGATGGTAGTGCAGGGAAGTGGACACTAGTGAAGTTGTGGTGCTAGAATTTTTATGTACAAAACATTACCAGTAAGTTTTGTGAATCGTATAATTGAAAATGGAAATTTATAAAAGTTCATGAAAATAAGTTGCATATTTTAAATTCTCAATAACATGGGGGTTGGGGGAGTAGAACAAACAAACAAACAAAAAACCTGAGAGATGGGGAGATAATTTAATAAAGTACAGCACATTCTTTGCATGTAAGAGGCCCCATTCAATTCCTGGCACCACATATGGCTACACTCTGTATACGTTCAGATATATAACTGAAATCCAAAATCCCAAAAGTGAAAGAAAAAAAATTTTGAGACTCTATGGTAAGGGTAGAAAGAAAATTTATAAAAGTAAAGGTCAAAAATCGAAGCAGTGAAAATTATAAACCCAATTCACAATACTTTATTCAAAACAATTTTAAATAACTTAAGCTATAAATATTATCACAATAAAGAGGCAATTTATTATTAGTTTTAATAAATAGTTTTAAGGCAGGGTCCTAAATTTTTAAATAGGGGCCAATACACTGTCCCTCAGACAGCTGGATGGCCAGACTATAGTTTAAGAAAAATATGAACAAATTCAAAGTCCTATGCACAGTGCACTCATCTTATTTTGAAGTAAAAAATGGGGGAGAACAAATACAATATTTAGGATGAAGAACAAGTAAAGTTAAATCAACAAACTTGCCAGTATTTCAATGGGAACTATGGGCCTTTTTTTGTCAGGCCTAGTTTGAGGACCCCTGCCTGAGAGTGAGAGGAGTCCTCAAGAGATAGAGAAGGAGGGGAATCAGAGAATACAGTACACATTCCACACAGGCGCACTATGGGCCCAGGACGAGTAGGCTAAGCAGGACAGGCAGTAGTGGTATAAACACCCAGTGGGCTAATTAAATGTCCTTGGTGGGCTGCATGTGGTCCACAAGCCATAGTTTGAGAACCCCTGTTTTAAGGGATAATACTTCCAATATATTTCATAAATAGAATTATATCAAAGTTTGGGGCCAGAGAGTACAGGGTAGGGTATTGCCTTGTACAGACTACCCAGATTAAATCACTGGCATCCTTTCTCACTGGTCTCCTGAATACTCCCCCCTGCCCCAAGTGATTCCTGTGTGCAGAGCCAGGAGTACCCCTGAGCATTGCCAGATGTGGCCCAAAATACAAAATTTTAACAAATGGCGGTAGGGTGAAAAAAATAAAAGTTATGTCAAAGTTTTAAAAGCTCATATTTATTTATTTTTGTGAATGTTATGTATGATGCCAGGACTGAACCCAGATATTATCTACACAAAGCGATAGCCTGTACTGCTGAGTCACATGCTAGGGCCCAAACTCATTTTTAAATAGGTAACTTCATTCCCTGCCAGTCCCTGATGTGATACTTTAAAAGAACTTAAAATAAAATACTTACATATTTAAGAAAAATATCACCAATGCTTTTGCTCTCATCCCAATTAACAATAAGGTCTTCAAGATCATCCTGAAAGAGCATAAATTAAGACTGAGCTTAATTAACACTCCCTTAATATTTTTAATATTATTAAAGATAGTCATTTGAGAGAAACATTCAAGTATTCTAAGTTAATGTGCTAAACAATAGCATTTTCTCTTCAGCAAGGAGCTTACCTTAATTAAAAATAATTTAGAAAGCAGGGGCGGGCCCGGAGAGATAGCACAGCGGCGTTTGCCTTGCAAGCAGCCGATCCAGGACCAAAGGTGGTTGGTTCAAATCCTGGTGTCCCATATGGTCCCCCGTGCCTGCCAGGAGCTATTTCTGAGCAGACAGCCAGGAGTAACCCCTGAGCACCACCGGGTGTGGCTCAAAAACGAAAAAAAAAAAAAAAAAAAAACTGGGGCCCTTCTAGAGGCTCCCACGAACCACCATTGTTGCCAGATGAGCTCATCATCAGCCCAGCTCCAGATTTTCAAATTCTGGACCATCTGGCCAATAACATGACATATAACACCTCCATAATTTTAATATTGATTTTCCAGTAGGAATACACTAAATTAAATATGTCAAATTATCATAGAAGCGGTATAACCTCAATAATCTATAACAAAACACTCAACTGGCAATATTCTACTAGACCTTCAGACAGTATGACTCCATTGCAAGATATGGCAATGCTTACAAATTTTCTTTTAATGCAGTTTTTTCTATAATTTCATTACCATTTAATTGTACCAAGCAATATTAAATAAATTATTCATACCTACAAAGGGGCAGGCTTTGGAGAGGTTGGGAAACTAGTGACCAAGGTGGAGGGAATGTTACATTGGTGAAAAGATTGCTGTTGGAATATTGAATGCAACAACTCAGTAAACCAGTGTTTAAAATTTAATTTTTTTAAAAAAAGTAAATTAAAAAGATTTCTACATAGTGAAAGTAATCAACTACCCCTCCCACAAAATGAACATTGAGATTATTGGAAGATATTTTGTATATATTTTACAAAAAGGTTGATATCCAAACACACAAAAAAAACTCACAAAATGTCCCAAGAAAATAACAAGGAACTATATTTTAAAATGGGTAAAATCTTCCAACAGCTAAATATATGAAGGGCTCCACCTCTCTTCCTGCCTCAATGGCCCTGCCCCATGACCTCTTCCTGAATCCTCTAGATATAGGAAACCCTCACCACCTGGCTCTCAAATTCTAAACTGTGCAGGCACCCACAAAACAATTTCATTCCATTAATACTAACAATTCTAAGCATTGATCGTTTTGATATCTTGGCACAGGTATTTCTACAATAACTCTATGCAAATGATTGCTTAGACAACAAACTGTATGAACATTAAAATAGCCTCTAAGGGGCATAGATTGTTATAATTGTTTAAAATTATTATATTTGATAAAATATAAAAAAACAAATCAGATCTTAGATCACTGGAAATCTGAAGCTCAAATCAATGTTCATAATCTTTAAAAATAAAAGGGGAAATGAAAAATTTCACATGCCCAGAAAATTATAGAGCTCAAATAAAGCTTCAAGCCTCCTCAATAAGGAACCTTAAATCACTACTCCAAGCAATGGCCATAGAAAATTGGAAGAACAATTAAAAAAACTGAAAGATAAACAGATCTAGGGTATCAAGGTTTGTATAAATGGAACTGAAGGAGTTAAAATATATAAAAGCAAGCCACACAATAGAATTCAACATGCAAAGAACCATATCAGTGATACTGAAGACAAAATACTGGCCATCACCAAGAATGAAGTGACAAAAGAAAAGATAAATAAATGGAAAAGAATGTAAGATTTGTGATAAACAGTAGCAAGATAATTTCCAAATCATAGAAATACTAGAAGGAGAGGAAATGGGGAAGAACAGATGGTGGAAGAAATAATAACCAAGAACTTTCCTGATCTCTAGAGAAAGGCAGCTGCAGATTCAGAGACCCAAAGAATACCAAATAAAATAGATTCAACTAAAACAATGCAAAGATACAGAGTAATCAAAATGGTTAAAATTAAAAGACAGACTACTTAAAGCAGTGAGAAAAATCTCTCAAATGCAAGGAAGAAGACATACAAGTAATGCAACAGACCTATCACATGAGATCTCACAAACCAGAAAAGAGTGAAATACATCTTCAAAGTACTAATGAAAAGAACTTTCCCAACCTTCCCATTCCACTACCATAACAAAACTATCATTTGAATGAGAGAGACATTCAAGAACCCTTTCCAAAAAGAACCAGCAGCATTCTTGACCACAAAAACAATCCAATCCTGCAAGAAATGCTGAAAGGCCACCTGCCACAGGCCAGCCAAGTCAGGCAGCACTGACAGGCTAGGTGGGGGACTCTGGCAGCCACCTATAAAAGATTCTTGCAAAAATAAATTTCACACACACACATACAATAATGGCAAGCAACACAGCCCTGTATCTCCTCCATCTCTCTCAGTATCAATGGACTAAACTCCCCTATAAAAAGGCATAGAGTAGCTGGGTAGATCAGCAAGGAAAATCCTTCTATCTGCTGCCTTCAGAAAACACACCTAAGTTCACAGGTAATATATCAGATTTAGAGTGAAAGGATGTAAAACAATCATATAAACCAATGGGAAAAAAAAAAAGCTGAGACAGCCATACTTATAGCATTCAATATAAAGAGGGTAATTAGAAACAATGATGGACAATATTTATTGGCTTAAAGCACCTGAAATAACTAAAAGGGGTTTAAGAAAAGGACTAGTTTAGATAGTCTATAGGAAAATATAAAAACAAAGCTAAAACAAACAGAAACCTATGAAAAAGGAAAGCTCATTTTAAGTGTTTCTTTCAAATGTTAAGATTTTTTCTTTTTAACATTTTCCATTTTATTTTATCAAGACATTTTACCATCAGCATTTAAACATCAAATGAATCTGTGCCATTACAGTCATAATGGATTTATCTTCATATGATTATGCTAAATTCTAAGTGAGAGAAAGATAAAAATAGAGTTTTGGGGCCAAAGTAGTGGCACGGAGTGATAAGGTGTCTGTCTGCCTTGCCAGCACTAGCCTAGGACAAAATGCAGTTCGATTCCCCGGCATCTGATATGGTCCCCAAGCCAGGAGCAACCCCTGAGTATACCAGGTGTGGCCGAAATAAAAAACAAAACAAAAACAAAAACAAAAAAATAATAAAGTTCTATCGCAAAGTGATTAATGATTAATAAATAAGAGGAAATAAGAATTTTTAGGGAAGAAAACTTTTGTAGCTAATCAGAAGTACCTGAAAAGCATAATACACAAAAATTCAAAAACAATTACCAACAACCTAACACAATTTACCTTTATCTTGGTATGTACATCAAAGATATCTGGGATACTACCAAAAATAGTTTTAATTTCTTCTGGTGCAAGGATAGGCCCACCACGTTGTCCTTCCTCTTCCAAAGGTACCTGAAATAACTAAAAGAGGTTAAAAAAATAAATATAGTTTAGGTAGACTGTAGGAAAATAAAAAACAAAGCTATAACAAAGAAAAGAAACCTTTGGAGGAAAAATTCATTTTAAATATTTCTTTTAAATATGAGCTATTTTTCATTTAACATTTTCTATTTTATTCTCTTTGTGCTTTAATACATATGAATTTAAATATATTCTTGTAAAATACTCTCATCTCAGTCTAAAAAACCATTAAAATGATTAGTATGTTAAGAATAATTTCTACTTTTCACTTATCTAGAAAGAAAGCAATTAGTTATTGCCAAACATATACTTAATAAAAGTTAACTAAATATTTTGAAGGGTTAGTGAAGAAAGCTGGTTTAATTAGACTTGAAACTAAAAAGACCTAGTTATGCTGTTTTTACTCATCTAAACAAAGGGGAAAAACATCTCTTAGAACTATTGGATTTAGCAAAGTCACGGGTTTATTAACAAAAGTAACCTTTCAGTATACACCTAACATGAGTGAATATATGCAGACATAAAATTATCTCCCAATAAAGTACAAATGGAAACCAACATTAAAAGCCGTAATTGCAATTTAAAAATCAATATATTTGGCTGAGGAGATAAATCAAAGGACTGAAGCACATGCTTTACATGCAGAGGCCCAGAATTCACTCAATCCCTGAAACCACATGGTGCCCTCAAAAATCAACTGGTAGAGCACTGGTGATCCACAGCACTCCAAGCATAAGCATCACTATACTGTGAGGTAAGTGAACTTCTAAGCCTACATATCACTAGTGAAGTCATCCATTTCCCTTAAGGACTGCTTGTTAGTCAAACACTAAAACTCCAGCTTATCATGTCTAGGCTAAGTATCACATATCACTAGTATGTAAAGAGGCACCAGATTCCTCCCAACCATTGCTTTGGCTGGAGCTATAGCACAGTAGGTAGGATGTTTGACTAGCAGGCAGGCACCTGAGGTTCAATTCCCCAACACCTGCCTAGAGTCATCAAAAATCTAATTCTTACTATAAAGCTATAGTACTAAAGACTATAGAACTGATTGGTGCATAGTGGTAGGGCATTTGCCTTGTATGCAGACCCAGGTTCAATTCCCAGATCCCACATGGTCCCCTGAGCCCGCCAGAAGCAATTTCTGAGCACAGAACAGGAGTGCTGGGTGTGGCCCAAAAACCTAAATTAATAAATGTTAAAAAAAAAACTGATTGAACTAATAAAGACATTTAATATTGCAGAAAAAAAAGTTCATATATGGCTATGTAAATTCTGTATAAAATCATCATTTGTCATAGCAATGAATGAGCCAAAGCCTAAATCTAACATCTTTTTATTTTTTTTTGGTTTTTCAGCCACACCCGGTGACGCTCAGGGGTTACTCCTGGCTATGCGCTCAGAAATCTCTCCTGGCTTGGGAGACCATATGAGATGCTAGGGATCGAACCCTGGTCTGTTCTAGGCTAGAGCGCGCAAGGCAGACACCTTACAGCCTGCAACACCGCTCTAGACTCCCAACACCTTTTTAATTATTAACTCAAAATAAGTCCTATACTTACTTAAAAATAAAGCCCAAGTAACATTCAGAACAAAATACCAAAGAAAGTCTCATGACCTTAACTTAAAGAAATTTTAAATGTGAAATTTAGTAAATGATGGCCAAAGTGATATTCCAGTGGGTTAGCTTTCCTTACACACAGCCAACCTAGGTTCAATCCCAGATATCCTATATTGTTCCCTGAGCAAAGAGTGATTCCTGAACAAGCAGAAGTACTCCCTGAGCTTCCCCAGTTTGGGAGGGAGGGAAGGGAGAAAAGGGAAGGAAGGACAGACGGAAGGAAGGAAGGAAGGAAGGAAGGAAGGAAGGAAGGAAGGAAGGAAGGAAGGAAGGAAGGAAGGAAGTAAGGAAGGAAGGAAGGAAGGAAGGAAGAAGGAAGGAAGGAAGGAAGGAAGGAAGGAAGGAAGGAAGGAAGGAAGGAAGGAAGGAAGGAAGGAAGGAAGGAAGGAAGGAAGGAAGGAAGGAAGGAAGGAAGGAAGGAAGGAAGGAA
Source organism: Suncus etruscus (assembly GCF_024139225.1). NCBI lineage: Eukaryota > Metazoa > Chordata > Mammalia > Eulipotyphla > Soricidae > Suncus > Suncus etruscus. The sequence continues at coordinate 81,281,985 of NC_064853.1, read as the reverse complement.
GGAAAGGAGGGAGGGAAGGAGGGAGGGAAGGAGGGAGGGAAGGAAGGAGGGAGGGAAGGAGGGAGGGAAGGAGGGAGGGAAGGAGGGAAGGAGGGAGGGAGGGAGGGGAGGGAGGTCTCTATCAAAACTGCACAATTTATTATAAAATACATGTATATACACATAAGCAGCTAAACATATAAGATATTTCTGCAAATATGGTGACCCCTACTTGCTGAAATTATCTAAAGATAGTAAAGAAAACCTCTTTCTTCTTTTTTGGTTTTGGGGCCACAACTGGCAGTGCTCAGGGGATTATACCTGGCTCTGCAATCAGAAATCACTTCTGGCAACCAGAAACTCTCTATTATTTTTCTATTCACACAAACTTGATACCAATTTATTATTCCTATTTTTCCCCATTTTGACAGAGTCAAAAAAGATCTATCCCAGTATATTTAGAACCTTGAACTTCTACTTTTTCCGTAGTATCACTTCCATCTCACAAAGATTCATTAGAATTTTTCTTCAGAAATTACTTTACAGTACATTTCAATTCTGATAAGCAATGAGTTAAGATTTATAGTTACTATTTAAGAACATTTGGCATGCGAAAGGACCAGAGAAAAACTTTACTATTATTACTTTCATTGCTATTGATTTTTCACATATAATTTAATAAAGCAATGGTTCTAAAATATATTCTTTCCAAAAAAGGTATCAACTAATTCCAAACATAGAAACAGTTTATTTTATTGTTTATCTCAGTAACTCAGTATGCTAAGATTACTGATAACTCTTCTTAAAATCACTATGAAAAGTAATGCTATTTCTGCATAATTAAAAAACTACAGTTACAGCATTTTCCTAGCAGCAGTTTTTGTCACATATATTCATTTTTAATATCCATGTACAAATTCTGTGCTTACATAATTTTTTGTAGGAAATAACTATCTTAGAGTTTTTCAATTATCAACACTGGAACAGAGATCATTTTGCAAACAAATTCTTACCTGAATAATTGTAGCCAATATATTTACATAATTACTTTCAGTCTGATAGAGCTCTTTTGCAACCTGCCACCTGGCTGACTGCTTTAATGGAACTGGAGTGGAACTTTTTGAAGACTTGGAACAAGACTTAGGAGTATCTAAAAGATTAAAAGGGAAAAAAAATGTTTTAAATAAATGTACTAATTGAACTACCTAGAGATACAGTTACAAAGTTGTTCTTGATTGAGTTTCAGTCACACAATGTTTCAACACCTATCCCTTCACCAGTGTACTTTTTCTGCACAACTTCTTGATTACCATACTTATACTACAGTTATATCTTGGGACCGGAGTGATGGCACAAGTGGTAAGGCAGTCTGCCTTGCCTGTGCTAGCCTAGGACGGACTGCGGTTCGATCCCCGGAGTTCGATCCCCGGAATACCATATGGTCTCCCAAGCCAGGAGCGATTTCTGAGTGCATAGCCAGGAGTAACCCCTGAGAGTCAGCGGGTGTGGCCCAAAAACCAAAACATTAAAAAAGAAACAATCTGTTGGCCCAGGAATTCTAGCTCACCATTACTACACTGCCTAGCATATGTAAGTCTCAGGGTTGGTACTTGGCACCACAAAAATAATGTCTTTATGTTGGGAAATATATTTAAGTATTTAGAGATAAAGGTATACCAAATATGCAACTAATTATGAGTACAAATATGAAAACTATGTAAGTTAAAAAAGAACATGAATGTTGGGGACTGGAGTGATAGCACAGCGGGTAGGGCATTTTCCTTCCATGAGGCCAACATGGGTTCATCCCCAGCATCCCATATGGTTCTGAGCCCACCAAGAGTGATTCCTGAATGCAGAGCCAGGAAGTAGTCACTGAGCACAGCCAGGTGTGGCCCCCAAAACAAAAAACAACAACAAAAAAAGAGCATGAATGTTTACTTATTAAGAAAACAATTTCTATTTGGAAAAGAGAAATCTAAAACCTTCATACTATTTTTGTCAATTTTTAACAATATAAAATTAGTTCCAAATTAATTAAATAATAAAGTAAAATGAAAACCCAAAAGAAAGAACAGTTGTTGGGATTAAAAAATTATAATAATAAAAGCTTTCATATATGAAAGAAGCTCTGCAAAACACAAAACATCAAAGTAATTATTTTTAGTTCAAAGTATGTTACTAAAAACTATAGTTTGACCCACAGAATAATGTTAGGGGCGCCGGAGCAATAGCACAGATGGTAGAGCATTTGCCTTGCATGCGGCCAACCCGAGTTTAAACCCCAGCATCCCAGGTCCCCCAGGAATGATTTTTAAGTGCAGAGCCAGGAACAATAAATGCCCGAGCACCAATGGGTGTGGCACAAAGGTAAAAAATAAGAGGATGTTAGGATATATTCATAACTATCATAAAAATTTTTTAAAAGAATGTTTAATAAAAGCTTAACTTATTTTTAGCACAATGTTTAGATTACTTCAACATTTAATACATCTCTTCCTAGTAGCAAGTTTTTCATGCTATGTATGAGAAGAGGATGACATGGGAAAGATATCAATCCAGCATATCAATTTTACTAAATAATCTAAGTATTATTAAATAATCATGAATTATAAAGTTGAGAATGTTCCTCAAATATGAGTCTGCAAAGAAATGTGTCATATAAAATCAGATTATATTCAGACTACATTCACCATAAATTTGGATACTTTAGGGGAAAAAAAACCCTAATATACAAAGATCATATGTACCATATAATACATAATATATTGGTATAGTTGTCACATCTCTTGTCTTTAATGATTCACTTTCTTTTACTTTGGCTCCAAAAGGATAGTCAGCAAACTGCTGACTGGGTTTGATCCTCAGCACTCTATGTGGTCACCCAAGCCTGCTAGGAGTGGTCCCCCTAAGTGCAGAGCCAGCCTTGAGCACAGAAGAGCATGACTCAAAAACAAAACAACCAAATATATATATCCTTCATATTTAGGGTCAACCTAATAAATACTTCTTGCACTTATTTTAGTGTCTTTCCATGCTTTCCTTCCTATCACTCAATTCTATCAATATTTTTCTAGTGTCATACTTTTCAACTATCACCAATTCTTTTCACCTCATGACACATGCCACTAAATTAGTTCATGGTTTCCAAACTGCCTTTCTTTTGAAAGATTCTTCAGAAATATCCAATGCTAACTGCTTACTCACTTACTATTCAATATCCTCTGAAGATCCTTACTGATAACAGCAAATGATTTAGTATACCATTGTGAATACAATGGTTTTTACAATAAAAATCATCTAAGTAACCTCCAATTAACCAATTAGCTCCTACTTTTCCATAATCCAAACAAAATAATTTACATTATCTACTTCCTAGAAAGTCAATATAATCTTTTTCCTTTTACATTCTCAAACCCACCTCAGTTTTCTTGGTCTACTTTAAACCAACTTTCAATTCTTTCCATAAATATTTAGCAAATATTTATCCAGTACCAGGCTATTGGAGTTAAGCAAAAAAATAAGATAGGCTTGTAACGCTTACATTCTGGTGAAAGAAATAAAATAAAAAAGTATAATTTTAAAATGTAATTTCTAATGGTAACAACGACTACTGAAAATAACAATCAGCTGATAGATGGGTTGATAGGAAAAAAGTAATGAAATAAGACAACTTTGCAGAGAACACAGTACTTCTTTAAAGAAAGCAAGGATAAAGTTCCTGAGATATGGAAATAGTGAAAATATTTTAATAACAAAGAAAAAATGACTGAATCATAGAAATAATTAGAGAGCATGCCCCTACATGTGGTCAAAGGCAAATGAGGGCAGGAATATCAGAGGAATTTAGCACTATGCTAATACAAGACCACTAAATGCTTTAGGCACAGGTATAGCGTGATCCAATTAGTAAACTTTTAGAGATCTCTCAAGTGCTTCATGTAGTAAGCACAGAGAAATGACTCTCTAGGGAGACAAGGGAGATAAGTCACAGGCTAGATCACATGTTCAGTATGAAGGAAGCTTGAGTTCAAGCACTGAAACCATTAACATAAACACCATACTCACCCCCGTGACACCAGGAGTGTTCCCAAGCACGAGACCAGATGAGAAAAAAGGAAACGTTTAGAAGACTATTAGGATCATTTAAGAGATCCATTTTACAGAAAAAATTGAAAAGAAATAGTTAGAAGTTATTGACAGAATTTGGTATTAAATGTAAGATATCTGGGGCCAGAGCAATGGCACAGTGGTAGGGTGTTTGCCTTGCATGCAGCTGACCCAGGACGAATGAGGTTCAATCCCAGGAGTGCCATATGGTCCCTCAAGCCAGGAGCAATTTCTGAGCACATAGCCAGGAGTAACCCCTGAGCATCACTGGGTGTGGCCCAAAAACCAAAAAAGAAAAAGAAAATTTAAGAGATGCATTAGGGATAAACATCAACCATGTAGATGTTTTTAAGGCCATGGAATTAAATGAGATCATTTAGGAATAGGAAAAAAAACTTAGAAATAAGATTCAGTTTAAGAGCTAGAGAACATAAGTGATATATAATGGAAATAAGGGTGGAAAAAGGTGGATTAAAAAATAAGCTATTGGACCCGGAGACATAGCACAGCGGCGTTTGCCTTGCAAGCAGCCGATCCAGGACCAAAGGTGGTTGGTTCGAATCCGGGTGTCCCATATGGTCCCCCGTGCCTGCCAGGAGCTATTTCTGAGCAGACAGCCAGGAGTCACCCCTGAGCGCCGTCGAGTGTGGCCCAAAAACAAACAAAAAAAAGCTATTCATGTGTTGAACTCTGTTAACAGCATAAAACAGTCTAGTCTCCCAGGTAGTAATATATATAGGCAGGATTAGAGTTCAACTAAGTTAAAAAAAATCAATGGAAAATAACGAAATGAGGGCCACGAGTATGGCTGTGAAGCATGCCTTTCATGAATGAGTAGGGTTTTAAAAGGAAATGACACAGTGGTAATTTTGAATATGAAAGGAAAGCAAGATATAATAATACGTGGAGGGGTAGCTTGAGATAAAGAGAAAATTTTCATATATCTAGAAATAAAGGTTTTTTTGCACACTCAAAAAATAATAAAAAGGGGGCCCAGAGAGATAGCACAGCGGCATTTGCCTTGCAAGCAGCCGATCCAGGACCAAAGGTGGTTGGTTCGAATCCCGGTGTCCCATATGGTCTCCCGTGCCTACCAGGAGCTATTTCTGAGCAGACAGCCAGGAGTAACCCCTGAGCACTGCCGGGTGTGGCCCAAAAACCAAAATAATAATAATAATAGGAAAACTAATGCCTGAAAAGAAAAAAGATAAACTGTTCTGCATCAATTAAGAACAAAGTGGCTTGACATCACTGTACCTATTTTCTTCATAGTTCATGTTATTGTGATCTGTGCTTCTCTTTACCTGGTGCTAAGAAATTGCTTTTAAACAGTTCTATCACTTTCCAGCTATTAGACAAAGGCAGAATCTGTTATATTCATTGCAACAAAGATTTTATCTATTCTAATTACCATTGTACTCTACTTTTAAAGATCAGTTTTAAAAAATTGTAACTTATACCTCCATAGTTAATGCTAGATTCTGGTGTATTGGAGATATCTAGTAAAGATCCTATAGAAAGGGAATGTTCAGCTGATGGCCGCTTGCGGGGAGGGAAAGGGGACAGGTCTGTTTCTCTTGAAAGCTGAGCAAGTGTCTCTTTTAATCGACGTCTTTTGCGATTGCTGTTTGGTGTGTTTAAAGATAGCAGCGATACTGATTTCTTGAGTTCAGGAGTATCAATCTGAATCAAAAGCAAAAAAACTCAATTTACTTCCATAGTTCTTCACCAGCAGCACAGATACAAAAGAAAAACATTCTGAATATAGTAAAATATAACTTTTACACAGTAATTTTACAGCTCTTCATTCTCCGAGGTGATTTATAAGCTTCAGAAAACATAGTTGAGATCATAATTGTCTAACTTACAGTAAACCTAATTTTCTTTTCTTCATAGTATAGTCACCACTGTATACAACTCTTCTACATTCATCAGTACCACATGGGGAAAGATAATTTTCAAGAGGACAGACAAATTGATATTTTTTTTTGTCCACTATATCCCTAATATTTAGCAATCTTGAGACATAGTGCTCACCAGAATTTGCTAATTCACACTTTTAAGAGCTTCCCCCAAAAATCTAAATCATCTTTCTTAAACTTTGTTAAGAATCTCTTATTGGTGGGGCCAGTGAGGTGGCGCTAGAGGTAAGGTGTCTGCCTTGCAAGCGCTAGCCAAGGAAGGACCTCAGTTCGATCCCCCTGCGTCTCATATGGTCCCCCCAAGGCAGGGGCAATTTCTGAGCACTTAGACAGGAGTAACCCCTGATCATCAAACGAGTATAGCCCGAAAAACCAAAAATAACAAAAAAATAAAATAAAATAAAAAGAATCTCTTATTGATAACTGAAAAATTAAAGAAGACACAATATAGTAACTAATTACACTTAACACAGTAAGCCTATACCTCATCTTCAATATTCCATTGAAAACTATTAAATTCCAAACTGAAGTAAATCTTCCCTTAAATCTAGCTTCTATTACCTTTATGTCACATTTTGATGACTAATACCACTTTTCATAAAATCCAGCATAAAGGCCAGATTTGGCAGTGTGGTGGAGGAAGGAAATGGTGGGCATTGATGGTGGGAATGTTGTATTGGTTAAAGGTGGTTTTCTTTTTATGACTAAAACCAATTATAACCATGTTTGTAATCATAGTGCTTAAGTAAAGATATTATTTAAAAAAATAAATAAATAAAGGAGGGCCCAGAGAGATAGCACAGTGGTGTTTGCCTTGCAAGCAGCCGATCCAGGACCAAAGGTGGTTGGTTCAAATCCTGATGTCCCATATGGTCCCCCGTGCCTGCCAGGAGCTATTTCTGAGCAGACAGCCAGGAGTAACCCCTGAGCACTGCTGGGTGTGGCCCAAAAATAAATAAATAAATAAATAAATAACAGGTTTTATTCCCTTGTCTACATTCTATTACTAGTCATTGTTTTAAATACTACTCCCCTACTCCACCTTCCTCCACAAATATCTTTCAATGGCTCCCAATACTTATATAACAAAACTCAAATTATTTCCTTTTAGGGGTGGAAGGTTGGGACACACCCAACAGCACTCAAGACTTTATTCCTCATTTTGTGCTCAATAATCATTCCTGGTGCTGCTCCAAACCACACTGGATACCACAAATGGAACCCAGGTTGGAGGCATGCAAAGCAAACACCTTACCTCTTGTACCCCAGCCCCCAAATTTCAAATACTTTAACATTAAAAGTGATTCTGATTCTAGCTTGTTGTAATCTGCTGGCCTTATTCCCCACTCTTCTAAAGCCAGACTAAACTACATAATATCTGAATAGATTTTTCAAGCATTCATACCATAGTCTATGTGCTATCTAGCTTGAATGTTCTTAGAATAGTCTATAAAATGACTGAACATTTGTTTTCATTTTTGTTTCTTAATTTCAATCTTGTCTGAGTCACTTAAAGTGAAGTCTCCTAGGACTATTACTCAATTACAGCACATATCATATTGTACTGTAATAATATATACAACTATCTTTCCCTTAAAGCTTTAAGTTTCTTTTGTTTGTTTGTTTGTTTGTTTGTTTTTGGGCCACAGCCGTTTGATGCTCAGGGGTTACTCCTGACTATGCGCTCAGAAATCGCCCCTGGCTTGAGGGGACCATATGAGACGCTGGGGGATCGAACCGTGGTCCGTCCTACGCTAGCGCTTGCAAGGTAGACACCTTACTTCTAGCGCCACCTTCCCGGCCCCAAAGCTTTAAGTTTCTTAAACATGCAAATGTTGTTCATAGTGGTAACACCATGAGTTAGTCATATATTCAAATATGTAGTAATTCCAAAACTTCAAAAAATGACATAAAAGTGACTGTAAACTGGGGCCAGAGCAATAGCACAGCAGTAGGGCATTTTCCTTGCATGTAGCTGACCCAGGACAGACCTCGGTTTCGATTCCCAGTGTCCCATATGGTCCTCTAAGCCAGGAGTGATTTCTGAGCACATAGCCAGGAGTAACCCGAGTGTCACCGGGTGTGGCCCGAAAAAACAAACAAAAAAGTAACTGTAAACTATAGTCTTTTGGAATTAAAAAAAAAAAAAAAAAAAAACCTATCATCAGCCTTGAGACCGGAGCAACAGCACAGCAGGTAAGGCCTTGCACGTAGCCAAACAAGATTCAACCACTGGCACCCCATATGGTCCCCCAAGCCTGCCAGAAGTAATTTCTAAGTGCAGAGGCAGGAGTAATCCTCAGTGCTACCGGGTATGACACCCCCCAAAAAAAGAAAAAGGAAAAAAATAATCAACCTTAAAAAATCAAATTTCAAAATAAATAAATGATGAAGCAACCAAAAATCATACCTTTTCATATAGATACATAGTTTCTCCAGCCCGGGCATCCATTTGAATGCTTCCCCAGAACCACTAGTTGAGAGAAAAGAACATGTTAGTTAAGAACTAAATCTACCTTAACAGAAAAGTTTTTTCAATACATACAAAATCCAGTCTTATTCTAGAATTAACTTACCTCTTGCTTGACAACATAAAGTTTCTTTGAAGGTTCAAATGGAAGTTCTTTCACTATATTTTCTTCTACTATGAGGTGAGTACATCTTTCATCTCCAACTGGTAAAGAGCTACCTCCTAAAAATAATCCATACAAGAATAAATGAGTACTTATCAATGCTTATGAGAATTAAGTCTACTCATCTTTAAACCCAAATTTTTAATAAGTTCATTCACCAGTAACTGATAAACAAGCAGTAGAAAATTTTAAGACTTGTCATTCAATGCATGACTCATATGGCCTCAGTTAGAGCCAACCAACAAGAAAAAGAGAAAATACATTATTTTAAATTATTCTAAATTCTACCTTGCATTTCAGTCATTTCTTCCATGTTGATTTTCTCTTCATCTGAAAATCCCAGAAAACTTAGAATGCAATCTTGAAATGGTGGAACTTTAAACTCATTTCTAAAATCATCAACTGCTGCACAGAAATTCCTAAAAACAAAATATACTATTCTAAAACCAGCTTAACTTAAATTTAATAAGTTAGAAATGGAAACATAAATCTAATAACTCAGAGTTTTAGCATAATCAGTTTTATTGCAAATACTGTTATTTTCAAGAAACATGTTTTTTTGTTTGTTTGTTTTGGGGCCACACCTGGTGACAATCCAGGGTTACTCCTGGCTATGTGCTCAGAAATTGCTCCTGACTTGGGGACTGATGTAAAGCAAATGCCATATCGCTGCTCTATTGCTTTGGCCCCACAAGAAACATGTTTTTGGGTTTGTTTTTTTGTTTTTCTTCTTTTTGGGGGGCCACACCCGGCAGTGCTCTGTGCTCAGAAATCACTCTTGGTAGGCACAGGGGACCATAGGGGATGCCAGGATTTAAACTATCTTTGGTCCTGTGTCGGCTGCTTGCCAAGCAAAGGCCCTAGCGCTGTGCTATCTCTCCAGTGAGAAACCCCTGAGCATCAAATGGGTGTAGCCAAAAAAAAAAACAAACAAACAAAAAAAAAAAATTAGTGTGTCCTCAATCATCTCAAAGTAACTGACAAATTTGAATAAAGCCTAACCTTTAAGATATGCAAATCCCTGCTCTATACGTGAAATTTTATATACATTCCACGGGTTCTTTAGTTACATGAATTTCTAAAAAATGATAAATAACAATAAGAATAATAATAAGAAACCATGAGGCTGGAAAGCTTAACAAGGCAATGAACAATGAAGAACTACTTAGAATATAACCAAATAAGAAAAATAACAGTATCCAAACAGTTAGATGCATTAAACTATTTAATAATTTTAAGATATTTATGATTATAGAAACTCAAGTAATAATTCCACATGCAATCTATATACTTTCAAGCTTTTAAAAACTATTACTTTTACCTGTACTTTATTTCCTAAACAAACTAGACTAAATTTATCTGTAAGACATTAAATTAAGTATTTTGGTACATGAGTTTATGATTATAAATTTCTGTTTAAATCATATAATGAGAAAATGAAATTCTAAAAACTTACTGGTCATTCCGCCTTTCCCAAGCCTTGTAAATCCATTCTGGCTTCATAATTGGAGTGCCCAGGCTCACAGCAATCTAAAATTACAAGTGTGATTAAAATAATTGCACTCATAAGTTGTTGTTGTTTTTTTGTTGTTGTTTATTTTTTTTTTGGTTTTTGGGCCACACCCAGTGTTGCTCAGGGGTTACTTCTGGCTGTCTGCTCAGAAATAGCTCCTGGCAGGCACAGGGGACCATATGGGACACCGGGATTCGAACCAACCACCTTTGGTCCTGGATCGGTTGCTTGCAAGGCAAACAACACTGTGCTATCTCTCCAGGCCCGCACTCATGAGTTTTAAGAATTATAAACATACATTAAGATTCCTTTGCCCCTAAATTTTAGATCATCATTCATTTCCTTTGTAAAAAAAATTTTTTTAAATATTTTTGTCCCCCAATTCACAATACAGACCAGGCAAAGGGCCAGTGTTGAGGTGCATTTAATGTACCTCCTCTTCCTATAAAGTCAGTGTTAAGAACACAGCCTGTGGTAAGAATTGGGAGGCCGTATCTTTCCTTTTTTTTTTATTTTTAATATATATATACATATATTATACATATATTATATATTATGTATATTTATATATTATGTATACATATTATATATTATATACATATAATCCTTCACCAGTGCAACATTCCCATGACCAATATCCCAAGTGTCCTTCCTCCCCACCCCACACCAGCCTGTACTCTAGACAGGCTTTCTACTTCCCTCATTCAGCCACATTTTGTCATGATAGTTCTCAGTGTAATTATTTCTCTGACTGCACTAAACGATCCCTGTGGTGAGCATCATGTCAGAAGCTGGACACTTTGACAAAAAAGAAATACAAATAGCTAAAAGGCACATGAAAAAAATGCTTCACATCACTAATCATCAGGGAGATGCAAATCAAAACAACTATGAGGTACCATCTCACGCCATAAAGATTGGCACACATCACAAAGAATGAGAACAAGCAGTGCTGGCTAGGATGTGGAGAGAAAGGAACTCTTATTCACAGCTGGTGGGAATGTCGTCTGGTCCAACCTATGTGGAAAGCGATACGGAGATTTCTCCAAAAGCTGGAAGTTGAGCTCCCATACGATCCAGCTATACCACTCCTAGGGATATATTCTAGGCACACAAAAATACAATACAAAAATCCCTTTCTCACACCTATATCCATTGCAGCATTGTTTACAATAGCCAGACTCTGGAAACAGCCAAGATGCCCCTCAATAGATGGTTAAAGAAACTATGGTACATATACACAATGGAATATTATGCAGCCATCAGAAGAGATGAAGTCATGAAATTTTCCTATACATGGATATATATGAAATCTATTATGCTGAGTGAAATAAGTCAGAAGGAGAGAGATAAACACAGAATGGTCTCCCTCATCTATGGGTTTTGAGAAAAATAAAGAACATTTGTGTAATGATTCTCAGAGACAAAATAGAAGAGGACTGGAGGGTCCAGCTCCTGACATGAAGCTCACCTTTGTAACAATTTAAAATCAAAAAATAAAACCAAAAACCTGTCTTGATATCATACATCCGAGGTTTAAGTAACTAAAACAAGCTTCATGACATCCAAGAAGTTTATTTGGGGCTGAGCAATAGCACAACAGTAGGGCATTTGCCTTGCATGCAGATGACTCAGGATGGACCCAGGTTCAATCCCTGGCACCCCATATAGTCCCCAGAGCCTGCCAGGAGCTATTACTGAGCACAAATCAAGGAGTAACTCCTGAGCACTGCCAGGTTTGACCCCAAAAATAAAAATTAAAAAACAAAACAAAAACCAATGTTTCTATTTTCTTAAATTTACCTCTTCTAAATGTGTCTTATTATTTATCTAGTTCTCCATTCTCCTTTCTCCATGTTTACTTAGAAAAAATGGCCAAGATAACATTAGTAAAGATCTGTTTATATCACTATAAACTTCTATATGAACTGAAAAAATGTGCCTCTAAGGAGTTCAGAATTACCCAATAATAACCACTAACTACCTAAGTACACCAAGAAAACATGGAAAAAAGGGATAAACCCTTCCTAAGATATTCAAGTGCAATCTTTTTTTGGGGGGCGGGGAGGGTTTGGGGTCATACCCAGTGACTCTCAGGGGTTACTCCTGGCTATGCACTCAGAAATCATTCCTGGCTTGGGGGACCATAGGGGATGCTGGAGGATCTAACTGTGGTCTGTTCTAGGTTAGTGTTGCAAAGCAGACACCCTACCATTTGTGCCACTGCACTGGACCTAAGTGCAATCTTAAACTAAGATTTTCATAAGTCTTTATGCTGCTCTTTCATAAATGTAAAAAGTTAAATCTTAGAACTATTATTTAATATGGGTCAAGTTTTATAAAGACTATTTAGACAATTAAGGGGCCAGAGCGATAGCACAGTAGGTAGGGCATTTTCCTTGCACGCAGACAATCTGGGTTGGATCCCTGGTATCCCATATGGTCCCCTGAGCCTGCCAGGAGCCATTTCTGAGTGCAGAGCCAGGAGTAACCCCTGAGCCCCACTGGGTGTGGTCCCAGAACCAAAAAAAAAAAAAAAAGACTATTTAGACAATTATGAAATTATTTGCTTGAAATGTTATTCATCTAACAATTTCCACAATCAAACTCATGTTTCAGGATATAAATCAATTCCCATTGCCTCCTTTAAGATCTAAAGGATCATGCTCCTACAATTTAAAATTGTTACTAAATGTATACACACATACATACACCCCCACCCCCCAAATCTTGAACTTCTCACCCTTAAAAGCATGCTAGGAAAAACAATAGGAGTACTTCACTTAATCATTCCCAAAAGAATGCTATGCTGATATACATAAAAATAGCCACAATTGACATACCCTGAATTTTTCTCCTTGGGTACAATTTGCCACCAAATGTGTCACTTTTGAATTAAACTCTTTTCGAATCACTCCACCCATGTGATGGACCAAAGTCACCAATTTAACCTCAAAAGAAAAATAAGCAACATCACTTTATGGTTAAAATAAAATATTTTTAACTATTAGCAATTCATTTAGCATTTTTATTTATAAGATGCATGGGAGTTTTTCATAAAGCTGTATATTCAATATAAAAATTTTACAGATCACAGAATGATGTTTGTATAGACCTCTAGGACAATAAAAATAGGCTAGAACTATTTAACCAAAACTCTAATGTAAAAGCAAATAATTTCAAATAAGGTGGCTAACATATTTAACAAAGGGCAACTTAAAAGATCTGGTAGTTATTAAGAAAAACTAAAAAACACACACATAAGAAGTTTTTCTGTTATTCATATGCCAACTATCTAGACCAGCTTTCTCAACTTTTTCTGGAACCTGATCACCTTCTGGCCTTGTTTCCCTTCCTATGGTACCCCTTTCCATTCTATCAATTTTCACATGTGGCCCCATTAAATATCATGGCGGCTCACAGTAGTCTCCAGTTTATAAAATGCTAATCTAAACTAAACATTTGCTTCTTATTAATACTCATCAGAATTTTTCTTCACAAAATACAAAAATCTAACAAATTCAGTTTCTCCTTCAGTATTTTTATTTTGTTTTGTTTTTGGTTTTTGGGTCACACCCAGCAACGCTAAAATTAAATATTAATTTCTGGCTCTTTGCTCAGAAATCACTCCTGGCAGGCACAGGGGAGAGGGGAGTGCGGTATATGGGATGCTGGGATTCAAACCACCGTTGGTCCTGGGTCCAGCTTGCAAGGCAAACGCCCTACCGCTGTGCTTTCTCTCCAACCCCTCCTTCAATATTTTTTAAATAAAATTATGATATATGACCCCAAAGTTAATTTTGCATTTATTTGCTAGAGAAAATAATATTTGAGTGCTTGAAACACTTACCAGTTCTTCTTTCTTCCTGAATCCAGTAAAGCATAATACTAGATTCATCATACTTGTACAATAGAGAGGCCGACATGAAAAAGGCAATGGCTGAAGAATACAATTTTAAATCAATGTGTTATCTTTATAGAAGAATACAAATGACATCTTTCTCAAGCTTAGCATGCGTTACCCCTATAGCCTAGCTTGCCAATTCAATGATTTACTTGCATTTTCTACTATACAACAACAACAAAAAAAGAAAAACTGCAAATTTCATAAGAATATTCAAGACTTCTAAACATCTAAACACTCTTCTGTCAAATTACACATAAATTTAAAAAGTACTCATAAATATACCCAATTCCTTAATTCCAACATGCATTTTTACATATATGAATACATATCTAATTTCATATTTGGGGGCAAAAGAGATAGTACAGGGGGTTAAGGTGCTTGTCTTTTAGTGGTCAAAGTTGGTTCTGGTCCCCAGAACTGACTAGCCAAGTTATCAATGCTTATGAGAAAACTCTGTTCCCACCCCCCAGAAAAGAAGTACAAAGACCAAAATTTAATAAGGCAAGCTAATGGATAAACATAGGAAAAGCAAGTACCGCACTAATTTATTATTATTTATAATTTATTATATTACTACAGCTTTTATATTAAAATGTTATGCTGAAACTAAAAGCTAAATTTCCCTAGGGTTAAGTCATGAAGCAACTGATGTAAGGAAGCATGGTACCACCTCTCTCTTATGTGTGGTAATTTGTGTATCTTATCTATATGCAGAGAATTTTACGTTCCAAGATTAAAAAAATGTATTTCTTCCTAAGACATGGGTATTACAACTATCTATATATGTATATGTATATGCATATATACACACAAAGACATACTGGGTGCATATACACGTATGTTTCACTTTCAAAGATTTTAGATTTTCAATATTCAAAATACTCAAGCAATCAATGCTATTAAGGATATTAATTATACTTTCAATTTAATTGAAAACTTTTCTATTTATTAGCATAAAATTTAACCTTACAAAGTAAAAATAAACAAAATTTTTCTTACCGCTCCATTTTGTGCACAGTTTAATACAACTGGTGGTCCAATAACTCTACAATCAGTCTTATGTAAGTCATTAAAGACAGTGTTCTGGAAGTCTGTGACTATAAATACATTTTCAAATTCTGGAGAATCCAAACTTTCAAATTCTTCCACTGATTCCATCTTGACAAAGGGTACTTTGATTTCCTTTTTCATGTAGTTATTAAAAATAAAAATTAGATATAAAAACAAAAAGTACATAACAATAAATGAGGTCTAAAACCAATTTAATAATTTGAGGTATAAATTTGTAGAAAATTTGTTTCTAGTTTAGGCATTAAATTTAATAAAATAGTCTTTGTGTGGATCAGACCCAAGGTGTCATACATGCAGGCATTATGCTCTACTCCTGACCTACATCCCCCTGCTGACCATATATTTGTATTTTAAAATATACATATATCTTTCCACATTAAGATCTCAAATTATGAAACCAGTATCATACAATTTTAAGTTTCTGACCTTATTTCAGTCATTATAAATCATCTAGTACCTTAAAAATTATTTAAATTATACATTCTGTGAGTATGTATGTATTATATAATCTATAGTGCTTTTAATTTTGAGTGGAAAAAAATCATGATATATATATATATACAGCTCTTCTGTACATCTTCATAAAAATAGAAAAAGGAACTAGAGAGACAGAGCACAAATTAAGGCACATGTCTTGCACACACCACACCTAGGTCAATCCCTGGCATCTCAAGATTTCATAAGCATTGCTAGGTTTAATGCTTGAGGTTCCTGAACATCTCATAGTATGGGACTCTGGAGATTCCCTGAGTACTTGCCTATGTGGGCTGGGTAATCCTGAGCACAAGGCCCCCACAGTACACTGCATCCTCAGATATTCAGAATGAAGCCCTGGCTGGTAAAATATCTCTGGAGTCGCCCACAGAGACCTAAAGCATCACTGGGGGAAGACCTGCCCCCCTCAAAAAAAATATTTTTTTATATTGACAGTTCAAATATATAAAAAGGATATTAATTAGTTAAATAATTTCAATATATAAAAATGAAGAGATAAAAATGAAATGAACTTCAGCATATTTAGGAGAAAAAGAAAGTTACTGTTAACATGAAAATAATGATATTTAAGTACCTTATGACAACTATATAGAAAGAACATAATTGTTTAAGATAATCCTAAACAGGTCAATAAATTATTTGTTTTTAATTTCCCCTTGAATGATATGATAGATTGAATTATGTACCCCCTTTAAGCTCAGACTATACTTTATTTGGGGATATAGGGTCTATAAAGAAATAACTATGGTTGAATTGTCACAAAAGTGGGCCCTAGTGCAATCTGACCAGTATCTTTGTAACACAAAATTCAGACACAGAAAAGAAATATGATAAAGTCACATTAAGAAAGTTAAGTCAAGGCAAGAGGTTTCAAGGGAAACCAAACTGGCCAATATATTGAAATTGTATTCTAGACTCCAGAACAATAAGAAAATGTGTAGTGGGGCCGGCGTGGTGGCACTAGAGGTAAGGTGTCTGCCTGCCAGTGCTAGCTTAGGACGGACCACGGTTCGATCCCCCGGCATCCCATATGGTCCCCCAAGCCAGGAGTGACTTCTGAGCGCATAGCCAGGAGAAACCCCTGCGCGTCACTGGGTGTGGCCCAAAAGCCATTAAAAAAAAAAAAAAAGAAAATGTGTAGTGGTGTTTAAGCCATTCAGTCTATGATACTTTGTGATGGCATCCAACAAAACTAGTATTCACATGCTGAAGCAAATTCCCTGATGTATCTCAAATTAATATAATTTAAAATTTTGGAACAAAAGCATGATTAAGAATATGAACTTCACAAGAAAAAAGACAGATAATTTATCAAATTTTTATAACAGTATGTTATGTTAGAATTTCATTATTTAAAAAATACTTAAATTGGAGGTTTCAGAAACACTATTATTTAAAAATAAAAAGTAGTTCTAATCATATAGCTTCAGAGTACACAAAATATAACCTGTGTTTAATTTAAGTTCAATCACCATAAAGTGGATAATTAGAAAAATTTCAAGGGAAGTGCAGCATGCTACATGCAATGAAATGCTTGACCTACCATATTAACAACACTTTTTATTAATTTTTCATCCGATTTTCCAGGACAACTTTCTTTTATCTTTAAAACAGGGACTTCCATTATTTTAATAGTCTGTAGAAAAGAAACTTAAGTATGAGATTATAAAAACTATACATTATTGATATAATAGTGGAAGAAAAACAGCCTTTTTAAAAGGAAATGAAAACTGAAAAAAAATCCATACCTTTAAGGCATTTATAAGTTCTTCATGTTTTCCAGCTTCTTGAACTAATATCATTCTCGTTTCAATCTGAGGCATTTCTTCTATTAAAAAAATGTTAAATACATTTATCAGGGACTCTCATCAAAATTAGTATCTATTGTCTCTAGTTTAGTTATATATGGTACGTTTCTACCTTTGAGGAAATCCTAACATTTTTTAGAATTAAAATTCTGATTCTTAATTTGTTAAAGAACTTGGCTATACACCACTTTAGAGACACAAATTGCAGGGGTCTTCAAACTACGGCCCACAGGCCACATATTGTATTTATTCCCATTTTGTTTCTTCACTTCTAAATAAGATATATGCAGTGTGCATAGAAATTTGTTCATAATTTTTGTTTTTACTATAATCTGGCCCTCCAACAGTCTGAAGGACAGTGAACTGGCCCCCTGTTTAAAAAGTTTGAGGACCCCTGTTAAGAGTATACAACCAGTGTCCCTCCTAACCAAGTGCACATTCACTATCTTACAGTCATCTATTTTGACAATGATATAACCTTAGGAAAGAGCCATTTTTGAAGTGGTATGAAATAACTGGTTCTTCACCTAACCAGTCATAATAAAAACAAACTCTAGCTAATAATGCTACAACTGCATTGTCCTTACATAGGTACAACAAAAACAGCAGTTGCCGGGGTTGGCGAGGTGGCGCTAGAGGTAAGGTGTCTGCCTTGCAAGTGCTAGCCAAGGAAGGACCACGGTTCGATACCCTGGCGTCCCATATGGTACCCACAAGACGGGCAATTTCTGAGCGCTTAGCCAGGAGTAACCCCTGAGCAAACGTGTGTGGCCCGAAAAAAAAATTAAAAAAAAAATAAAAAGATACTTCCCTTCAAAATTTGGAATAGTAAAAATTCTATGCAGTATGAAGGGATTCTGTCAGCAAGAATTTATAAATCTTTGCACTCTAACTTAACATTAACACAGTCAAATTTTAAGAAAGTCACTATTGGACTAGAGAGATAGTTCAGGAGTGTATATCTTGCATCATGGCACAAGGAATTTGATCCCTAAAACACTGCAGGGTCCTCCATGCACTGATGAGGGTAGTGCCACCAGAATGGCCCTAGTGGCCCTTAGCATAGCCGATCTTGACACCCCTCCCTTAAAAAAGTTGACAATAGAAGATTAAATTTAGTTGAGAATTAATGTAAAATTAATTTCTCATTAGGCAATATATTCCTTGTACCTTAAGCTTATAGAGAATTGTGTCAATTATATCAATAGCTAATATCCCAAACTGAGTTAATAATTTATTTTTCAAACTGAGTTGTCATTTAGTGATGTTTCAAAGAATATATGTAGCAAAACTTACCTTCAACATATGGAGCAGATACAATAAATATGTTTTCCTTAGAAGTGTCAGTAATTTTTGAATCCAAAATGGAAGAGTCTGCCAAGCTTGTTCTTTCAGTAGAGGATGTTAATACACTGTTGTCAGCCATTGTTTAGTCTTCTATATTGGCTGAAAATAACAAAATCAGAATAAAATATATGGGAAAAAAAAGTGGAGAAAAAAATTAGAAGTTCCCTTTTCACCTATATTTTTTATCAAGTAATATCACCCACTTAAAAATAAATCAGAGGGGCTGGAGCAATAATAGTAGATTGGGCTATTGCCTTTATGCAGCCAACCCAGGTTCAATCTCCATCATCCCATATGTTCCCCAGAGTAATGCCAGGAATAATTCCTGAGTGCACAACCAGGAGTCACACTGAGTACAAACTCAGTGGCCCAAATAATCAAAAGAAAAAATGAGCCTCAAAGTCACTCAACATCTCAGCCTGTTTCTTCTTGAGTAAATAAAACTAGTAATAAAAACAATTTATATAAAAAACTAAAAGCATGTTACCTGATATTAATGCTCAAAAAGCACTCATGTTTCACAGTTGCCTTCTGCTAACCTATTTCTCTTCCCATATTTATTTATGACATCACCATTATCTTCACAAATAATCTGTCACAAAACTGGATATGACCAGAACAAAATCATGCAATTTGCAACACAAAATGAACTAGTGTCTATCATGCTGACTGAAGTTAGAAAGAAAGAAAGGGAAAAAGATACAGAATGATTTCTCTTAAATGAAGCAAAAAGATACCTAGCATGGTAACAACAAAGGTCCACAAGCAACTTAATGGGAGAACTGATCCACACAACTGAGTTGTGGAGATGGGGCGGCCAGAGGAGGGGTATTTAGGTTTGGGAGAGGAGAGATACACAGGTAATGAGTGTGGTATTTTAACTATGTACGTGAGAAATCATTATTAAACACCATTGTAAGCATTGAAAAGATGGGCAAGCAAATACAAAAAGATGAGCTCATCTTTATCTGAAATCTAAAATACTTTTTACTGTACTTAGTTTTTCAGATTATATAAACATTTTCCACCAAATTCTCAGCAAATAATTTAAGCAGAATGATGTGGAGAAGGTATAAGATATCAAAAAAAAAAGTATAAGACATCTTTAGCTTTATATCTGGATGGG
This sequence comes from Suncus etruscus, assembly GCF_024139225.1. Taxonomy (NCBI): domain Eukaryota; kingdom Metazoa; phylum Chordata; class Mammalia; order Eulipotyphla; family Soricidae; genus Suncus; species Suncus etruscus. The sequence continues at coordinate 81,262,074 of NC_064853.1, read as the reverse complement.
GATACTAAGTAGTGTAAAGATACACACAGAAAAAAGACTTGAGCATAATTATTAGGTGTTATTTGGTACTAATAGCAACCACAAAGTCAGTTTCTCAACTTTCAGGCATTACAAGTGTGATTGATTAAAAACTGAAATACATTACTCGGTCTGTAAACTTGTGTGTGTGTGTGTAATCGTGTGTGTGTGTGTGTGTGTGTGTGTGTGTGTGTGTGTGTGTGTGTGTGTGGTTTTTGGGTCACACCCAGCAGTGCTCAGGGGTTATTCCTGGCTCCAGGCTCAGAAATTGCTCCTGGAAATTGCTCCTGGCAGGCACGGGGGGACGACTACATGGGACGCCGGGATTCGAACCGATGACCTCCTGCATGAAAGGCAAACGCCTTACCTCCATGCTATCTCTCCGGCCTGGTCTGTAAACTTTTAAAACAGTGTGATCAGAGTTCATAAACCACTTACATACAGCTTAGATCTCAATCAAAAACTTAAGTTTCTAACTAACACTTGCCTCTGCAGGCCCAATATTAAAAAAAGCCTCAGATAAACAGTCGTCTGGGTATCATTCCTTTTCCCCCTTCCTTAAGCACATCATCTTTCAGGAAAGAGAAATTAAATGCAATCGTGACTATATTGGTTGTCTTAGGTTCCTAAGACACTAGTTCCTATGCCCCTTGCCCTCCGATGAACAATGAACCTAGCTGAACGCTCAAACACGTGGGGGCACATTTGTATTGATCTCTGCCCAGCAAGCATTCCAAAGAAGCAGGTAGAAGCCATAAAGAAACCGAGGACAGGGAGGTTAAACGAATGACTTCCTTAAGTCGCGAAGTGATAAAACCTGGGCTAGGGAGCCTCAAAGCCACACAGATGGGGCCGGGAAGAGCTGGGAGCGTATAGAGTGTGAGGTCGGGGGTGGGGTGGGAGGTGGCAGAAGTTGAAGTAAAACCCCTAAATGCCAAGCCCTGCATGCAGATCAGCTCCAGCGACACCGAGATGTCAAAAAAACAAAAAACCTGGAGAGAACCACTACAGCCAGCAAAGAGATTCTGAGCCAAGGCAGCAGCAGCAGCAGCAGCAGCAGCAGCAGCAGCAGCAGCAGCAGCAGCTGCAGGACACCTTCCTTCCCCCAGAGCTCCCAGCCAGTCCTGCAGGGGCCAGGCCAGAAACCTTTCTTCCTGATCAATCCCCTTTTTGCTCCCAGGAGACCCTAGTGGGGGGTCCAAACTCGAGCCACAGATTGGAGACAACGATGAGTGCATGAAAGCCCAGGCAATCTCAGCCGCTCTGGGCTTCCCAATCGGCTCCCCCGGAGCTGCTGCGGCGAGGCGAGTTTCCAGGGCTGGAGGCTCCGGAATTGGCGGTCACCGGGGCGGGGCTCTGAGGCCTCAGCCCCGGGACCCACACGACTCCCAAATCTCTGGCCCGCTCCTACGGCCCTTCTCCACACACACACGCGGAATCCTCACCACTCTCCAAAGCTAAAAAAAAAAAATTAAGGCAGGCCCGGGAAGGAGTTCCACCGCTTCAGGCGCCGATTCCTCTCACAATCGACGCCATTCCGCTCCGAAGGAGACCGCAGCCAATTCAAAAAGCGAGCGGCTCCCTCCGAAAAGCCATGCTGAGTGGCACGTGACGTCAGCCTCCTTGCCATTGGCCGAAGCCCCCCTCGAGGAAGGCGATTGGTCGCTTTGCTGAACCCACCTCCCCAAAGCCTCCTTCTGATTGGTTGTGCGTGGGATTCAAATCGACCCAACGGCCTTGGGCGTCAGAACGTCGGGCGTTTGGCCAGAGACCCCGGATGTGGCCTGAAGGTGGCGGTGGTGCTTTCCTTGGGCTGTGTGGGAAAGCAGGTGTCTCTGTGGCGACCGCTTGTTGACGCTGTAAACATTCCCATCTTGAGAGGCTTCTTCCTTCTCCCACACCTATCAACTTTTTTTTTCCTAAGCAACACCAAAATCTTTTCGATTTAAATCTGTGCTTTCGCTGGTTATGCGCTATAGGATTTTCCTGCCTTTGTTTTTTCCTGCTCAAAACATGCAATTTTAAATGGGGCCTAAAGAGAGCTATGAATAATAAAAGTCTTCTCCAGATGAACTTTAAATCTCAGCCGTTTGAATTCTGATGTGCATAAAGCATTGTGCTAAAAAAAAGAATTTCATGGGCCATAACTATGTCTTGTATTTTATTGATATGTGTATATGTTTATGCAGACATATGTACTTATATTTGAATAAATGCAATAAACGTCTGTCCTGAATTTATGCAATCTGAGTTAAGTAGATTCTGCTTTTTCCTGTCCTCATTTAAGATCTTTCTGTTCTTCTTCTAAAGACCAGCTGAGTTTAGAGTTTTTCTCCTGTTTCTATTATTTTTATGAAAACCAGGTTATTTTCTTCACAATAAAATATAACACCAGTTTGTTCCACAAACTCTTGCTCTCTCTTGAAAAACATGTGTCTCGCTTGCTTGTTTCCTTGCTTGCTACTCTAGAGAAGTTCTTTCACACGTATTCTTCCTTTCTCTCCTGTCACATTTTTCTAAGCAAGTTGTGTTCAATAAAACTATCTTGCATCACTAAAAAAAATATGCATACATATAACACCTATAATATATTTTAAGTATGTCTTTTTCCTTGTAAGATTTGTATAATTCCATCTAATTGCTGATCTAAATAAAGGAAGAAAGTGGAATCTGATACCAGAATCTCCAATCCCACTATGAGGTGGAAAAGTTGCACTTTGGAACAGAACATTTCTGAATATCTTTTCAAGATATTATGGAAATGTTAATATTTTTAATTTCTCCTCAGACCATTTTAAGATACCGGCAAAGTATGTGTAAGGCAATGCTCAAAATGGGCAAAGAAGTCGGGGAAATAATTGTTGTTTTTCCAGTTTATAAGCAGTGAACATTTACAGCCTGCAACTTCTTTATTTTGCTTTGGTAACCGTTAAGGCAAAAGAAAAGTAAAATAGTAATTTAAGCTTTGTTTAGGAATGTGCTTTCATACTTACACTAGGGTGTGCCCTACATTCCAAAAATTCTCATCACTGAAAAGATAGCTTGAGAGGAAAGTCTACTATTTCCTCTGTGTACAGCATCCTGTTAAACAGACTTTGTACCCAAATCTAATGATTGATTATGTGATGTGGACACAAATTTCATGTTGAGCTTATGAAAGCTATACTTGATTTCTTTTGAGTGATATGCAGCAAGTTGACTAATAAAAAAACAAGCAAAACTTTCATTTCACAATCATGTAATCTCCTTTTTCATTTCCTAACCTATCACCTCAGGCAAGTTATTTAACCTCTGTCCTTTTTTGTCCTTCTATAACGAGTATGGCAATATTTGCCTCAGTGTTATGAAAATTAAAGGAGTTAGTATGTGTTAAAACTTTCTAGTAAAGGGCTGGAGAGATAGCACGGAGGCAAGGCATTTACCTTGCATGCAGGAGAACGATGGTTCGAATCCTGGCATCCTATATTGGTCCCCAGAGGCTGCCAGGCGCGATTTCTGAGCATAGAGCCAGGAATAACCTCTGAGCGGAACCCGGTGTGACCCCCACAAAAATTTTTTAAAAAATATCTTTCTAGTATGTAGTGAACATTCATTAGATTTTAACTTGCATGTGACCAGCCCCTGGTTTAATCCCAGACACTGCATACTGAGCACTACCAGCAGTAATCCCTGAGTACAGAGCCAAAAGCACCTGAGCCAAGAGCCCTGGGCACCACCAGGTGAGTCAACCCTTAAAAGATAAGGGGAAGAAGGAAAGAAATAAGGTAGATTTTTTTAAAGGAAAGAATGAAAGAAAATTCTTAGTTGTCATTCACAACTCCGAAGGTATTTCAGGTAAAAAATGCAAAAGGAACAGAATCCAAGTACTTGGTTATGCCATATTTTCCCAAAGTAAATCATCTTTGTGGTGGAAGATATAAAATGTGTTAAATAGAACTACTGAAAGACATTCTCCATTTAGATTCCCATCTCATGCTTAATCCTCTCCTAGTTTATTTCCTTCTTTATTTCGTTGTTTATTTCCTTCTTAATATTGAAGCTTGCTTTCTTTTCCTCCCCACTCTGTCTCCCGTCCTTTTTCATCAAAATCTCTTGATACATCAATGAATAGAGAATTTGGAAATAGACTTTTTGGATTATGGTATCTTACTTCATGCCATACACATCCTCATTTTAAGTGTGCACATTTCCTGTGCAAACTCTTTTCACATCAGAGTAAACAAAACGGAAACTTTTGTAATTTATTTTAACCTGCTAGGTTAATATATATTATTTTTATATATGTTAATTTACTTCAATATACTTGATTTGTTGGGGTGGGCTTTGTTTTGATTACTTAAAATTGTAATAACTCATAATTCCTAGATTTAATTTTAAAATATGAACTGTTATGAGGCTGGAACAATAGCACAGAGCATTTGCTTGCAAGTGGTTGACCCAGGTTTGAATCTCAACATCCCATATAATCCCCCAAATCTGCCAGGAGTAAAAAGAAGTTTGTAAATTAAAACTTGTTTACATAAAAAAAATAAGAACTAACATCTAAAAAATTGCCTTGAGAGTTGGAGACATAGAGTAGAGTGCTGTGGCCAACTGGGTTTGAATTTACCATCCCTTTTAACCCCCATAACACCCCCCTACATCCCATATGGTCCCCACCCACTCACCCAGGAGTGATTCGAGTAATCAAAGTGGTTTGTCACTCACCCCAAAAAATGACAACGAAATTGCCTTCAAATTTTACATGAATACTTCTGAATTCTATTTCCTTAATTACTGACAATTTTCAACTAAAATGTCATATTTCCTTGTTGGTTATAAGAAATCATTTTATAACCTGTCATCATTGCCTCTGAAACAAGCTTTATAAATTATTACTATGTGCCAAAAAGCTATTTTATACACTTCAATAATCAATGATTAGGATATGAATTGTTGCTTCATATAAATAAATTATTAGGTTACAAAATTGACTTGGGTTTCAAAACTATGCATATTTAGCTCTTTAATTTCCACGTGAACAAATAAAATTATCTTTCCTTAGGGATCACAAGGTTTCTAAATATTATGACATCGTTGTTTTATTTGTTTTTGTTTTTGTTTTTTTTGGTCACACCCGGCGGCACTCAGGGGTTACTCCTGGCTCTATGCTCAGATATCGCTCCTGGCAGGCACAGGGGACCATATGGAACACTGGGATTCGAACCACTGTTCTTCTCCATGAAAGGCAAACGCCTTACCTCCATGCTATCTCTCCGGCCCCCGAGACCATTGTTTTAAATTGTAATTTTATTAGTAAAATAATGAAGGGAGGGGCCGGCGAGGTGGCGCTAGAGGTAAGGTGTCTGCCTTGCAAGCGCTAGCCAAGGATCAGGACCACGGTTTGATGATCCCCAGGTGTCCCATATGGTCCCCCCAAAGCCAGGGGCAATTTCTGAGTGCTTAGCCAGGAATAACCCCTGAGCATCAAACAGGTGTGGCCCGAAAAAAACAAAAGCACAACAACAGCAACAACAACAACGACAAATAATGAAGGGAAATAATTCAGTTCATTAATCTCATTATTTTACAGAAAAGCTTTATTAACACCAGCAACATAGAAACTATATTTTACTTAAGTAAGATTTAAGATAGCTAGCTAGTTACTGGCAAAATCAAGATTAAAATTTTTATTTCCACTAGTTAATTTTTTATATTTTACATTATGAGATAACCAAGGTATTCTTCATAAAGCTTATACTTTTTAGCTTTGAAAACACTACGTTGCAGAGCCGGTGAGGTGGTGCTAGAGCTAAGGTGTCTGCCTTGCAAGCGCTAGCCAAGGAAGGACCACGACCACGGTTCGATCCCCAGGCTTCCCATATGGTCCCCCCAAGCCAGGGGCAATTTCTGAGCGCTTAGCCAGGAGTAACCCCTGAGCATCAAACGAGTGTGGCCCGTAAAAACCAAAAAGAAAACACTACGTTGCTTTCAGGTTTTTGTTTTGTTTTGTTTTGGTTTTGGTTTTTGGGCCACACCCATTTGACGCTCAGGGGTTACTCCTGGCTATGCACTCAGAAATCGCCCCTGGCTTGGGGGAACCATATGGGACACCGGGGATCGAACCGCGGCCGTCCTACGCTAGCGCTTGCAAGGTAGACACCTTACCTCTAGCGCCACCTTCCCGGCCCCTGCTTTCAGTTTTTAAGAGCATTTTTGGTTTTGTTTACCAAGATACCTCTAATACAAAAGATAATCTCTAATACTTCAAAACAGTACCTCACAAGCAGTACAGTTTTATAAATTGTAATTTGTTTTCGAGAATGCTTTTTAAGCCTGAAATCAGAGTAACATGGTGCAAATCCAAGTTCATCATCTTCCTACCTCCCTAATATACTTCAGTCCTACAAGGCCTATGTGTTTTTATCTATACCAGCTTCATTTTATTCTATTCTCTCTCTTTCTCATAAATTCTAATTGTACAGCCTCGGGAATTTTTGCACCTGCTTTTCTCTCCATCAGTCATTCTGTTCTCCATTCTTTAATCTAAATTAGGCAAATTCTACTCATTCTTTAACCTCAACTCCTTGAGATATCTTTTCTAATTCCTCATTCTAGCAAAACCCTTAGTATCTTGCCCCAGGACTATAAGTGTCTCTTTTGAGGAGAATATCCACTACATGGATATTATGCTAATGTTCTACCAGCATAGTTACTTCAAAGTAGGCAAAATGTCTTCTTGTTCACAATTTTTTCACATAACCTAGCACACAGAAGGAACTCGGTTAAGCATTTGCTGAAATAAATGTGAATGAATTAATGAATAAATATTTTTATTGTTGATTTGGGGCCAGACTGGGTGGCACTCAGAATTTAGTACTGGCTCTGCACTCACAAAACATGCCTGACAGGCTCGGGGGTCTTTATGGGATTCTGGGATCAAACCCACGTAGGCCACATGCAAGGCAAATGGCCTACCCACTGTGCTATTGCTCTGGCTCTGAATGAATTAATTTTAATATAGTTTCAGTAGTCCTTTGTCCAAAGACATAAAGCTTCTATTATTTTTACTTTAATATTTATGATAATTTGGGTAAATTTAATTTATATTTCAAATAAATCAATAATTATACATCACAATTGGGATGACATATCATTAATATTTGTGTAAATAATTGAAGAATTTGAGTATAGATATTCCAGCTATAAGTAGTTCAGAGTTAATACAAATAGTGTTAAACTGATTTAATCAAAACTTGCTAGTAATTATAAGCATAGATGATTATTCATATTTGTTTTCCTATAATCTATGTTTTCATATATTATATGTTAAGTGTCAAAAATACTTTCTTTAGAGGTTGGAGTGATAGTACAATGGGTAAGGGATTTGCCTTGCACATAGCAGACTAACTTGGATCTCTGGCATCCCAGATGGTCTCCTAATCTAGCCTGGATTAATTCCTGAGTGCAAAGCCAGGAGTAACCCCTGAGTATCATCTGTGTGATTCAAAACCCCCATTCCCTCCCACACACACACACCAATTGCTCTTTTCACACAACTAACTCACAAACCTCTGAGGTATTCCAAAATAATATTGTATGCTGCTATAATTTTGATAGCAACCTTATCTCTGTAGAACAGTATTTATTATAAGACCAATTATAATTTTTAATGTTTTAATCCTTATTTGTGATATGGAAATCGAATACATCAAGACGTCTACTACTGAACTACATCCCCGCCTAATATGACATTAGTTTTAATGCCTTCGTTGTATTTTTCAGTATTATTATTCTTGCTGTTTAGTAAATGGAAAATAAAATTGCTAATGCAATTGAAATAAAAGTAGGACATGGAAACTAGTGAGATAGCTCAAAGAACTGAGCACATGCTTTACATATGCGTGGTACAGGTTGAAGCCCTGAGACTACATGGTTCCCTGTGTGCTTTCAGGAGCAATCCATGAGTATTGAGCTAAAATAGATTACAATCACTTCTGGGTTATGGTCCAGAAATCAGAAACAAAAATTGCAGAACACTGATTAAGAAAATGGCCATTTGACCTTAATTGTGTGTCTGTTAGGCATAAAGAAATTAACTGAATTTCATAATGAAGTAAATATTTCATGTAAATCTAATAGAAATAAATTGGAGAAGATATTTTTCGAGGTAAAATGTTGTAAATGATACACAGTTACATAATGCAGAAGGAATAATTTCCAAATCATAGACACACAAAAGGGAAAGGAAAATAAGAGAAAGGAAGAAAGACTAATGGAAGAGATACCAAAGCAGAAAGCTTCCCCAATTATTGGAAGAGACCAGGGCATAGATTCAGTAGGAACGTAGCATTCCAAACAAAATAAACCCAAACAGAAACCATCAAGACATGTTTTGATAAGAACTACAAGAATCAAAAAGATAAGGGCTGAAGCAGTGGCGCTGAGCCGTAAGGTGTCTGCCTTGCCAGTGCTAGCCTAGGACAGACCGCGGTTCTATCCCCCAGCATCCCATATGGTTCCCCCAAGCCAGGAGCAATTTCTGAGCTCATATTCAGGAGTAACCCCTGAGCATCACCGGGTGTGCCCCCCTAAGAAAACAAACAAACAAAGAATCAATCAAAGAGAGAAACATTACTTAAAGCAGCAAAAGAAAAGCAAAAGCTAAGTACAAAGGGAAACATTGTAAGTTCACAAGAGATCTCCCTGTTAATTTGGTGAGTTTCTTTGTGTTTTGTTGTTGTTGTTGTTGTTGTTCTTTGTTTGTGTTTAGGCCCCACCCAGAGCTTACTACTGGCTCTGTGCTCAGAGTTCACTCTTGGAGGGTTCAAGAGACCATATGTGATATAAGGGATCAAATCTGGGTAAACATGGGCAAGTCAAGTGCCATACTGATTGTATGATCTCTGGCCCCAGATCTCTTACATCTTTGAGAGAAAGAATGTGTGTAAATGTACTAAATGAAGAAAATCTTTAGCCTGAAGTCCTTTATTTCTCAAGGGTTGCCATTCATATTTGAAGGAGGGATAAAAACATGTTCAGACAAACAAGAACTAAAAAGATTTGTTGCATCAAAACCAGGTTTGAGGGCCAAAGGGATGAGGCTAGGATTGATTACTGAGACTGGACCAGTATCACCACTGGGTATGATACAAAAAGCAAAGCAAGGGACCGGAGAGATAAGGTAAGGCATTTGCCTTGCTTGCAGAAGGATGGTGGTTCGAATCCCGGCATCCCATATGGTCCCCCAAGCCTGCCAGGAGCGACTTCTGAGCCTACAGCCAGGAGAAACCCCTGAGCGCTGCCAGGTGTGACCCCCCCCCAAAAAAAAGCAAACAAACAACAACAAAAACCTCTGAATGACCTCATATAAATGCTATCTCTTCAAACCAGTATAGTTCAAAGATCTGGGTTTAATCTCCTGTATTGCATGGGCCTCCAAAACATCACTGGAACAAATCTCAGAATATGTGGCAACCACTGTTCTAGACAACAGAGATATAACGGTGTATAAAATATTCTTGTGTCTATAGTTAATGGTATTAACATTTTATGGCTTAAAATATGTGATACCAACACGTGTTCTCTGGGCCCATATAATGGTGTGGTACCATATAGTGCTGGGCCATACACATGATACCCATGCTCACATGTCACCCACATCACTTCTCTTGAGATGTGGACTTTTATACTTTCTACTTTCACCATGGAGTATATAGTGGGGCTCTCTCTGCCTTTGCAAAAGTGAAGTGCTTTACTCTCTCTTTTTCTTTCCTCCCTCCTTTTCCTGAGAATTCAAAAACAACAACAAAAACCAAAACAACAAAATCCTGAATTTACTTTAATAAATAAGTAAATAAAATGTTTTACACCTTAACAAAAAATAAATATAGGATCAAATTTACTCAAATAAGCATATGTATAATACATAATTCAATTTCCAGTAACAATAGCAATAGAGCTCTAAATTAAGAATTCTACAAATAGTTCTGTTGTTTTGGTGCCATAACCAGTGATGCTCAGGGGTAACTTCTGGCTCTGTACTCAGGAATCATTCCTACTAGGTATTCTGGCAGCCATATGGGAAGTCAGAGATCAAATCCAAGCCAGCTGCATGCAAGGAAAATGCCTTTTCATTCCCTCCAAATATTTTTGTTTTGTTTTGTTTTTCGGTTTTTTTTTTTTTTTTTTTTTTTTTTTTTTGGTTTTTGGGCCACACCCGGTAACGCTCAGGGGTTACTCCTGGCTATGCGCTCAGAAGTCGCTCCTGGCTTGGGGGACCATATGGGACGCAGGGGGATTGAACCGCGGTCCGTCCTAGGCTAGTGCAGGCAAGGCAGGCACCTTACCTCCAGCGCCACCGCCCGGCCCCTCCTCCAAATATTTTTTAAAGTAAACAAAATATGTGGCTGGAGTAATATCACAGTGAATAGGGCAATTGTCTTGCATGCAGCTGACCTAAGTATGATCCTTGGCATCCTCTGAGCCTGCCAGAGTAATTCCTTAGTGCAGTGTCAGGAGTAATCCTTGAGCACCTCTGGGTTTGGCCCAAACCCTCCCCCAGAAGAGTAAAAAAATAAATAAATAAAACATCTGGCAGTTGTTATCCTATGTGAGTCATTAATGTTCTGTGCATTTCTTTTTCAAATTATTATTATATTGAGATATAATCACAGGTATAAAGAGTAGTGTACACAATGTAGTTGAAACTTTTACATGACTTCCTCTTCTCATGTCTACTATTTAAATGATATTTTGTGTGCCTGATCTTTTTGTCCTTTCCATTCTTCATACAGTTAACGTCTTTTTTTTTTTTTTTTTTTTTTGTTTTGTTTTGTTTTTGTTTTTGGGCGTTGCTCAGGGGTTACTCCTGCTGTCTGCTCAGAAATAGTTCCTGGCAGGCATGGGGGACCATATGGGACACCGGGATTCGAACCAACCACCTTAGGTCCTGGATTGGCTGCTTGCAAGGCAAACACTGCTGTGCTATCTCTCCGGGCTCAGTTAACGTCTTAAATATTCAAGTACACATTTCCAGTTAAGATTTCTCAACTGAGAGCTGTGTTTATACTTATGACTCTACTTACCAGAAAAAGCCTTTTTAACTCTCACAGGTTCTTGAAGTTCAAGAAGTTCAAAATTAAGCAAGCATTTTCTTTCATAAAATTTCTAATGTATTTTCTAGGTAAAGCTGCAATATTTGCTATTTAAAGTGTTCTTCAATTACCCATGACTCCAGAAACCATATCATCTTTCCTCTTCTCTTTCTCCAAATTGTAATAGTCCAACCATCTGTATATTATCCTTTTCTAAAAGCTTTCCAATACATCCTATATTTAATTTTTGTTTGTTTTTGTTTTGGGACTTCACCAGTGCTGTTCAGAAGTTATTCCTGACCTTGCTCTCAAAAACTACTCCTGGTAGTGCTTGGGGGAACATATGGGATTACGGGATGCCAGGGATCAAGCATAGGTCCACTATATGCAAGACAAAAGACTTACCCTCTGTACTATCATTTCAGTTCCTGCACTCTTCTATCTTATTCTGTACCTTTGCTCTTATCACCCAAGTTAACATATTACTTCTAATCTGATATCTTTAATTTATCTTGTTCCTGATTTCATCAGGCATACACATTCAGAATGATAAAAACATAAATCTGATTAATGTTACACACCATCACTAGGCTATTTCAATTTTCCTAACCCTCAGGTCAGGATCAAGTTTAAACTACAAACAGATCTTGACAAATAAGATAAAATGCCATTTATTACTCTCTTCCTTTGCCAAAGGACAAGACTTGCCTGGAATGTAGGTCAGTGCTCAAGTGAGAACTGAATATTAGTGCTGGCTTTGAACCAACTTTTTCTTCTAATTTTTATTATAACACTGAAATTTACCAAGTGGTTAATAATACAGTCATTTTAGGCATTATATGCTTAAACACCACTAGTGTGATCTTCCCTTCACCAGTGTTCCCAATCTCCCACCCACCACCATAGCCTGTCTCCATCCAGGAACAAATTTACTTCATACTGCTTGTTTCAACACAAAGGCAAATAGAATTACCAAATCTTAGATCAACACAGGTCAATTTGAAATGATTGTTTTATCTCTCTGTGGTATAATTAGAGTCAGTGTCAAAGCATTTACCAGGCTGTTGTTGGTGATGATTGAGTCTTCTGTGTTATATTGTTTAAACTCACTGTGATTGGTAGATTATTGTGTAATGTTCCCATCAGATTTCCAATGATACTACTGGGTTGACAATACTATAAGGGATTGAGGTGTTGTGCAGTCACAGGTAGCCATGTAGTCCAGAATTTATAGAACTAAAATTAATTTGGTAGCTTGGAAGTTTGATAATGTTAAGTCTAGGAGCGGGGCCATTTCTGTTGGAGGGTGCATGGGTAGCATTGGGCTGTTGTAGTTCGTGCAGAAAAAGGAGTCTACATACACACACACACACACACACACACACACACACACACACACACACACAACCTTCCCCTTTCTGAAAAATGCCACAGAAGTATCAGTCTTGACCCAGCTACCTGAGAGGAATAGGCAGCCATTATTTTCTTTTGGAACTTGTTGGAGGGGCCTAGCTGTTTTCTGCTGGGAAGATGGTAGCTGTGGGGGTGAAGGATGGGCTTCTGGGGTTTTTGGTGGTGGGCTGGATGTGAAGAGGTGGGCCTTGGCCTAATCCGCTTCTGAAAAGAAAGTTCCAGAGTTTTCAGCTTTGTAGTCCTATCTCACCTGAGAAGATTTTAGCTGCTCATATTACTTGATTTCAGTCATGAAGCTGGGTTATTTTTTTTGTAGGGTATCACTAGTGATAACTTTAGAGTTCCCCAATCTAGTTTTCTCAACTTAATAAATGATACATTTAGAAGGTCAATGGAGTGCTTGATTCATTTGAACCAGAAGATTTGTCTAAGTCTTAAGAGATAGGATTTAAGGGCCAAAGCCATAGCACAGTGGATAGGGCATTTGTCTTACACACAGCCTACCAGGGTTCCATTCTCAGAATTCCATACAGCCCTTGAGATTGCTAGGAGTAATTTCTGAAAACAGAGCCAGGAGTAATCCCTGAGTTCTGATGGGTGTGACAAAAAAAAAAAAAAAAGATAGGGATTTCTGTTAAGTTAAAAGCAAGTTAAATTTCTGACTTTGAAATTTATATTTGAAATAACTAAATGTTATATTATTTTAATAAAAACCTTATTTTGAATAACTAAACTTTATTTTGGAAAACTAAATGTTAACCTACCAGGAAGCATGTTGTTATGAGAAATAAATTTTTTAATTATTTTGGAGATATAACTTGTGGTATTTAGGGCCATTCCCTGATCCTTTTGGAGGTGTGGAGGGGTGTTACTTTCAGTGGTGTTCATGGGATCATTCTGTTCTGGGGTCATCCCTGGTTCTCCTGCATGTAAAACATGTGCTCCAGCATTTTGAGCTATCTCTTCCATCCCAAGAAAGAATTTTATATTTGACTGTTTTTTTTTTTGGGGGGTGGGATGGGTTACTCACATTCTCAGAATTTGCCCTTGGCTCTATACTCAGGATTCACTCCTTATTGGTGCTAGGGATCTAACCTTAGTTGGACTGTTGGTTTGAAATTCGAGATCCATTCCACAAAGACCACTATGGAGACAGCACTGCAATAAGGAGTTTATTTATGCAAGGGCGTTTATTTACCAGCATGCTGGGGTCACCCCTTGTTAGGCAACTACCCCTTAGGCATATTTCCAAATACTTTCATAGGATTCACAAAGGTTTCAAACCATTACAGTTAACCTTTAGGTTTTGTCTAGGGTTGTCTAGGTTGTTGTTAGCCTTTAGATGTTGTCTAGGGCTAGATTTTATGGCTAGATATCTAGAGCTTTGGGTTCTGCATCAGCTGAAATAGTAGAGGAAGTGTTCGGTGCCTACTAGATTCCTTTGATCTAGTCTACCCTCAGGCCCCCAGATGTTGCTAGTTTACTTAACAGTTTGGTACATGCCCCCCAAAGTTCTGAAAACTGGCTGTTCTGACCTAGTACCTTCTGCCACATATCTGAGCCCTGTCATGGCAGTCTTTGTGTCTAAAGCAAAGCTAGGATTACAGAAGCAAATTTACATTTCCTTCTAGCTTTTGACAGGACACATGCAAAGCAAGTACCTTAACCTCTCTACTATATCTCTGACCAAAGAAATAGATATCTGTTTGTTTGTTGGTTTGTTTGGATCTGTTTGTTTGTTGGTTTGTTTGGGGGATTCACACAGCTATGCTCAGTGGTTACTCCTGACTCAGAAATTGATGGTGGGTGGTGCTCAGGGGACCATATAGGATGCCAGTGATTGAACCAGGTCTGTCACATGCAAGGCAAATGCCCTGCCCCTGTACTATCTCTCCATTCCTGGAAATAACACTTTTATAAAATCTTATAATTCTATGATTTTATTTTGAGCCCTGCACAGCTTACTTTTGACTCTGTGTCCAGAGATCACTACTGGCAGGCTAAGGGGGATCATATGGGGGTGCCATGGATCAAACCCAGGCCGGCCATGTGCAAGACAAGAGCCCTGAGTACTTTTGAGATAGATTTCTTCTAGGGCCAGAGTAATAGCACAGCAGGTAAGGCATTTGTCTTCTATGTGGCCGACCTGAGTTTAATCCCCAGTATCCCATATGGTCCCCCCAAGCCTGTAAGGAGTGATTTCTGAGCAACAGAGCCAGGAGTGACCCCTGAGTGTTACTGAGTCTGGCCCTAAACAAGCAAACAACCAAAGATCATTTATATACCGCACTATTGCTCCTAGTTAAATATTTTTTTGCTTCTTAGGGTTCAAAACAACTATTGAAACTTCTATGAACTTTTTCCACTTAATCTTTAGCTGAATAAATTAATTGATCACTAATCTTTATTCCAACAGTGCTTGACTCAAATCACAATGGATAATGAAGCTTCTCTTACAGTATTCATCCTGTTTTTTGCTTCCAAAGGTTCATAATTCTGAAGTGTATGAGTCTTCCCCTTCTTTAAAAGCAAGAGAGTCACATTTCGTAAACTTACTACCCCTGCCTCTACTATTAATCCAAAATATATTAATACATTTTGCTGGATTAAATGGTATTGCAAGTCTTTTTTGTTTGCTTGTTTGTTGTTTGTTTGTTTTTTGGTCACACCCAGCAGTGCTCAGGGTTACTCCTGGCTCTACACTCAGAAATTTCTCCTGGCAGGCTTGGGACCAGATGGGATGCTGGGATTTGAGCCACCATCCTTCTGCATACAAGGCAAATACCCTATCTCCATGCTATCTCTCCAGCCCCTGTATTGCAAGTATTTAAGATACTTTAGTGTTTTAAGTATCTTTAGTGTCTTTAAGATATTATGCTTTTAAATGTTTGCAGAACACAGCAATAGAGAAGAATATATGAAGGTGACAAGAATACATGATTAATATACGTGGAATCAATAATATTTCTTTATAGCCATACTATCTACATGTGACTACAACTTCTTAGAAATACCACAAAAACTAAACTGTATAGTCATCCAACGTTAAATATTTATGTCCTGAAATTTTTTTAAGAAGCATGACTCTAATATAAACTATTGTGAAAAAGACTGGAACATTTAAAGTTTTTATTAAATTCTTTGGTCACAAGCATCTCAAATAAGACCTTATAATCTAAAGTTGGCATAGTTTTGATTTAGTGAGTAAATATTCTTTGAGTATATAGTGGTTGACGAATCCTCCACACAGAGAAAATAATGTTATAAAAATTAATGCCTAAGAGAATTGACCTTAATATATTGCCAGAGCAGGGCCGGAGAGATAGCATGGAGGTAAGGTGTTTACCTTTTATGCAGAAGGTCATCAGTTCGAATCCCGGCGTCCCATATGGTCCCCCGTGCATGCCAGGAGCAATTTCTGAGCACGGAGCCAGGAAAAACCCCTGAGCATTGCCGGGTGTGACCCAAAAACTACAAAAAAAAAAAATATATATATATATATATATATATATATATTGCCAGAGCAATAGTATAATAACCTGGGTGCTTCCTTAGAGGCTCCTGATATGGGTTCAATTCCCAATATCCCGTATGGTCCTCCTAGCACCACCAGTAGTAATTCCTGAGTGCAAAACCAAGAGTAACCCTTGAGTAATGCTGAGTGTGCCCCCCAAGAAAGAGAATGGCTATATATATTATGAATTTTATTTTATGTTGAATGAAAAAATTATGCTTTTGATCACTAATTTGCAAGTTTGTGTGTGTGCATATGGTCAAGGGGATTATATTCAGGCCTTAGGCATTCAGGGCATGTACTTGATCTCAGAGCTATAGTCCTTATTCTGTAATTTTTTTCTTTTTGCCTTTATCTCTCAGAGTATAGTAAAGTAATACAAGCTCAATATTGCTTAATTAATGGAATAATTAAGATAAATGAGAACAAGCAAAAGTTATATCTAAGAATAATAGCTGTGTAATTAGCAACATCACAAAAATTATACAAAGAAACTTCACTTAAAAAAAAAAAAAGCTGGGGCCAGGCGGTGGCGCTAAAGGTAAGGTGCCTGCCTTGCCTGCGCTAGCCTTGGACGGACCGCGGTTCGATCCCCGGTGTCCCATATGGTCCCACAAGCCAGGAGCAACTTCTGAGCACATAGCCAGGAGTAACCCCTGAGCATTACTGGGTGTGGCCCAAAAAACCAAAAAAAAAAAAAAAAAAAAAAGCTAAGTACATTCTATTATTTTTTTATTTAAAAAAATTAAACTCTGTAGTTTACAAGGTTGTCCATAATGAGTTGTGGGTTTATTTTTTTTTCCACAATAGTGTCCAACATCTTTCAGCAGTGCACATTTCTTACTACCAATATTTCCAATTTCCCTCCTGTCCTCTTCCCTGCCTGCCTTTTTGGCACATTTCTATCTCTTCTGTTCTCTCCTCTCCTCTCCTCTCCTTTCCTCTCTCCTCTCCTCTCCTCTCCTCTCCTCTCCTCTCCTCTCTCCTCTCTCCTCTCCTCTCCTCTCCTCTCCTCTCCTCTCCTCTCCTCTCCTCTCCTCTCCTCTCCTCTCCTCTCCTCTCCTCTCCTCTCCTCTCTCCTCTCTCCTCTCCTCTCCTCTCCTCTCCTCTCCTCTCCTCTCCTCTCCTCTCCCCTCCCCTCCCCTCCCCTCCCCTCCCCTCCCCTCCCCTCCCCTCTCCTCCCCTCCCCTCCCCTCTCCTCCCCTCCCCTCTTTTCCCCTCCCCTCCCCTCTCCTCCCCTCCCCTCCCCTCCCCTCTCCTCCCCTCCCCTCCCCTCCCCTCCCCTCCCCTCCCCTCCCCTCCCCTCCCCTCCCCTCCCCTCTCCTCTCCTCCCCTCCCCTCTCCTCTCCTCCCCTCCCTCTCCTCTCCTCTCCTCTCCTCTCCTCTCCTCTCCTCTCCTCTCCTCTCCTCTCCTCTCCTCTCCTCTCCTCTCCTCTCTCCTCTCCTCTCCTCTCCTCTCCTCTCCTCTCCTCTCCTCTCCTCTCCTCTCCTCTCCTCTCCTCTCCTCTCCTCTCCTCTCCTCTCCTCTCTCACAGGGCAAATACTGTGGTTTGCAATATTGTTACTGAAGGGGTATCATGAATATTACTTTAGATTTCGTCTCTGGCACTATGAAACAACAATTATAACAAACAAGAACTACTAATCAATTACCTTGTACAGAAAACTAAACATTGGATTTCAATCCTGGCGCTTGCAAGCATAAGGCAGTGCCTAGTGCTGAGCACCATCTTGATAGTTCTGATCTCTCTGGCTCTCAACACAATATTTCCAGTAATATTATAACTAGATATACATAAGCACCAACATTTAAAAGTGTGTAATTCTCAGCAAATACAACTTAAAAACATATGTGAGCACCACAGCCTGGAACTGTGATCTCTGGTAAGTACATTTGAGAGAATCTTGGTAAAGTCCAATGAGCACCACCCAGGTAGTGCATAGAAATCACACCTAACAGGAGGGAGATCCTTGGCCAGCATCACACTCTAATGCATGAACCACAACCTGGTGTATGACCTTTGTTCAAGTACCACAGCAGGTAAATGTGTGGCCTCCCCAGGCATCCCAGCAATAATGAGAGGAAGGAGAGTTTCAGTGCTTTATTTCTTAACTTTCTACAAATTCCCAAGTTTTAATCCATGTTCTAGATAAAATGATAGGCTAGCCTAAAAAGTAAGAAGTTGTTTTGCTCAGCACGGAATGTGCAGGAAAAAAATTCTTTCTGGCATGAAGAGTTCCTCCTGACAAAATTTGATGTGACAATTAGCTGGCATCTATCAATTCAGCTTGGGTTCTAGGAGAGCACAATAACTGGATTCAGAAATAATTGATAAAACTTTATAGAAAGTAACATTTTACATAAAATAATTATTTATTATAAATAAATTATTATAAATAGTATACTATAATTCATTTTAGAGGCCAAATCTATAGCACAGAAATAGGGCATTTGCCTTGCATGTGGCCAACCCAGGATGTACCATGGTTTGATTCCTGACATCCTATATGGTCCCCAAGCCTGCTAGGAGTGATTTCTGAGCACAGAGCCAGGAGTAACTAACCCCTGAGCACTGCCGGTATGACCCAAAAACCAAAAATATTTTTTATTTTATAGAAAATAATATTTTACATTAAAATTATTGCAGTTCTAGAAATGGAGTAAAAGTGTGAAGGTATTTGTCATGCATATGATGGCTCCCATTTGATCCTGGACCATAAATGCACTCCCCCAGCCCTGATCCCAAAACTAGTAGTAAGCCGTGAACACAGCTGAGTGTGACCCCAGAACAAAACAAAACAGATTATATTTATGTTATAAACAATATGAAATTAGCCCAAAACAAAAAATTCTAGTAAAAAGTTATTGTGAATTATGTAATTTCTAAAATTAAGTAATTTGATTTGTAAATTGATCAAGTAATTTTGATTAAAAATAAGACATTCATTAGACTGTTGTGTACAATACAAAATTCAGTGGAGTTGTTTATTATTATTATTATTTGGTTTTTTGGGCCACACCCAGTGTTGCTCAGGGGTTACTCCTGGCTGTCTGCTCAGAAATATCTCCTGGCAGGCACGGGGGACCATATGGGTCACCGGGATTCGAACCAACCACCTTTGGTCCTGGATCGGCTGCTTGCAAGGCAAATGCCACTGTGCTATCTCTCCGGGCCCCTGGAGTTTCTTTCTAATTCATGACATTTTTTTACTAAATTCAATAGAAAGTATGCCTGGGACTTTTGAAATGCTTTTGCTCCCCAGATAAACGATATGCTTCCGATACTCTCAGCGATGCTGACAGCCCTGGGAGTCTGGATGCAGTTCCTGTCAGCCACACATTTTGATTTTTGGGCCACACCCGGTGACGCTGAGGGGTTACTCCTGGCTATGCACTCAGAAATCGCTCCTGGCTTGGGGGACCATATGGGACGCCGGGGGATCGAACCGCGGTTCGTCCTAGGCTAGCGCTGGCAAGGCAGGCACCTTACCTCTAGCGCCACCGCACGGGCCCTAGACCAGGATTCTTATATTTTTCTGCTTGGGTCTCTTTCTTTGAGAAAAAATTTTTGTATGTGTGGGGCCACACCTGAGCTTATTCCTGGCTTTGACCTCAGCAATCACTCCTGTGTTCTGGGGAAACCATCTGCAGTGTTGGGGGTCAAAGAGGAGTTAGCTGCATACTAAGCAACTACCTTAGCCTTTCTCTGGTCTATCTCTCCGACCCATCAGAGAATTTTTTATATGACCCTATGTGAATGGGTATGTAAGTATAGAAATCATACAGTTACTGGGAAGTCATGGAGAAATTTAATTTAGGAGAAGGTTTTAGGGCTGTGGGGATAGCTCAAAAAGCTGTATTGGTTATTGTTAGTGTCAGAGCCTAGCTGCTGGAGATGAGCCCTGTGTAGCTGGTGTCCGCAGGGGTTTTGCAGGCGAGACCCTTGACAAAATTTTTCAATCCTCTTTAGAGAAACCCAGGGGCTGTGACAAACCCCTAGGCCAGGAGAGAAAGAGGGAGCGAGAGATGGGCTTAGGATCAGGGAAAGGTCAGATTGAGGGCCAGATATACAATGTAAAGAGGGAAAATAGTCAAAAGGATACAGCGGTAGGTAGCCAAAGGTCTGTCAAAATCAGGGAGAAAAGCCATAGCCAAAAGCAGAAACAGTTCAGTCCTATTGCTGCTTTATCTGCCTTTTTTATCTGCCAGGACCTTTCCACGCCAACTCTTAAAGGGTGGACTCCTTTTATGGTTGGCTGGTGCTGGACTGTTGTTGGGGTAATATTAATGTAAGACAATGTAAGGTAATATTAATGTAAGATATTCCCCTTTCATTTATTTATTTTTGTTTTGGGGCCACACCCGGGGCAGCGTTCAGGGGTTACTTCTGGCTATGAGCTCAGAAATTGCTCCCGGCAGACTCGGGGGACCATATGGGATGCTGAGAATCGAATCCTGGTCTGTCCCTGGTCAGCCATGTGCAGGGCAAAAACCCTACCGCTGTGCTATCTCTCGTGCCCCATATCCCCATTTCTTTTTTGTATTTAAAAGTTTTTAGAGCTGGGGCCGGAGAGATAGCATGGAGGTAAGGCGTTTGCCTTTCATGCAGATCATTGGTTCGAATCCTGGCATCCCATATGGTCCCCTGAGCCTGCCAGGAGCAATTTCTGAGCATGTAGCCAGGAGCAATCCCTGAGCGCTGACGGGTGTGACCCCCCCCCCTCAAAAAAAAAAGTTTTTAGAGCCAGAGCGGACCTTGGTTCGGTTCCCAGCATCCCTCAAGTCTCCGGAGCCTGCCAGGAGCAATTTCTGAGCGCAGAGCCAGGAGTAAGCCCTGAGCGCCGCCTCCTGGTGTGATCCTAAAACAAAACAAAACAAAACAAAACTTTTAAGGGTAGTTAGTTCCAGTTAGGTCAGATCCAAAGGGCTTGTAGTTTGATGATGTCTTCAGATCTGTGCCATGTAATTAGGGGATGGCTGGTTTTTCATAGTTTAATGCTTCAGCTGATAACATCATCAGATCTGCACAGTAGAATCAGGAACTAGTAGATTTCAGGATACCTTTGCAGGTCATGTGTTAAGTTTCAGTTTTTATTCCAGGGAGACGGGTCACTTCTATTGTCAAGCAGAAAGGGAAAAATAAAAACTTCGTGTGGTAAACATAAAATATCAACAAGAGTTTATTTACCTATAATTAGATTCCTATTTCTAAGTTGAATGTGGGCATAAGAACTATATGAAACAAACTATTTACAACAATGGGAAATATTAAAATTTTATAAAATTAAATTCTGAACCAGTAACTACATTGAAATGTAAGCTCTGTTGTCAGAGAATAGGGACAACCTGAACTATTTTTTTTTTTGCTACTTCCTGTTGATATAGGAGCATTGTAATGTCAGAGTTTTTCTTATTTACCACTAACTACTACAAATGACAACTAAAAAGTTTCTGCTTTTGCTAAAACTGCTTCTGTATACTCCCTTGTTAGCTTGTAGCTTGTGGAAATGTGGCCTTGAGATAAGACTTGGAGACAAAGGGAGACACAAAACCCAGAACACGGCACCCACGTCTATTCACTCAGGATAAGCCTTAAAAGTCCAGCCTTGTACCATTTTTAATTATATTACTTGTGTTACTTGAATTATGTATCCCTTGTTATCTGTTTCCTGGCCCACATGTCCAGCCCTGAACATAACAAAGTTGGCTATATAAACTCTGATTTCCTTAGACTCTGGGTCAAACCCAAACCTGCTGTGACAGGATCGGTTTAGACCCAGCATGCTGGCTTTAAAAACCCCACTTTGCAACTTGCATTGCCACGCAGTCTCTTTGTCTGATCACTGGACTGCTAGCACGAACCCAACAGTTCCACAGGGTTGTGAGAATTTACAGATGCGGTAACAATACCCAGAAAGAGGCCAAATACATATGCTGAGTTGCTTACAATATTACAGGGACCTGACACATGTGATAATAGGTAGATTAAGGTAGCAAGTTCTACTTGTTATGCAGAGTTGTAATTGTACACACTGTTGTGGTCAGGGATGAACTAATATTTCCACGTTTCCCTGAGGATGATCCATCAATATAAAACACAAATGCATCTGAATAGGAGAGGTACAAACCCAGGTTCAAGTCCTGGCATCCCATATTGTCTGCTTGAGCACCACCAAGAGTGATTATTAACCAGATTTAGGAGTAAACCCTGAACACTGCTTGGTATGGGCCTTCACCACCATACAACTTGTTGGCTATTAAGATCCCTACTATTGGTTATAAAATTAATCTTGAAATTATGTCCTTTAAGTAAATGATCTTTTTATTTTTGGGGAGGGGATTTGGGAGCACACCTGGGGGGGGGGGGTAGCACACCCAGGGCATTCAAATGTTACTCCTGGCTCTGTGCCCAGAAATAACTCCTGACAGGCTCAGAGAACCTGGGTATAGAGAGCTGTGGATCAAACCCAGGTCAACTGATTGCAAGGTAAATTCTCTAAGAACTTTTATTATGTCCCCAGAATTAGTTGCCAGAGATATTGCCTGCCCCAATCTTCCTGCCTGCCTTTCTGTTACTGTGATTTAATTGAATACTACTTTTTGATCATACCTGTTTACTTTTAACAAAATTATGATTATATTTCCATGATAATGTATGTTTTTCTTATAAAAGGACATTTTGAGGGCCTTAGAAAATTTTAGAGACTGAATAAGATTACTGGATAGGATGCTTGTATTGCACACTGCTGACCTGGGTTTGATCCCAAGCACCACATATAGTCTTCTGAGCACCACTAGGAAATGATCCCTGAGCAAGGAGTCAAGAATAAGGTCTTAGCGTCAGCGGGTGTGGCCCAAAATTACAAAGAAGGTGAAAAAGACCCTATGTTCTAATATATAGCCCTTGGAGTTAGAATGTTAGAAATTTAGGCTCCAGGGGCCGGAACGGTGGTGCAAGCAATAAGGAGTCTGCCTTGCATGTGCTAGCCTAGGATGGGCTAGGAGCTATTTCTGAGCACATAGCCAGGAGTAACCCCTGAGCATCACCGGGGGTGGCCGAAAAAAGAAAGAAAGAAAGAAAGAAAGAAAGAAAGAAAGAAAGAAAGAAAGAAAGAAAGAAAGAAAGAAAGAAAGAAAGAAAGAAAGAAAGAAAGAAAGAAAGAAAGAAAGAAAGAAAGAAAGAAAGAAAGAAAGAAAGAAAGAAAGAAAGAAAGAAAGAAAGAAAGAAAGAAAGAAAGAAAGAAAGAGAAAGAGAGAGACAAAGAAAGAAAGAAAGAGAGAGAGAGAGAGAAACAAAGAAAGAAAGAAAGAAAGAAAGAAAGAAAGAAAGAAAGAAAGAAAGAAAGAAAGAAAGAAAGAAAGAAAGAAAGAAAGAAAGAAAGAAAGAAAGAAAGAAAGAAAGAAAGAAGAAAGAAGAAAGAAAGAAGAAAGAAGGAAGGAAGAGTGAGAGAGAGAGGGAGGGAGAGAGGGAGGGAGAGAGGGAGGAAGGAAGGAAGGAAGGAAGGAAGGAAGGAAGGAAGGAAGGAAGGAAGGAAGGAAGGTAGGAAGGAAGGAAGGAAGGAAGGAAGGAAGGAAGGAAGGAAGGAAGGAAGGAAGGAAGGAAGGAAGGAAGGAAGGAAGGAAGGAAGGAAGAGAGAGGGAGGGAGGGAGGGAGGGAGAGAGGGAGGAAGGAAGGAAGGAAGGAAGGAAGGAAGGAAGGAAGGAAGGAAGGAAGGAAGGAAGAAAGGAAAGAGAGAGGGAAGGAAGGGAGGAAGGAAGGAAGGAAGGAAGGAAGGAAGGAAGGAAGGAAGGAAGGAAGGAAGGAAGGAAGGAAGGAAGGAAAGAGAGGGAGGGAGGAAGGAAGGAAGGAAGGGAGGGAGGGAGGGAGAGAGAAAGAGAAAGAGAAAAACTTTAGGCTCCAATCTGTTATTTTACTATATATCATTATTTAGCTATTATTTTATCACTAATAAGAAGCTAAGAGTCAAGAAATATTAACATTTTTAAAGTTCTCTTGTTACTCATTTATTTCTAGCTTAGGCGTCATACCCAGTGGTGGTCAGGGGCTGATCCTATTTCTGTGCTTTGGTAGCTCCCAAAGGTTCTTGGGGAACCATGAAGTGCCAGAAATTGACCATGGATCTGAGTGTGCAAAGCATGCACTCAGCCCATTAAACTCTCTTTTCTGGTCCTAATGAGCTGAGGTGGTAAGAAACTTGGGTATTCCTGACCTGTGCTCATCCAGTACCTCGTCTTTCCCTGGAAGGGTAGAGCAGCTTCAATGTTAAGCAGGAGTTGCCACTGCCTGGGGCCTAAGCTTCAAGTCGCCAGGATTTCTCTCCAGTTTGAATGCTGAGGAGACTCAGATGTTGACCTCAGTTCCTAAGCTGAACTCAGCAAGCTGGCCCCCTGAAAACTAATGTATTGAGACAAAGAAAAGAAGTCATGAGAAAACAACTATTATCCCTGGGCTTGGAAGCAAGGAAGAGGACAGGTAGTGGAAATCCTGCAATCTAAGAAGCAGACTGGAAGGTGACAAAAAAGCTGAAGATGGGTGATGGAGGGAGGTAATAACATTCCAAGCCCTCATTGTAGAAAATTAGTAAGAATCAACAACAGTTTAATAGACAAAGAAAAATAAAAAATTTTAGATGAAGATTGCTCATAAGGAAAAAAGAAAGAGGACATACTTAAAATTCTTGGCAGCTGCATGACGGGCTATGCAAAATGGAGAAAAGAACAAAAACTTTTCAAATAATCAGAATTGGAACTCTAGCTTATCAAGTCCCTCCTTACTGTGTGTGTGTGTGTGTTTGTGTGTGTGTGTGTGTGTGTTTGTGTGTGCATGTGTGCGCATGTGTGCGCATGCTCCTGGGAATACTGCAATACTAGGCGGATGCGTGGAGTGGATAAAGCAAGTTCTATTCCAACTCCCTGCTTCAAAAAGCCATTTAATATGTTGTCCTCGGATAAAGGACATATCAGGTATTAAACTGATCAGAACAAATACTATATTTGATCTTAGTTAAAAGGCCAAGAAACAATCCACCTTACTTTTTAATCTCAAACTAGCCAAAACTATGCTGGAGCCAAATTTAGTGAACCACCATCACCAAGGGTTCTTCCTAAACCCCAAGCCACTGACTTCTGTTTCCTTTAATCCTTCTGAGAAGAAAATAATGACATTTCAACTTAAAACTTTACCTAAAGTACAGGTATAATAGAACTGATGTTCAATATCAATTATATTTAAGGGTAAGTTAGTCAGAAACATTCACTTGGGAATTAACCTAAAAATCTGATTAATGTAGAAAATAACTTTACTTGTGCACTGATACAATGGGAGGTAACAGCGAGAATTAAAATATTAATAATTGTATTTTGTGTCAATCTTAAACCTGTAAGTTTAGGTTCTGAGAAATAGAATAAATTGTTTCTATTACTTTTGGGGGAGAATGTTGAGGACTATCATTTATGAACCAGAAAATTTGCTTATTACATTGAAGACTTAAGGGCCTAAAATTTATCTCAAATCTTAATGCCCTAGAGCAGTGGTTGGCAACCTGCGGCTCGCGAGCCACATGCGACTCTTTACACTTTTAATGTGCCTCTTCTGTGCGCCGGGCGGCCACTCCAGGAGTCAGGACTCAGCTCCTAGCCTCTGTCAGTGCGCGCCCCATGTGCAGCCCCGGTGGCCGGCTCCAAGAGTGTAAGATGATACCCAGTATCATCCCCAAACAAAGGTGTTCCCCCAAAGTCATCCTTTCTTAAACTCTTCCTTTGATATGTAAAAGCCCACTGAAATGTACTTTTGTCTCTCTCTCTCTCTCTCTTGACCTGAAGCCTCCTGGTATTGGGAATTGGTTTTAATAAAGAAAGAGCTTTTTGGGCTCCAGGCAGAGAGTCCTGGCTCGCTTGGTTTATTATTTCTTTCCTGCTACCCTGCTTTTTCAGACCAGGTTGGGTGGGGTTTAGAGATACAGTGGCTGGAGTGATCTTAAAACATATATTTTATTTTGCACAAGAGTGAGCTTCTTCCATGAAGGGATTCTCAACCCAGAGTTTTCTTTTCCGTGGATTCTCATGTTCAGAGTACTCATGATTAAGTTGTGAGCTAATGCCCTTAAATGCTGTTTTTCATATTGATTATGACTTTCTGCATAATATAAGTGCCAATCAGAAATTTTTTGCAAGAGTGGAAACATTTCAATATCTCCTTCTCAGACACAGCTATCCCAGAATCAGATTCTTTTTTGAACACATCCATCTTATGTCTCACTGTAAAAACTATTTGTGAAACTCCCCTGCAGAGAAATATTAAGTTTATAGAGAAAATGAACAATGTCTGCCAAATACACAAGCTTAGCTACCCATTTCTTGTCCAACTGGGGCTGTACAAAATCAGAGTTCTGCTCTCACAGGAACTGCACTGCTTCTTCCCTCTTGCCAACAAGGTGAGAGAGCACCCTTCCCCTGAACAGCCACTTCACTTCCTCATGGAGAAGATGCTAGTAGTGGGCATCCATACTCTCACCCAGGGTGGTGAATAGCATGGATTTGATCACAATTGTGAATTTCACAAATTACCTTTACTGTGTCATCTGTCACAGAGTTTAGTTCAGCAGGGAGGTTTTTTTTGTTTTTGTTTTTGTTTTTTTTAAATCCAGTCTATCATACAATGAGTGGATACAATGTACGGGTGTGCGACTTCTGTTTTTTGTGACTACACAAAAACACTGAGCCATGCACAGTGCATTATCTGTACATACATCAACACATCAGATTATTATTCTGAGTGAAATGAGTCAGAAGGAGAGGTGTAGACACAGAATAATCATCTGTGGCATATAAGAATAATAAATGGCAATATGGTTATAATATCTAGAGAAAATAGAGATGAGGGACAGGAGGACTAGTCCATGATAGGAAGTTTGCCATAAAAAATGGTGAGATCAGTTAGAATACAGAAAAGAACATTATGACATTGATAGTTGGAACTTATCACTCTGGACAAGAACTAGATGCTGAAAATGGATAAATGATATGCATGATACCCTTTAATTAACAATATTGCAAACCACGGTGTCATAAAGGAAATTTTGCAAACCTCAGTGTTCAGAAGATCTGCTCAGTTGCAGTTGTCTCAGTTAGACCTCTGGAATTAGATATCTTGATTGTTGTACAGATCATAGGCCTAGACTAGGATCTTTTTTATTGGTTTCAGGATAAATTCTGTCCAGTCATGGTTGTCACAGTCAGTCTTCCATAGTTAGCTTATCTAGGCTTTTGCACAGATCAAAGGATGACATTTCTTCTGATTTTTTTTTTTTTTTGTGGTTTTTGGGTTACACCCGGCAGTGCTCAGGGGTTATTCCTGGCTCCAGGCTCAGAAATTGCTCCTGGCAGGCACGGGTGGGGGACGGGGGTGGGACCATATGGGACACTGGGATTCGAACCGATGACTTCCTGCATGAAAGGCAAACGCCTTACCTCCATGCTATCCCTCCAGCCACATTTCTTCTGATTTCTGATTTCATCTTATTGTTAGGTGGTGACGTAAGACAACCTGCTCTTAGATTAAGTTGTTCCCATTTCGTCATTGTCATGAATCATATCAAAACTGGCACATGTTGGTGTCAGAGCAGTACAATACTGAATATTTTTTGTTGTTTTGTTTTTGTTTTTGGGTCACACCTGGCAGTGCTCAGGGGTTACTCCTGGCTCAACACTCAGAAATAGCTCCTGGCAGGCTCAGGGGACCATATGTGATGCTGGGATTACAATATTGAATTTTTAACATTAAAGAAAGGGGCCAGAGAGATAGCATGGTGGTAAAGCGTTTGCCTTGCATGCAGAGGACGGAGGTTCAAATCCCGGTATCCCATATGGCTTCCCGAGTCTGCCAGGAGCAATTTCTGAGCATGGAGCCAGAAATAACCCCTGAGCAATGCTGGTGTGATCCAAACACCCAGCCCTCCCCACCCCCCAAACAAAACAAACAAACAAAAAAAAAAAAAAACAAAGAAAGTCGTGTCTGGGAGTCTCAGAAAATTAAAAAAAAAAAAACCTACAAATTTTAAATTAGATAAACAAATGTTACTTTCAAGTAAAGTCCAGGTCTGCCTGAAATATGTTGATACCTGTATATTTGGCATTTAATTCATTGGAAGTTTTTTATTTGTTTGTTTTATTTTGTTTTGTTTTTGCCACATCAGGTAGTGCTCCGGGCTTATTGCTGGCTCCCTGTACTCAGGAATAAGTCCTGGAGGGCTCAGGGGATCATATCTGGTGCCTAGGATACTGGGTCAGCCGTGTGCAAGACAAGCACCCTACCCACTTTACTACTGCTCTAACCCCAATAAATTTTGAATTTTAAAAATATCATTATTGAAAACAATGCATTTAAATTCAAATAAATAGAACAAAAATAAAAGGATCCACAGTTATAATATTATCCCAACACCACACCCATCACCTTCATCCCCCATCCTATTGCCTCATTTCTTCTCATTGTATAGCCCCCCATCCACTTCTTTTTTTAATCACCATGGTTACAAGGTTGCTCATACCACAGATAGAGTTGTTTATGATTGAGTTACAGTTTTGCAATGTGAGGGAAGAGGAATCAGGGAGAGTGAGAGAGAAACTGGGAAATTGGAGTTATTTTAATATAAGAGACAGTCCACGTCTGTATGTAGAGGGAATGGTGAGGCCTTTCTCTGCTAGGCCTGGCTCCTGCAGCCCCTATGGCCTGACAGGCCTGATGGTTGCAGGGCTCACTCTTACTGTTTCTTAAAACCTCAACACTATAGTTTGCACTACTGTTAGTGAAGGTGTGCCAGGCATGTCATTTTTTACAGTAGACACTTTCCTAAATGCACTCTCCACTCTTTGTGGCAAGCTTCCCACCATGAACTGGTCCTTCTAATCCTTATCTCTATTGTATCTGGATATCATCCCCAGACTGTTTTTTATTTTTCCTTATATTCTATGGATGAGCAAGATTATTCTATGTTTATCCCTCTCCTTCTGGCTCATTTCACTCAGCATAATAATCTCCATGTCCATCCATGTATAAACAAGTTTTATGACTTCATTTTTCCTAATAGCTGCATGCATAGTATTTCATTGTGTATATGTACCATAGTTTCCTTAGCCACTTAGCTTTTGCCATGCACCTGGATTGCTTCCAAATTCTGGCTATTATAAATAGTACTGTGATTAACATAGGGATGAAGAGGACATTTTTGTATTCTGTTTTTGTGTTTCTAGGGTATAGCTCTAGGAGTGGTATTGTTGAATCAAAAGGAAGCTCAATTTCCAGTTTTTTGAGGAATATCCATATTGTTTTCCAGAAAGGCTGGAGTAGATGGTATCCCCACCAGCGAAAGGAAAACTAAAATGATATGATCATATCAATGCAGAGAATGCATTTGATAAAGTCCAATACTGTTCATGATAAAATACTCTCAACAAAATGGAAGAAACTTTTCTCAATATAGTCAAGGATATTTACTATAAGCCCATGGCAATATTAAACTCAATGGGGAAAAACTAAATCTTTCTTCTAAGATCTTGCATAAGACAAGTTTACCTCCTTTTGCTACTTCTATTCAAAATATTACTAGAAGTACTTAATATAGCAATCAGGCAAAAAATAAAAAAGATATCAAGGGCATACAGGTAGGAAGAAACCAAGCTTTCATTGTTTGCAATAAAACAATACTATATTTAGAAAATCCTAAAGACTCTACCAAAAAGCTTATAGAAACAATAGATTTTTTACAGTAAAGTATAGTAAAGCAGGTTACAAAATTAACATACAAAAATCCATGGTGTTCTTATACATAAATAATGAAAGAGAAGAAAGAGATATTAAAAAACAATACCATTCACTATTGTGCCACATAGGGGCTGGCAAGGTGGCGCTAGAGGTAAGGTGTCTGCCTTGCAAGGGCTTGCCAAGGAAGGACCATGGTTCGATTCCCCGGTGTCCCATATGGTCCCCCCAAGCCAGGGGCAATTTCTGAGTGCTTATCCAGGAGTAAATCCTGAGCATCAAACGTGTATGGCCTAAAAAACCAAAACCAAAACAAAATAAAACACTATTGTGCTACATAAAATCAAGTACCATGTAGTCAACTTAAGTAAAGAGGGGAAAGACATATACAAAGCAAACTACAAAACACTGATTCAATAAATAAGAGAACACAAGGAAATAGAAATATATACCCTGCTCATGGATTGGGAGAACTAACATAATTAAAATGGCAATATTTCTGAAAGCATTGTACAGATTTAATGCAATCTCTTTAAGACAGTCATGAAATTTTCAAAGAAGTGGATCAAACATGCCTGAAACAATAAATGTCTATGAATAGCTAAAGAAATCCTTGGGATTAAGAAGATTAGAGGCATCACTTTCCCCAACTTTTAATTTTACTATGTTGGGTTACTGATCCTACCCTAATCAATAATTGTGCCCCACCCTAGGGTGTGACCTGGTGATAGTATATTGGATTATTCCTTACTTGGTATTCTGCTCCCAACCTAGGGTGGTACCTGATTCTTGTGTATAAAAGCAAGGGTCTGGGGCCGGAGAGATATCATGGAGGTAAGGCGTTTGCCTTTCATGCAGAAGGACGGTGGTTCGAATCCCGGCATCCCATATGGTCCCCCGTGCCTGTCAGGGGTGATTTATGAGCATAGAGCCAGGAGTAACCTCTGAGCGCTGCCGGGTGTGACCCCAACCCCCCCCCCAAATAAAGCAAGGGTCTGAGGAAGGTGGTAGAGGGTGGGGTCATTCAGGGCAGATTCCTCAGCCTTATCCACTGAATAAAGCTGATATCACCTGAAGCCTGACTGCCTGTGAGTTTTCTACCCGCCAATATCCTGAACCCTTAGACCCGCCGGCTGAACAGGGTGGCAGACTAGTGGTACGAGCTGGAGGAGAAAGGCCTCACCCTCCACCCCATCACCTTCCAGGCCCTTCAAAGGCTGAATTGCAACACTATAAAGCAATAGTCAATAAAACATCATGGTATTGGAACAAAGACAGAGCCTCAGATCAATGGAATGAACTTGAGTATTCTGAGACTGACCCCAGGTATACAATCAACTAGTCTTTGATAAAGAGGCAAGAAGTATGAAGTGGTAGAAGGAAAGCCTCTTCAACAAGTGATATTGGGAAAATTGGTCAATTACATGCAAAAAAGTGAACTGAGACCTCTCTTTAACAACATTCACAAAGGTCAAATAAAAATGGATGAAAGACCTAGATATCAAACCTGAAACCATAGGTACATAAAGGAAAACATAGACAAAACACTCCATGATGTTGAGACTAAAGTATCTTCAAGGAGGATACATCAGTGTCCAAGCAAGTAGAAGCAGAGATAAACAAATGGGACTACATTAAGCCTATCCACTTCTGATCCTCTTTAGCAAGTTCAGTAATCTCAACTCTATAGGCAGATCCCAGGGTCAGTAACATATACTTTGAAAAGGCATGAAATTGTTTCTCCCAAATAGGTACAGTTATCTTAATAAAATAATAAATTCATAGGGACCAGAGTGATAGCACAGTGGAAGGGCATTTGCCTTGTATGCTGCTGACCCAAGATGGACCCGGGTTGTGTCCCTGGCATCTCATATGGTCCCTCAAGCTTGCCAGGAGTGATTTCTCAGTGCAGAGCCAGGAGTAACCCCTGAGTGCAGCCAGGTGTGGCCAAAAAAAAAAAATAATAATAAATTCACAAGGCTGGAGAAATAGTACAGAAAATAAGGTACTTCCCTTGACCAATCTGGATTCAATCAGCTGCAACATATGAAATCTCCTGAACTCCTCAGGAGCAATCGTTGAATACAGAGCCAGGATTAATTCCAAAAATATTGCAGTATATGGTTCAATAACAAAACAGACAAAACCCCAAGCAAACAACATAATCAAACACAAGAATACTACATTTTATTTATTTTATTTATTTTTGGGGGGTTTTTGGGCCACACCCGGCGGTGCTCAGGGGTTACTCCTGGCTGTCTACTCAGAAATAGCTCCTGGCAGGCACGGGAGACCATATGGGACACCAGGATTCGAACCAACCACCTTAGTTCCTGGATCGGCTGATTGCAAAGCAAACACCGCTGTCTAATCTCTCCGGGCCCTCATTTTAATTTTTTAAGTTACAATTTTAAAGACTTTTTTGAAAAAAAAAAATAAGGTTTTGACCATGTTCTCTTTGGTTGCTTGAAAAGTTCAATTCAAACACTAGAGTATAATGGAAAGGAAGGAAACTGAGTGAAGGAGAAAGACATATGTAAAATAATGAGGCACAGGGGCTAACAGGACTCTGGTGCATTGGTGATGTTAAAAAAAAATACATAACTAATTGGGGACCGGAGAGATAGCACAGTGGTGTTTGCCTTGCAAAGCAGCTGATCCAGGACCAAAGGTGGTTGGTTCGAATCCCGGTGTCCCATAGGGTCCCCTGTGCCTGCCAGGAGCTATTTCTGAGCAGACAGCCAGGAGTAACCCCTGAGCACTGCCGGGTGTGACCCCGCCCCCCCAAAAAAACATAACTAAATATCCAAACCACACAGTCAACAACAATGAAAGCATGAGATCCAAATTTTAACAACCAAGCTGTAAAAGCTACCTGTTATGATGGTAGGTTGGGGTGGCACAGATGGGTGTAGGGTAGTATGGGATGGGCTTTGGGAATATTGCTGGAGAGATATTGCCACTGATGGTGAAACTGGTGTTGAGACATTGTACATCTAATACTTAACTATGAATAACTTTGTAGGTCACAATGTTTTAAACAAAAATAGTTAATTTAAAACCTGGATATTAGACCAAAAGAAACATTTTATATCAATCATATAAATGACAAAATTAAAAAAGAAGAACTAAAGAGATCACTATATGACCTGTTTTTTCTCACTTTGGTCATGTGGTAGATATATATATATATATATATATATATATAATCTACCAAATTTATATAAATATATTGGTTTTTGGGTCATATCTGGAAGCGCTCAGGGGTTACTCCTGGCTCTGTGCTCAGAAATTGCTCCTGGCAGGCACAGGGGACCATATGGGACGTCAGGATTTGAATTGCCATCCATTCTGGATCGGCTGTGTGTCAGGCACTGTGTTATTTCTCCGGCCCCAAGCTTTTATTATAGTTAAAAAAATTGACTCATTTCCATTTTATGATAAAACAATGTGACTCCACTATGCAAAAGCAGATTCTGATATAATATCCAAGATATGTGACACTTTTACTGACCAATTAAGAAGAAAGAAAAATAAAGACAAAAACCGTGGAACAGATTGCAAGAACTGCAAACACAAAGCCTGGTTTGGTAAAAATAAGAAGACTAATGAGATGATGTTATTCATGCTGTTTAATCCGTCTCCTGGTTTCAAAGAAGTGCATTTGGTTCCTGGGAGATAAAATGATGAAATAATTTTCTCAGGGATTATTGAAATATAAAATAGAAATATGCTGCCCGAATTGTTCAGATTGCCTGAATATTTGAACAAAATGTTGGGAATGGAGAAATATATATTTAACCAGAACTTGACCAAAAAAAGAGTATCTACTTTTAAGCAAGCAAATTTTTATATTATTTTTGTTTGTTTGTTTGTTTGGGGGCCACACCCAGCAGTGCTCAGGGGTTACTCCTGGTTCCTGCAGGCTTGGAGGACCATATGGGATGCTAGGGATTGAACCTGGGTCTGTTCCCAATTGGTAGCATGCAAAGCAAACACCCTATTGTCATGCTATCACTCTGACCTGCAAGCAAATGTTTAATAATATTTATGAAATAAGATTATAAACTAAGAAAATCATGTTAGTATTTTCAGGGATATTAAACTTACTTCAATAATGGTTCTTTTAATATATAAATATCTACCACTACAACTTTCTTTTCATCTATGTCAACATCATCTTAAACCAGAGGTAATAAGTCATTTAATTTAGTTTTGTGAGAAAGATAAGAGACTTACTGATAGTTAATCAGTTGTCAATTACAGAAGGTGTTTCTAGCAAAACTTCAAGATATAAATGTATTACATACTAACTTTTTTTTTTTTTTTGGGTTTTTGGGCCACACCCGGTAACGCTCAGGGGTTACTCCTGGCTATGTGCTCAGAAGTTGCTCCTGGCTTGGGGGACCATATGGGACACCTGGGGATCGAATCGCAGTCCGTCCAAGGCTAGCGCAGGCAAGGCAGGCAACTTACCTTCAGTGCCACCGCCCGGCCCCATACATACTAACTTTTATAAAATATTGTCACTCCAAAAAGTGACAGTTAATCATACACTTAAATTGGGGTTTTTTTTTTTGGGGGGGGGCATACCCTGTGACGCTCAGGGTTTACTCCTGGCTATGCACTCAGAAACCGCTCCTGGCTTGGTGGATGATATGGGACACTGGGGGATCAAACAGCTGTCTGTCCTAGGTCAGCCGTGTGTAAGGCAAACACACTACCACTGCGCTATTGCTCGGGCCCCCATATACCTAAATTGTAAGAATGGTCAACTAGAATTAAAAGTATAAATATAAATATAAATTAAAACATAAATAAAAATTTCATGTGATCTAGAAATATCATTCATATGCATTTATTATTTTTCCATATGAGGGCTATGAAACACTAAATTTAAGAGCTATTTGCATCTCTATTCTCATATAGAACTATTTACAATAGCGAAAACATGGAATTAACTTAAATGCTCATTGATAGATGACTGAATAAAGAAGCTTAAATTATATAGTAGTCTGCTATCAGTAATGATTAAATTATGCTTTTCACAAAAAAATTAATGAATCTTGAGGTAATTGTGCCAAGTGAGATGTAAGAAAGTAAAGACAATTATGGACTAATGGCACTTTTAGAGAAAGTGAATAATTTAAGCAAATGAACTGGTGAAAGAATTACTGACTCCTGTACTTGTTGAAACTATGCATGTGGGATTGGAGAAAAAAATAGATCAAAGGATAGTGGGTTCAATTCCCAGTACCACCTGTGGTTTCCTGAGCCTGCCAGGAGTGATCCTTCGGTACAGAGCTAGGAGTAAACCTTGACACCACTGGCTATGGGTGGAAAAAAATGCTATGGTGGATACCAGAGGGTAGGAGGAAAGGTGGAAAGATATGTGGTAGAGTAACTCTGAAACTTTATGGAACACATTGGTGAGAAAAAACACAAAGGCCTCATAGTCAAAATCTTTAAAATTTCATGATATGAGAACCAATGACAAATCAGTGGCAAAAGTTTATTTCAGATCTTTTTTCACTTTCTACATAAGACTTAGAAATTTTGGGTAGTGCCAGATTTGTGCAGAATAGAGAACCACCAACACAAGTCATAATTTGCTGTGAATACACTCCTATCAGGCTGAAATTCAATGAGTATAGCCATTATTTTGAGTTCCATAAGAATTATTTTCAAGAGGAAATAATTACAAGTTAAGGGAAATTAATATAAATCTCCCCTCCTCACTGCACCTTATACTCCCCTAGCATGAATTAGTTCTTAAATTAGGTTTCTATCCAAAGACAAAAACTGAGCTTCAGAAAAATTTCTATGGGAATATCATCCCTACAGAAGTGACCTAAACTATCCTAGGAGGTCTGAGAATCATGAACATCTGGATTCATCTACTACAGGCTAAAAACAGATGCCCAACTGAAGTGCCTCAATTACTAATTTAACTGTTGGGTGCTGGTCAACATTTAACAGTGCCAAATACTGCAAATTCAAAGGTACTTTCTTCCCAGGACCTCAGAACATGATCTTAGTTAGAAAATGGGGCCATTGCAGGTATAATAATTAGTTTAGATGAAATCATAGGCTGAGACCCTAAACCAATGTGATCAGACACAAAGACTGAAACATCAGGGAAATAGCCACATGAAGACAGAGGCAGAGACCAGGTGTTGCTACAATTCTGAGCAGAATCACTGGAGAAGCCTCTTTGCCTCTTCTTTACACAGCTGCTACAGTGCTTCTTTGCAAATACAGATCAGATCCTGTTGTTATTGTAAAGCTTCTAATTGAGAAACTGTATCAGAATGTTCTTTTTGCCAGGCTTGCGTAGTCCTATAACATCTGACCACAAGACCAGAAAGACAACTCAAAAAACTGGAGCACATGATTTGCATGAAAGAGGTCTGATCTAATTCCTCACACCACACTATGACCTTTCAAGTACTTCTGGGAGTGATGCCCAGACTGTTAACAGGGCTACTTTCTTAACACCTTATCATCTTTGCATTTGTTCTTTTAGATTCTGGATTCCAGCATGGCTCTCTCAACAATTGTTCACATTTCAGTTTATGCCGCATTTCCTTAGAGGCAATCAGTCAGGAGGTGTCACACTATTTTTCTATTTCCTTTATAGTTCTAATCTCCGAGTAGCAGAGTTAAGTGGCAGAGTACTGAGAATGAGAACTAGGTTCTGTGACCCAATTATACCTTTCACTAGCTTAGTAACTTAGTGCAAAGCACTTCATGCACTACAATATTACATATACAGGCTTACTACAATACATGCAATACTACATTACCTCTGATTCACTAATACCATATATAGTATCAAGTAATAGTATCTACTTTATTGTATTGTGAATACTAAATGAAGTAGATTCAGAGTGCTAACTACAGAGATTGGTTTTATAAGTGTTCATTTCCTGTTACCAGTATTATTTTTGCTTCATTCTTTGGTTCTTCCTCTGTGACTTCCTTACCCTACCATCACCACCACCAACTGTGTAAAATCAAATAAATCAATGGGATTAATATCTAGAAACAAAGACAGTATAATACCCTGCTTCCACTACTTTATTTTCTATTGTGGACCAGGCATATATATGTGTGGAATTAAGGAAGTATTATAAACAAGGAATAGAGGTGCTTACATTTTTGTCAAATAGATATCATGACAAAAAAAATCTCAGGTCTACAGAAGATGCACTGAGAATTATTACAATATTTTATTTCTTTTTTAGTTTCTATTTCATAGTGCAGTGAGTAACAGACACTGTATTATGATGAGAGGCAGGAGAGACATATCTTGGTTTCATCACTTACAATTTGGGATAGCATTATTTAACCACCAGTTTGAAGGTTGGTGCTGCTCTGTGGATTTAATAAGGTCAAAGAATGTTGAATTAATGAGATAAACCAGCTGAGCTTCAAGAGGTTAATGTCTGAAACAGATTGTTAGGATGGGTCAAATGCCACCATTTTGTCACCTCTAAAGTTTATTATTTTACTAAATAAAAAAAATTAAATATCAACATCTATAAGGTAAAACAGAATTATTTTAAGATACAAGAGTGGCCAGAGCAGTGGCGCAAGTGATAGGGCATCTGTCTTGCACATGCTAACCTAGGACGGACCTTGGTTCGATACCCTGGCATCCCATATGGCCCCTCAAGCCAGGAGCGATTTCTGAGTGCATAACCAGGAGTAACCAACCCCTGAGCATCACCAGGTATATCTCAAACCAAACCCAAACAAACAAAAATAGATTACCTGAAAGCAACTTGTACTTAAGCAATCTGTAGTAAGCATGGTATATATCTCCTGAATTATTTTTAACTAAGCATAAAGATTAGCTTTTAATTTATCACTATATGCCTTTATCTATTTAGAGTTACATTAAAACCAAACATAGATATGTGTATAGAAATAGACAAAGATAGAATAAGTATAGGTACAGATATAGAAATAGAAATAGATGTAGATAGGGAGTCCAGGAAAAGCTCAGTAGCAAAAGTGCCTAGAAAGACCAATGAGTTTCATTCCCCCAGATGGACCTCCATGTCCATGTGTGATTCCAGCAACTCTGCTGTTTGGGATCCTTGGTACTACAAATGTGTGATCTCCAGTGTAAAATACGCACGTTTGAATACTGTAACCAAGTGTGTGACCTCTCCTGGTCACTGAAACAAATAGGAAATGGAAGGAGGATAAAAATAAAGCTTCTTAGGGGCTGGAGCAATAGCACA
This sequence comes from Suncus etruscus, assembly GCF_024139225.1. Classification (NCBI taxonomy): domain Eukaryota; kingdom Metazoa; phylum Chordata; class Mammalia; order Eulipotyphla; family Soricidae; genus Suncus; species Suncus etruscus. The sequence continues at coordinate 81,224,042 of NC_064853.1, read as the reverse complement.
GTGGTAGGGCATTTGCTTTGCACGCAGCCAACCCAGGACAGCCGGCGGTTCAAATCCTGGCACCCCATATAACCCCCGAGCCTGCCAGAAGTGATATCTGAGTGCAGAGCCAGGAGAAACCCCTGACCACAGCCAGTTGTAAAGGGGAAAAAAAGCTTCTTCTTCTTCTTCTTCTTCTTCTTCTTCTTCTTCTTCTTCTTCTTCTTCTTCTTCTTCTTCTTCTTCTTTTCTTCTTCTTCTTCTTCTTCTTCTTCTTCTTCCTTCTTCCTTCTTCTTCTTCTTCTTCTTCTTCTTCTTCTTCTTCTTCTTCTTCTTCTTCTTCTTCTTCTTCTTCTTCTTCTTCTTCTTCTTCTTCTTCTTCTTCTTTCTTTCTTCCTCTTTTTATTGGTTTTGGGTCACACTCGTTGATGCTCAAGGGTTACTCTTGGCTATGTGCTCAGAAATCGCTCCTGACTTGGGGGACCAAATGGTACATCAGGGGATCAAACCACGACCCATCCTAGATTAGTGTGTGCAAGGCAAAAGCCCTATTGTTTGCACTACCGCTCCAGCCCCAAGAAGTTTTTTAAAAATAAATATAAAGCAATGATCTCAAATGTGATTACAACATCATTAACATGTGATCGTCCTATAAATGTTTTCCTTCAACTTTGAACAGCTCACCCAACTTTTCCTATTATATGTCAGTCCCCAATTTATAATTATAATGGTTCTTTGGAATAAAGTTAAGTGATCATAGTAATGTGCAAAATTACATGAACAAAATATTCTAACCAGTCAGAGTTCTTAGCATATCCTAGAAACAGTTTTTTCAATTTTTTCTTTCAAAATCTCTAGTTGTAGTTTTGCTGGTCTTTGATTGTAGCTCTCCCAATTTGTGTCTTCTTGCCACACAATGTTTTTGGTTTTGGTTTTAGGGGAAAAAAGATAGCCCATTTGTCAAAACACTTTTTCTGAGGCAAGGAGCAACTAAAATCATTTTAAAAATTAGCTACATAATTTATAATTTTTACAATAGTGTCAATGAATAGTATTTTATGTATATAACACTTGTTGACCAGACCCTCCCCCATAGCGCACATTTTCTTCCACCATTATCTGCCTTGATATCATAAGCAGACAGAAACATCACTAAAAAATGAAACTTTAAGCCCTATATCCCTGATGTATGTAGATGCAAAAATAATCAACAAAATATTAAGTTGAATCTCAAAATACCAGAAGTATCATTCACCATGACCAAGTAGAATTTATCCTAGAGCTACAGGATAAAATGTATTTATGCATAATGTATTTATACAAGTCATTGAATGTAATATACCATATAAATACAAGAAAAATTATGTGATCATATCAATAGATGGATAGAGAGCAATTGACAAGAGCCTTCCTAAAGATAGTTAAAGCCATTTACCATTAACTCACAGCAAACATAAGAGTAAATAATGAAAGCTGGAAAAGTCTTCCTATTAAGATTACACACAAAACAAAATTGTCTACTCTCACCACTATAATTTAATATAGTATTGAATATCTCTGCATAGCAACAGTCAAGCAAGTAAAAGGTAGCAAAGGGGGCCGGGCGGTGGCGCTGGAGGTAAGGTGCCTGCCTTGCCTGCGCTAGCCTAGGACGGACCGCGGTTTGATCCCCTGGCGTCCCATATGGTCCCCCAAGAAGCCAGGAGCAACTTCTGAGTGCATAGCCAGGAGTAACCCCTGAGCGTCACAGGGTGTGGCCCAAAAACCAAAAAAAAAAAAAAAAAAAGGTAGCAAAGGCATTCACATTGAGAAAAATGTCAAATTAGGGAGTGAAGAGAGAGTACATCAGGTAGGGAACTTGCTTGCTTGCAGTCAACCTAAATTCACCGAGATCCACCAGCAGTAATCCTTGCATTCAGATCCAGATCCTAAATACTACTGGGTAGAGACCAACAGTCTCACACACACACACACACACACACACACAGAGACACACACACACACACACACATGCACATTCAATTGATCACTATTCACAAATGACTTGATACTATTCTAAGAAAACTGTAAGAATGCTAAAATAAACACATATAGAAAAATAACAGATTAGATTATCAACAGGCAAAAATCCTATATTGTTTGTGTTTTCATTCCTATATACAAACAATAAAAGAAAAAATTAAAAATATCATTCATAATTGCACTGCAAAAACAAATACCTGCCAAATACTTGGGAATCAACTTAACAAAGAGGCAAAAGTCTTTTATATAGAAAATTATGTATATTTGCTAAAACAAATAAAAGAAGACTTAAGGAAATAAAAACAGATTCTCAGCTCATTGATTGGAAGGACTAATGGGGTAAAAATGACAGCCCTACCCAAACACACTGTACATATGTAATACAGTCCCTAGAAATAGAGTGAGCATTTTGCTTTGTTTTTTTTTGTTTTTGTTTTTTTTTGTTTATTTTTTTTTGTTTTTTGTTTTTTTTTTTTTTGGTTTTTGGGCCACACCCGTTTAACACTCAGGGGTTACTCCTGGCTATGCGCTCAGAAATCGCCCCTGGCTTGGGGGGACCATATGGGACGCCGGGGGATCGAACCGCGGTCCGTCCTACACTAGCGCTTGCAAGGCAGACACCTTACCTCTAGCGCCACCTTCCCGGCCCCGAGCATTTTGCTTTGTTCTCTATTGCTTTGGGGCCATGCATAGAGATATTCAAGAGTTATTTCTGAGTCTGGACTCACAAGTCACATCTAGCTGGCTTGACTCAAGGTATTGTATGAGGTTATGGGGATGAAATCCCATGTGCAAGGCAAATGCCATTTTGCCGGCTGGAAAAACCAACATTAAAAAAAAAAAAGACCTGGGGCCAAAGCCATGGGGTGTTTGCTTTGCACGCCTCTGACCTAGGACCATCGCAGTTCGATTGCCTGGAGTCCCATATGGTCCCCCAAGCCAGAAGCGATTTCTGAGCACAGAGCCAGGAGTGACCCCTGAGCATCACCGGGTGTGGCCCCAAAACAAACAAACAAAAGCCACCTAACACTTTTGTAATTCTGTGTGTTTTGTTTGTTTGCTTTGGGGGCCACACCTGGTGGCGGTCAGGACTTCTTTCTGCAGGCACCCTGACTGCAGTACTATCATTCTGGTACCACACTTGATTTTTTTTTTTTAATCAGTGAACCCTCTTAGCAATCCTAGAAAAAAAAGAAGCAAATCTTTTTGCTTCAAAACCTTATATTATAAAGCTATAATATAATCAAAACAGTGTGGTACTAGGATAACAATAAAATTTCCCCCACATTTTGTTTTGCTTCTAGAGCGTGCCCGGTGACACTTTGGGATTATTCCTGGCTTTGCGCTCAAAACTCACCCCTGGCAGACTTGGGGGACCATATGGAATGCCAGGAATCGAATGGAACTCGGATCTATCCTGGGTCCTAAGCGTGGAAAGCAAACGCCCTAACACTGTGCTAATGCTCCAACTTCCACTTATTCTGTTTCTTAAACCATATACTACAACTTCAATCTTTTCAAATCAGTATGTACTAGTCCATTCTGGCTATAGAACAAATGAATTGATCGGTCAAATTATCTAACCAGAATCCCCTGACCACAGTTTTAACTGGAAATGTGAATTTAAATGCTTTTCTATTAATATTGAGCCACTGCATATATTTTCAGATGCCATTTCTCCATTAACTTATTCATTTATAACAATATAGCTTGTGGGGGCTTTTTGTCTTATATGTTCATTCATATTCACTATTATTTATTATTTTTAATTTGGAATCACAGTGTCCTTTGCCCTTGAAGTGCCCAGGAGATATCTAGCCCGAGCTTCTTGCAATGAAGCATGACCTCAGCCGACTGAGCTACTCTCCAACCCTATTATTTATTTATTTTGATGCTAACATTATCTTCCAATAGCCGATGAGAGACTGTAATTGCTGCCAGCGTCCTTTGGAAAGGCAACCTTTTTTTTTTTTTTTTTTAAATCTTAGCACAACAGTTTCATTGAGTACTTAACTGTTCTTCCTGGCCTCTCCCTCACCAAGAATCTGTAGCCTAAAACCATAGTTTTTTTTTTCCTTTGAGAACAGATCATGGAAACCAAGTCTAGGGGAACAGATAAAACCTACTGGGCTGTCCTGCATTCGCAGCTATCAGTGTCTGTTATCTTGACCATCTATTAGATCGAATTCCATTGCAAAAGGAGCTTTAAAAGACAGTGGGTTTTTCTCTCTCTCGCTGACAATCTCCATTTTCCTTCAGCAGGGCCTACCTACTTGGGACTGAGTGATCACAGGCAAAAACTAAGCAGGTTTCCTCTCCTAAGCTAGAGCCCTCCAGCTAGGCCAACGCCTGGTCCTGGTCCTGGTCCTAGGCGTGCAATACAGATCCGAGTCCTCCAGAGTCCGCTGTGCTGCGCCCGGGCGCGTTCTCCAAACCTGGCGACACTGCGAAGGACACAGGCGAAGGGGCGCGTCCTCGCTCCGACTTCCTCCCGACGCCGCCGCTGATTGGCTACGGGGCTTATAAGAAACCGGTGAATGAGCAGCCAGCCGTCAGTGGCAGCAACTTGCTGGAGGTCTCCGGGTGGCATCGCCCTGCCCTGCCAGTCGCTCGGCGGGGCCCCGGGAGGATGAGGTCGTCCTGCGTGCTCCTCACCGCTCTGGTGGCGCTCGCCGCCTACTACGTCTACATCCCCCTGCCCAGCTCTGTGTCGGACCCCTGGAAGCTCATGTTGGTCGACAGCGTTTTCCGGGGCGCACAGCAAGTGGTGAGTGAAGGGGTTGGGGAGGGGGACAAACCCCAATTTCAGGACCGCGACTGGCGACAAAGCCTATTTTCCGAATGCAAGGAGGTTGGCACTTTTTAAGATGGCCCAGCCTGGCATTGTGTTTTTTTTTTTGGGGGGGGGGGGTTGGGAGGTTGCTTTCGCCTCTGAAAGCTGTCAGCTGTGTCTCGGGGTGTGCATTGGCGACGGAGAAGGTGTAGCCCATGCATGCAATTTGACCACAGCTTAATCGTCCCTCAAACCTGTAGTTTCTCTCCCCCCCCCCCCCGTTCACCCGCTCGCCTTATCCTCTTTTCTCGGTAGTAACGTCTAGCAAACCAACCAGGAAACTCACCTTCCGCTTTTTATGAATCTCCCCCCTCTCTGTATCCTTCTTCCTGGGGGAGCCGGCAGCTAATGAGTTAAATGTTTTAGGAAGATGTTGGGGAGTGGGGAAAAAAAAAAAAAAAAAAAAAACTAACCCAAACCTCTGTAGTAGGTTGTTTGGGCATTTCAGCCACCTTACCAGCATAGGTGGCACAGGCGGCCTCCCAAAGCCCTGGGACTGGTGCTTTTCCACTCCCGGGGGCTGCTGCAGGGCCCTCTGGAAGCTGCACCGACCTGCTGTTTCGGGGCTGGCTTGACACCCAACAAACAGCTCTCCTTAAGAAGGCCTGCAAGCCTGGCAGGCTGGAGCCGAAGCAGTGGAGGTAGTGGAGGCCAGTGCTCACATGATGTGTTTATTTGCTGTCTGCCCTGCAGCCTTTATTTTATGTCCTTGGCTGCCTTTCCTGAATCTGGATACTCTGCCCTGGCACGTAACATTTTCGACTCTTCTCTCTTGCTGGTGTGTTTCTTGTCCTTCCTGGACAGGAAGATGGAACTCTGGTTTTGTTCTATAGGTAGAGAGATTATTTCTAGCGGCCGGAAAAGAATTGAAAATCTAAAATACCACCGACAGCCAAGGCTGAGCCCTTAAGATTTAGCAGTATTTCTCTATTCAAACACCGAATCTTCTTCCAAAACAGCTTACCGTCCTTCCTTTAACCTTGCACTCTAATCTGTCATTTTTGTTAACACCCCTGTCAGAAATGATTAGAGAAAGATAAAAAAAAATAATGACCCATAAGTTTTTGAGATGGTTGACAATGCCCTTCAGAAGGTTGAGGTTTGTGCTTCCCTATTCATTTGAATTGTGTGTAGGGACACAGTCTTTGAGGCTTTGTGTTGTCACACAACTCTTTTTATTTTTATTTTTATTTGGTTTTTGGGTCACACCCTGTGGCACTCAGGGGTTACTCTTGGCTCTATGCTCAGAAATTGCTCCTGGCAGGCTCGGAGGACCATATGGTATGCCAGGATTCGAACCACCGACCTTCTGCATGCAAGGCAAACACCCTACCTCCATGTTATCTCTCCGGCCCCTGTCACACAACTCTTTAAATCGGATATTATAGCGTGTTTCTAGTAGAGATGTTCTTTTCTGAAGCCTAGCTATGCATGGTCCTCCTTCATCTGAGTTCTGGTTGCCTTTCAGGAGATGTCTATTGAAGCTACAGATCCTTCCCTCTATCCCTTACTATAACCTTCCCCCTCTCTAACATTGGTCCCAAGAAAGGCAGTGAGATTCTGGGCCATGATAGTATTTATCTAGGTGGGGTCAGTAGCCTTCTACCATTGTGACCTGCAGTGGTCAAGGGACCATGTGGTGCCAGGGATGAAGTGCAGGCCTCTGATATATAAAGTGTTTGCTCCTCCCATTGAGCTATCCCTTTGGCCTCATGGACTTTTGTTTGCTTGATTTGGGGAGGTCATACTGGCAGTGCTCAGAGATTACTTCTGGCTCTGTGCTCAGGGCTCATTCCTGATGGGCTCAAGGAACCTTTTGGGATGCTGGAGATTGAAGGCAAATATCTTCCTTGCAATACTATCTCTTGTTTCAGGCATTGCTTTTTTTTTTTTTTTTTTTTCCACCCATTTCTGTACCCATTGCTGTGGTTGTCATTGTAGGCTGATACTCATACACTTTGTTGCAATGTTAGCTGGAGATTGTACACTTAGTTGTGCATTGAGGTGACAACTCAATGGCATTTGACTCGTTGTTGGGTCTCAAACTCAGGGCCTCATGCCTGCAAGGCAGATGGCACTCCATCAGCCAGATCCATAAACTGTGAGTTATAATCCCTGATGGGATCATACTGAATGTGTGTGTACATTTAAAAATAAATTGTTTCATAATTTATTGTCAATAAATGTTTGATTTGTATATCTGTATTTAGATACCTGCATGCCTATGGTAGCACACAATTTTTTTTAGATGAAAAGAGGTCATAATTTTTATTGATTTATGTGACATTTCTTTAAGTTTTGTTGAGGTAACCAATATGCAAGAAATTTGTTATGTGCTTGCTGAAGGGGGAGGGAACCTGGGAACTCTGAAGGGAAGGATACACTGGTGGAGGGATTGGTTTAAGAACATTGTGTGCATGAAACAACTTTGTTATCATAACTTTATAAATCACTTAATAAAAATATATTTTAAGTAGGAAAGAGTTCATGAATAAAAAAGTTAAGAACTTTTATTCTACCACTGAGCTATCTTTGGCCTTCTAAGGCAGACATTCTCAAACTTTTGGTCTTAACAAGTCATCTGAAACTTTGTTTTGTTTTGTTTTGTTTTTGGCCACACCTGGCAGCATTCAAGGGTTACTTCTGGGGACCATATGGGATGCTGAGAATTGAACTTGGGTCGTCCCAGGTTGGCTGCATGCAAGGCAAAAGCCCTATTGCTGTGCTATCACTCCAGCCCCGCCACTTGGAGATACTTAAAAGTTCTTAATACTGGGGCTGAATGATATACAGCTGGTAGGGTGTTTGCTTTGTTCATGGCAGACCCAGGTTCATCCCAGCATATGTGGCCTGCCAGGAGTGATTCCTGAGCACACAACCAGGCAGGAGTAAGCTCTGAGCATCATTGGGTATGGCCCAAAAACCAAAATAAAAATTCTTAATGCTTTTCTAATATTAAATCAGAATAATTCTTGTGGGTGGAATCTCAGGCTTCAGTATTTTACATTCTGTTCAAGATGTTTCTTTGCCCAATCAACTTTGAGACCCACTTCCCAAAGGCATTAATGTTTTTAAAGCCTTCCCAGGTGATTTCATGTGCAGACAACAATCGAAGAATCACTGTGTTTTGTTAAACAAAACACATTACAGATCATAGATTTTATATTTTCCTTCAATTGCACAAATTACTTTGTTTACCTGTTGGTAAAGAGGACCCCTTTTATATCAGCATGGGTTAATTATCAGGTTAGGCGATAGATACTTTGTCCCTAAAAGACTAAAGGGATACTTTTCACTGTCATATAAAAGCTATCACAAGACTTGAGCAGTGGAAAAGCACAAATGAAAAGTTGTCTGGGGACAGCCAGCAAGTCGAGAGAGGTTTAGATTTAGGAGAAAGGTTGCAGGAAACTAAAGAAAAATAAAGGGAATTTAGGGAAATTTTGAAGATGAGTTTCAAAATACTATGTGATTAAAAAAAATTAAATAGGATTTACAGGGTTTAGAGAGCTAATGGAGGAGGCAGGGTGCTTCCTTCTTATGCAATTGAGGTACCACAACCCAGATTTAAATCCCCAGTACCACATAAGTTTCCTGAGCACTGTCAGAGTTCAATCCTGAGAACTGAGCCAGTAACAGCCTCTGAATAATATAGGATGTGGCCTCAAAACAAAACAAAGCAAAACAAAAATATTTTCAGGGAAGGGCAACATACAGAGAAATGTGTGACTTATAAAAGAACGTGTAAATTATAACTGTTGCTTGTTTCTCTTTTGTGTGGGTGGAGTACATCCAGCCATACTTAGGATACAGGCAAGGCTACTGATCTTTTGCATAATCTCTCTGGCATAATCTCTTTTGAAGACAGTGGCAGTGCCCATCAGAAGTCATAGAAGCAAGTTTATTCTTTGATCCAGTAGTCCTTCTGGTTGAATTTACTTTTAGTAATCATGAACAGAAGCATAATAACATCTTTATATAGCACCAGAAATCCTTTTTAAATAGTTCAGAGACCTTGCCACTTGTGAGAAATAAAGGGGACAATCAGCAAGCATTTTTCTTTTTCTTTTCCTTTTTTTTAAGCACTGTTTAAAAGAGTGAAAACATAAGAACAGTAAGAAACTAGGATAAGGTAAAACAATATTTTATTTTAGTTTTATTTATTTATTTATTATTGTTTGTTTTGGACCCACATCTAACAGTGCTCAGGGGTTACGCTTGGCTCTGCACTCAGAAGTCATTCCTAGTGGTGCTTAGGGGCCCATATGGGATGCTGGGGATTGAACCTGGGTCCATTGTGTGCAAGGCAATTGCCCTACTTGCAGAGCTATCCTCTGGCCCCTATTTTAATTATTTAAACAATATTTTTATTGACTGAGATCCTGTGATTTAAATACTGCTAATTTTATTAATCTAATAAAATTAGATTAATTGATATCTTTTTTTTAAGTTTTTTTTATTAACTAAAAGGAAAAATACATGATTAAGACAATATACTGACAAAGGAAAAAGCATCTCTCACAGAAGCCAAAGACAAGAATATAATACTGTATTTTTCAAAAAGATAGTCATTAGTTTCTTACTTATGTTATACATGTCCTAAAATGCAATTTTAAAATAAATATTAAATTTAACATTATTTTTAAAAGTACTTTTTCAGGGCCAGAGCAGTGGCACATCATTAGGGAATTTGCCTTGCACGCAGCCCATCCAGGATGGACCTAGTTCGATTCTCAGGTCCCATATGTTCCCCAGGACCAATTTCTGAGTGCATATCCAGGAGTAACTCTGAAGCATCACTGGGTGTGGCCCAATCCCTCCCCCAAAACATGCTTTTTCTTGGCAGCCAGAAGTAGTACAACAGGTAGAGTACTTGCTTTGCATTCATCCAACTCAGGTTTGGTACTCAGCATCCCATATACTTTTAAAAGCTACAATTGGAGTGACCCCAGAATGCAAAGCCAGGATTAAGTCCAGAGTACAGCCGAGTGTGGCTCAATAACAAACACAAAATTTAACAACCCTTTGCCTCCCATAATATCAATTTGATCTGTATTCTTGCAGGTCAGATAATTCCCAAACCAATCATTTGTTGTTTAAAAATTTGTATACTGGAGGGATAGCTCAAAGGGAAAGAGTAGGATATTTGAGCTTGTTCTCTAGCACAATATGAGCCCTTGAACACCACTGATAAACCCTTGGTATCACTGCATGTTGTCCCAAATTAAAAAGAAATAAAAATCCTGAAAAGTTGGGATAATGCACATATCTGTCAGACTTTAGTTTTTGAAAGAAATAAAGGTTAAATAATAATAATAATGCTAACCTTAAATTGTCAAGATTAGTTTACAATTTTTAGTAGTTTATCACTATGTATACTTTATTTTGAAATTAGTTAAGAATTTTTATACTGGAGTAGATTATGCCTTTTTATAGCAGAATTAAATAAGCAAATTCTTATAATCAATAAAATGTTCAATTTTTAAATCAGATTAGTTACATATTTAAATTTCTAACATTCAAATACAAATGTTGTTTTCTGTTCAGACACTTGCTAAAAGCAGATGATTATATAGATGCCATGTTATTAACATCTCTTAAACAAAATATGTTCACATAATTGTAATAGAACTGCTCTTTCTCTAGATCTGTTGGATTTTTTAAATCTTTATTTAGATTAACTGATATCTAATTTCAACAATATGCTCATCATTAGGATAGAGGGAAGAATTTTTTTTTTGGCTTTTGGGTCACACCTGGCAGTGTTCAGGGGTTACTCCTGGATCTGCACTCAGAAATCGTTCCTGGCAGGCTCAGAGGACCATATGGATTCAAACCACCTTCTGTCCTGGGTTAGCTGCGTGCAAGGCAAATGCCCTACCACTGTGCTATCTCTCCAGCCCCTGGAAAATATTTTTAATTAAATTTTTTTATTCGGGCCCGGAGAGATAGCACAGAGGTGTTTGCCTTGCAAGCAGCGGCTCCAGGACCACAGGTGGTTGGTTCAAATCCCGGTGTCCCAATTGGTCCCCCATACCTGCCAGGAGCTATTTCTGAGCAGACAGCCAGGAGTAACCCCTGAGCACCGCCGGGTGTGACCCAAAAACCAAAAAAAAAAAAAAGTACAAAATTTTTTTATTCAAATAAATTTTGGGGTATTTTTTATTTTATTTTATTTTATTTTATTTTATTTGGTTTTGGGCCACACCCGGTGACGCTCAGGGGTTACTCCTGGCTATGCGCTCAGAAGTTGCTCCTGGCTTGGGGAACCATATGGGACGCCGGTCCGTCCTAGGCTAGCGCAGGCAAGGCAGGCACCTTACCTCTAGCGCCACCGCCCGGCCCCTATTTTATTTTATTTTTGTTTTCTTGGGCCACACCTGGTGACTCCCAGGGGTTACTACTGGCTATATGCTTAGAAATCACTCCTGGCTTGGGGGAACCATATGGGATGCTGGCCATGTGCAAGAAAATGTCCTACCACTGAGTCATCACTCTGGCCCCATTATTCAAATAGTTTTTTAAATTGAATCACTATGAGAAACACAGTTAGAAAGATGTTCATGATTGAATTTTAGTCATACAGTGTCCAACACCCATCCCTTTACCATTGCATATCTCCCACCACCAATGTCACCACTACTATTTTCCATCCTCGAGTTCTGCAGATCAGCTGGTGAACAGCTGGATGAATGAAAGACCATTCCAGCAAGCATTCCCATTTTTATGAAGCACATAGTGTGTAGTTTTATTTCTATGCTGCAAAATCACTGCAGCTTTCCAAACTGAAACCAAATTTCTGGAGACAAGGTGTGTTGCACTTGTTTTACATATCGCTGTCCAGGGCTCGATTCCTATAAAGCCACTGAGCTCAGTCAGGAGTGATTTCTGAATGGAGAATCAGGAGTAAGCCTTGAGCCCAACCAGATGTGACCACCAAACAGTAATCAATACAACAAATAGAGCAAGATGGTACATCTTGGAAACAAAATTAAGCCCAATGCATTTTGGAGAAAAATCTAAAAATATTGAAGCCACAATACAAATCAGAACATTAATTGCAATAAGAAAGGTGGTTACTTCTCTTATCTTTAAAAGCTGTTTTGTTATATCTAATGTCAGATTTATGGCCCATACTAGGTAAATTTCTATAATGTGTTTTTCAGTTACTGACTTAACACAGCAGCTTTCTGGGGTAGTTTATGATGATACCCATTTCACAGATGAGGACACTAAGGCTCTGAGAGGGCCCATGAGCCTTCTTTAGGTCACTCAGGTCACAGCAGAACTAGGATTTCACACTTTAGATGTCTACATCCAAGTCCTGCTAGTGTCTCAATTTTCACAGTACTACTGGAACTGAAAGGCCAATTTTCTAATCAATAGTGAGAGAAATCCATTTGGCAGGAAGCTTAAGAGTATGATGGTCTCCCAGAACCAGGCAAGCTATCTACGAAACATCCAAGGTCTTTTATAGCAACAGCTGGAAGCAGTCCTCTACCAGGAAAGACACTACCAAGGGTTTGACATCGACCTCCTAAAAAGAGACCTCCGTTTACACTGAGAAGACTTGACAACAACAATGACCTGCTCTACAGGACATGGTTCTCTCTAGTGCCCCTTAAGTGTGAGGTGAAACGAGAGGATGCTCTGCACCATCCTGACTGCAATATGGGATATGCAGACTCCAGGACCTTTAATACAGAAGCATGATACCAACAACAGAGACTATGTAAGGAATGGAAGTGTATTGCCACTACAGACGATGACTTGAATTGGACAAACTACTTTGCCTGGAGCCTAGAGTCAGTCCTGTGCCAGGAAACTTCAGGGGTAGGGTCTCCTTGTATTTAGACCATAATTTTTCTTTCCATGTCCCTTATATTTTGGTGGGCCTATGCAAACAAATGCCACTCTAACACCATTTTTTACTATTTTCCCTTGACTCCAATCCTTAAGAAAAACAACCCATAAAACTTTTGAGGTTAACTTAAACTAGTAAGCATGTGCATGGAACTAGATAAATGTACTTTGCCCTCAATGTTTAAGGAGTTACATAAGTCTAATCTCTTTGGATTATATTGTGTGCTGCTAAGAAATAGTATGTAATACAACTGGGGATTTGAGGGACAAATTAATTGTATTGTACATGGGTTCAGTTTTGTTTTTCTTAATTTTCTTTGGTTGAAAGATCAAGGCTGGGATATCATCGATGGGTCTACCGAGAATTCTGCTTATGGGTGATTGGGCTTCCACTTTAACTTTACCCTGTCCTCTTTCTTAAATAAAAGTAATTAAGAGTATGATGGTCTCAACTTCTGTCTCTAAATACCTTAGCAGTTGCCTGGAACCCTGTGGTCCTTTACTTCTGAATGTGAATTTGCATCTGACAGAGCTGACACTGATAAGTCTTCTCTTGGGTATGAATTCGGCAGAGTTGCATGAGATACGCACTGAAGCCAAAGGCTTTGTTGCATATATCATATCACAAGTGTCTGGCTTCTCCTCAGAGTGTATGATTGTGTGCTGGGTCAGATTGGTCTTCTGCACAAAGACTTTTCAACATTCGGCACAGACAAAGGGCTTCTCCGTGGTATGCACCCTCTGGTGAATAGAAAAACATGAGCTCTGGATAAAAGCTTTCTTGCATTCCTGAAAAAATGTAAGGCTTCACCCTGGTATGACCTGGCTGGTGTCGAATGAGCTGGGTCCCCAAGCTAAAGGTCTTCCCACACTTATTGGAGACATAGGGCTTCTCACCCATGTAGATTTTCTGATGCTTATAGAAGTAGTATTTCTGATGGAATGTTTTCCCACATTTCTTGCATTTGAAAGACTGCTTTTCAGCATGAATTCTATGATGCTGATTAAAGCAGTTAGTGTAAGTAAAGGCCCTATTAGATTTGGTACACTAAAAGGTTTTCTCTAAAGTCTTAGTTAATTGTGGTTCTGTGAGATTTGCCCTTTTCTCAAAGGCCATTTCATTTTCCTTCCACAGAGCGGTCTCCTCCTTATGAGGCTGGACTTGTGTTTTGTGAGGAAGGTTTTGCAGATACAGGTTTTCCCACAGTCCTCAAATTTCATACAGCTTCACTCCAGAGTGGGTGACGAAGAAGCTGTGCATTTTGGCCAAAAGTTCTTCTACTCTATTGATACTCAAAGTATTCTATTTTGGAGTGAGTCCTTACATTTAGTTAATAGATTCCTACTGCTGAAGGTTTTTCTCATAGGTATTACAGTTAAAGCATTTCTCACCCACACTTGAAAGTCTTCTGCTTCTTGGCTTCTGATTCAAGACTTTTTGTCTTCCTCAAATCCCCATTTGTCTCCAGTATGAATCTTCTGGTGGTAAATGAGTATTGAGTGATATACAAAGTGCTTGCCACACTTCTGACATTCATTGGAGACTTCCAGGGTATGTATGATCTGGTGCTGATCAAAGTGTTCATTATGGCTGCAAGTTTCTCACAGCACAATTGTAGGGTTTTTCTGTGGCATGAATGGACTGGTTTGAATAAAGTGGGAAGGTCAGTTGAAGCTCTTAATGCATCTGGGATATTCGTGGAACTGATAACCTGTGTTAATGTTCTTGTGCTCATTATTGTGAGTGCTCCTGGAAAAGGATTTCCCACATTTGCTGCATTGGAAAGGCTTCTTTCCAATGTGAGTCTGATGATGGATTTTGAGTGTGAGATGTGCCTGAAGTGTTTCCCACACTCATCACACTGATAAGGTTTCTCTCGAGTATGAACAGGCTGGTTCTGACAAGTAACAAGATCTACTTATGGGTCTTTGCATATTCCTGACACTCAGGTGTAGCTTTTGCTGAATGGTTTTTCTGTTGGCGGAGGAAGTGGTTTGTTCAGGTTAAAGGTTGCCTTGCATTTGGTACATTTGTAATGTTTCTGGGACTTTTGAGGCTGAAACTTCGGAGGCTGAGTAAGATAAAATGTGATGCTCACTACATTCATAGGACTGATCACCTAAATGGGTTTCCTGATGCTCACCAGGTTGTGAGCATCTCTCACAGCAACTTTCTGGACTTTCTTTTATCTACAGTGTCTATTTTCTGTTGCCACAGAAGGTGTGTATTCTGACTCAGAGTTTAATTGATTTTGTTATACACACAGGAACTGTAGTCAGGATGAGGTACTGGAGATGTAAGAAGGGAAGAATTCTAGTTGTAATCTATCCCATCCTCATGTTGGACAGTAAACTTCTCCCTGGCATGAATAATCCTGTGGTGGATAAGAAGGTAACTCCAGCAGAAGCTCTTCTCACATTTACTATTATTATTTATTAAGTATTACAATATATAATATTACATATATAATAAAATATTGTATTATTAATAGCATTTATTATTATTATTTCTGAATGCTACCACCCTGCTGGTTTTGCTCTATGTGGCAACCAAAGTCCTCGCTTTCCCAGACCTGACTCTTAGTTGATGGCAGGTTCTTTTTGGAAAGATCATGAATGAGAAACTTCTTCCTCATGAAAACCAGTGGGTCAGGACTGAGGACTCTTCTGGATTTGTGCTGATTGTGATCTATAGGATTTTTTTTTTTGGTGGTGACAATGTCAGACCTTATAAGAATTTCTGACTCTAGCAAATCCTCTAAGTATCTCTCACTTGACATCCCTGAGGCTGTCCTTGGAAAATGTCTCCACAATCTTCTGGGAGTGTCCATTTTCCAAGGAGTCCTGTAGTGGAGGAAAATTCTTGACTTCACGCCTGCTGCTTCTGGGCTTTCTCTTTTAAGGGCTTCCAGTTCTTTTTTTCCATCAGGTGGATGGATGACCAGGTTGACTCTGAGAGGGTTTACCAAAAAGACATTCTGGTAGTTGTACAAGGTTATGTTCCCAGAATAGGTCCCCACAGTTCAGCCTCAGGTTCTCCCAAACCTCCATGGTAAAAGCCATGGTCATATCCACCAGATTTGCAAATCCAAAGTCATGACTGACCAGCACCCACTGATCAGCACATAACTGATCAGACTACTGGTTTAAGCTTTCCCCTCCATCCCATCTACAGTGCAGATTGGCAGTCATGCAGGACAGATGAGCGAGCCAGGAAAGGATACTTTCTCCTAGGACCAACTCCCAAACCATGCTGGAGGAGCCTCTGAAATGTCCAGAAGTAAGAGAATCTGTCAGAATGGAGTCTTCTTTCAGACTCAATAGATGTGACTCCAGCCCTGAATAATGTGCCCCTGACTTTGTCCCTCTCAAGCGACTCTCCCCTTAAGCACATAAATTTATAGATTTTTATAGATTTTAATAAAATTGATGTGAGCACATATATATTATATACACCAATGTGGTTCATATTTTAACTTACTCTTAAAATATAATTATTCTAAAAAGAAAATCAGATTAAAATGTATTTAGGGTCCTCAGAGATAGGGACTTCAGGTGTTAAGGCACTTGCCTTGCAGGTGGTCATCCCCTATTCACTATGGTCCCCTGAGCATCACCAGGATTGATCCCTGAGCATTGCCCAGTGTAGATCTCTCAAAAAGCATGTTTTAAAAATTTTAAAACAAAAGATTCTATAAATATATACAAAGTAAGTAAAGGTCAATAAAAAATTAAATAAAAAAAGCTAAAAATCGAAAAGGCACATTGTATCCCTTTACATAGGTACTACAGTGACATGCTAAATCACTTATATGTAATCCAGATTGAAAGCCTACTATCTAACGTTTGAAGAGATGCTAAAAAGAAAATATAGCATACCGGAATGAAGAAACCATATGAAAATAACAGCTACAAAAACAGTGGAAGTTAATAGTTCACAGATGAGGTATAATTACTGAAGTTCCTGAGAGGGAGAGGTTACATACATTTTAGAGGGTGATAAAGATGCTAATTAAAGGTAATAATAATGGTAGATCAAGGGGAGTCAGAGCAAGGTTACCAGGTCTTGAACGTCACTCGTTTACTATCCCTTGTACAATACCACTTTCTGATGGCAATTGTGAAAGAGAAGTTCAACTGGATATTTCTGTTTAATGCTGTGGCTTGGCAGTGCTCTCGGACTAGCTGAACACAATTTTTCTGGTAAACTAGTCAGAGTGATCTCAGTGGGATTCTCTAAGCACAGTAGTCCTTAGGGCTATGTGGAGTGGCTTAGTGTAAGCTCTACTGAGCACTGCACAGAAATTTAACCTGCCAACCTTTTTTGCAGAAACATTCATGACCTGGAATGCTCACTACTGCCAAGTCAGTTCACTTTAAAGCATTTAATTATGTCTGTTGCCTTCCAGACTTACTGTGATACATATTTCTAGCTATAAATTAAAGACTTAAGCAATGATAAGAGAGAGAGAAAGAGATTCTTGGGGCTATACCCAGAGGTGCTCAAGACTTACTACTGGCTCTATGCCACCTGCAAGGCAAGCACTCTGCCTCTATACTATCTCTCCAGCACCCTCGCCTTTTTTCCTTCTCTTTCTTTCTTTCTTTCTTTCTTTCTTTCTTTCTTTCTTTCTTTCTTTCTTTCTTTCTTTCTTTCTTTCTTTTCTTTTTCTTTCTTTCTTCTTTCTTTCTTTCTTTCTTTCTTTCTTTCTTTCTCTTCTTCTTTCTTCTTTCTCTCTTTCTTTCTTTCTTTCTTTCTTTTCTTTCTCTCTCTTTCTCTCTTCTCTCTTTCTCTCTCTCTCTTTCTTTCTTTCTCTTTCTCTCTTTCTCTCTTTCTTCTCTCTCTCTCTCTTTTTCTCTCTCTTTCTTTCTTCTTTTCCTTTCTTCTTTCTTTCTTTCTTTCTTTCTTTCTTTTTTTTTTTTTTTTTTTTTTTTTTTTTTTTTTTTTCTTTAGAATATTTTGTATTTTTTCTCTGACAGCTATAAGTCTTACTAAATATTCCCTTATACAGTGATGATTCTAACCACTTTTTATATTCTCTTTATGAGCTGTTCAACAAGGAATTTTGGTGAAAGAGTTCCCCAGTTTAATGCTTATGATTGAACCATGTCATGGGGTTTTTTGGTCTTTTTATTTTTTTTTTTTTTTTTTTTTTTTTTTTATTTTTTATCTTTATTTAAACACCGTGATTACAAACATGATTATAGTTGTATGATTACAGTCATGTCATCATTTCTTTCTTTCTTTCTTTCTTTCTCTCTTTCTCTCTCTCTCTCTCTTCTCTTTCTCTTTCTTCTCTTTCTCTTCTTTCTTTCTTTCTTTCTTTCTTCTTTCTTTTTTTTCTTTCTTTCTTTCTTTCTTTCTTTCTTTCTTTCTTTCTTTCTTTCTCTCTCTCTCTCTCTCTCTCTCTCTCTCTCTCTCTTTCTTCTTTCTTTCTTCTTTCTTTTTCTTTCTTCTTTCTTTTTTTCTATATTTCTTTCTTTCTTTCTTTTCTCTTTCTTTCTTTCTTTCTTTCTTTCTTTCTTTCTTTCTTTCTTTCTTTCTTTCTTTCTTTCTTTCTTTCTTTCTTTCTTGTAGCAGGGAATCAAAACAGAGACCTCACACAGACAAGTGCTCTTTGGCAGAACCACATTCCCACTAATTATTCAAATTTCTTTAACTTTTTTGTCATGCCCAATGGTGTTGAGGGCTTTTTCCTGTTTCTGTATTCATGGACCATTCCTTACGGGACTTGGCAGCAAGCATGCAAGGCAAATTTTCTTTCATTCCCCCCCCCCACACACTTTTTTTAAATTTTTCTAGGTTTTTGGACCACACCCATCTGTATTCTGGCCTTACTTCTTGCCTCTTGTTCAGGGATCACTCCAGATTGTGGTACATGCAGTACTGAGATAAAACTCTGGCTGGTGGTGTGCCAACAAAGCACATTACCTGCTGTACTCTCTCTAATATTGACCTTTAAGAATAGCTTCAGGGGGTCAGAGTTAGTCTAGGGTAAGGTGCTTGCCCTGCACACAGCTGATTAGAGTTCCATCCCCAGCATCTCGTATGGGCCTCTGAGCTCACCAGAAGTGATCCATGAATACAGAGCCAAGAGTAAACTCTGAGCACTGCTAGGAATGACTCCCAAAAACCAAAAAACAAAAACAATCCCCTCCCTTGGAGGCAAGTCGACCCATTCAGAAAGGGCGGAGCCAGAGGAGTGTGGCTGCCTGCATCATTTAGCCAATGAATACCACCACAACATGTAGAAAAACCCACAATACAATTGTGACAATGGGGAAACAATGCAGGCCAGCATCAGACATAGAGAATGAAGATGACAATTCTGATGACCAGATAATGACCAACCAAGTAATCAACCTCTCAGATTAGGACTTTAGACTAGCAATATGGAAGATGCTCAACGAACTCAAAGAAACCATGGATCGAGTTGAACAGAACACTAATAAGAACCAAGAAAATATGAAGACAGAAATCACAAAACTCCAAACTGAAATAACATGTCAACTAACAGGCCTGAAAAACTCAGTAAACGAAGTGAATGACAAAATGGATAAGCTCTGGGACAGGGTATCAGAAGCTGAGAATAGACTTGGTGCTGTGTAAGATGAGATAAATAACAATTCCATACAGCGGGAGAGATTGGCAAAAAACAAAAACAAGAGAAAGATTGTAGGAGGGCTGGAGTGATAATACAGCTAGGGCACTTGCCTTACAAAAAAAAAAAGTGATCCAGGTTTGATCTTTAGCATTTAATATGATCCCCTGAGCACCTCTAGGAGTAATTCCTGAGTATAAAGCCAGGAATAATATCTGAAAAACTGCCAGGTGTGGTTCATAAACAAACAAAACAAAGGGCTTCAGAGCTAGTATTTAATTAATACTGACAGTTGAACTTAATTAAGCTGGTCTCTATAGATAGCATTCAGTTATCCTAAATACCACATATAAGTGATATTATCCTGTGTTTATTCTTTTCCTTGCTTATTTCTTTATTAATGGGGCATCCTATTTTAAATATGTGACCTGAACTTGCTCTGAAGACATTTCTGTGATGGGGGGAAAATGTATTAATTGTAAAGTGTTTTATTAATTCACAATTACTTCTTTTAAAATAGTGAACATATGTTTACTTTTACTGCTAATTGCAACCGTATGGGAACTCCCACTTTTTATTTATCAAGAAAGGTAGTTGAATTTCCATGTGACAAGCATACTAGGTTCTGTACCTCATCTAAAATGTGTCATCTGGCAGTCTGTTTCTTAGCGTTTCCAGAAGGAAATTAAACTCTTGGAAGCCTTTATTCTTCAAATAAAAACTGAGCACCAGCACTAGGAGCTAGTGAAACAAAAAACAGACACCTAATTTGGAGGAGTTATAATTGAGAGAGGAGAAGAAAAAAAGATTACTGGGTAACTACTGGCAGTTTGAGTAAACAGCTGCATAACAGAATAAGCATTAAGAATGATAGAAGCATTTGTGAGCTATTGCAGGAGCCTTAGGAAGGACATCTGATCCAGACCTGAGCCTAATATAGGGCCTATTTCCCTTTCACAATGAGTTCTCAAAATTAATTATTTCTAGAAAGATCGCATATAGGAAGTGTGTGCAGAGACTCCTTGTCATCTTCCATTGGCTCTTGAAACTGCAAATTGTTCAACAAAATAAGGCCGAAGAAAGCAAGTCCTCAAATGACCTCACTTTGTGTCAGTTGGGATTGCTTTATTCTCCTGAAGTTTGTGATGAAATGATGCAGATGAGTACTATAGTGAGCATTATATCATATACTTTGTTATGGGTTATGCATTAAATTTATATAATCCAGGGGCCAGAGAGATAGCATGAGTTAGGGTGTTTGCCTTGTATGCAGAAGGACGGTGACTCAAATCCTGGCATCTCATTTTGTTCTCCAAGCCTGCCAGGAGCAATTTCTGAGCATACAGCCAGGAGTAACCCCTGAGTGCTGCCGGGTATGACACCAAAACCAAATACAATATGTATATATATATATATATATATATATATATATATATATAAATATATATATATTCCATGTTAAAATTCTAGAAGGTGGGTGTTCTTTGTTTCCTTTTGTAATTACAAAGTATACTATAGCACACACACAAGCACACATACTCACAAGCAACTTCTTCAAGCTAGCTTAGCTTTCATACTCTTATCAAACATTAATGTATTATATTTATTTATTTATTTATGCTTTGGGCCACACCCAGCAGCATTCAGGGGTTACTCCTGGCTATCTGCTCAGAAATAGCTCCTGGCAGGCATGGGGGACCATATGGGACACCAGGATTCGAACCAACCACCTTGGGTCCTGGGTCGGCTGCTTCTAAGGCAAACACCACTGTGCTATCTCTCCGGCCCCTAATGTAATATTTTTAGATGTCAAGTTATACTGCTGCACACCTGGAAGCTATATAATGTCATAAAACAATATATATAAGTATTTAAAAAATAAATATAGCACTACTTATAAAAGGTGGAGTCGGTAGCGATAGCACAGTGGTACAGTGTTTGCCTTGCACGAAGCTGACCCTGGATGGACCTGGGTCCTGAGCCAGGAATGATTTCTGAGCGCAGAGCCAGGAGTAACCCCTGAGTGTCACTAGGTGTGGCCTAAAAACAAACAAACAAAAAAGTGGAGTCATAACTTAATCCTCATAAGTCTTACTCCGAGCTCAAGAGTACAACTTTTGTGCTAGGTTGCCCTTCCATTGGTGCTAGCTAAATGAAAGGTGAGGAAGAGAAGGGAGAAAAGAGGGTGAAAGGGTTTTGTTTCAGCCAGAAGGAACATTCCAGTGGGACAGGAAGGTATGGCCAAAGAATTCAAAGTAGTTAGGCTACTGTCAGATGACAGAGAAAGGAAGCATAGGTTTTTTTCTCAGAGTTCAAGATACTGAAGGGAGGTGTGTAGATCAAGAAATTCTACAGAGGTAGATGTGTTGCCTGGGTACATGTCACCTGCATCTCCCCTCTTGAGATGTGCACTTTCCTACTTTCACAATGGGTTGTGTACCAGGGATCTCTCTTATCTTTAGAGAAGTCCTGCTCTCTCTTGAGTGTGTTACTTCTTACTCTCCCTTACTCATATCTCTCCCCTTCCTCAATACCTTCAAACAAAATTTATTTTTGCTTAAAGAATAAAGAAAAGAAAAGAAAAGAAATTGTACTGCAATATTCTATTTTTAGCAGGGGGGGTGACACAGTTAAATTTGTGTTTTTGTACTGCCCTGTAGAGACTAAACTTTGAGAATTAAGTAAAAGCAAGAGACCATGTGAGAAACAGTAACCTTGTTGAGAGGTTACAGTGTGAACAGTGACTGGGGCATTGGAGAGCAGAGAGGAAGAGAAGAGAATGAATTAGAGTCAGTATGTTAGGAATGAGAGTAAGATTAGGGGGTCCTACTAAGAAGGCCCCAGGGACACAGTGAAAAAAGAGAAATGAGGCTATAAAGATTCTGACTTTAAGTAGACCCCCATGAATGTAGCAATACAGGCATTGCATAGGATTTCACTTGCACAGAAACATATCTTGCAGTAATCACTGCATGTCTCAAGGGAGGAAACAGGTTTTGGAAAGATCAATGACCTTTCCCAAGATTACATGATTAATTCTACTAGCAAAACAAGGATTGGAATAGAAATTCTAGGACTCCTAGTTTCATGCAATCACCACTCCTGCTTGATAGCAAACTCATTCTAGTATTTGCCTTGTTTGTCCCTGGTGTTCCATCTCACATGCATATCACAACTGCAGCCAGGCAGGTCTCATGTTCTCTTTGTCATGTGCGTACTGATCTTTTTCCTGTGCTCTCACAATATAAACTATGTAAATATTTTTTTTAGTCTTTTTTTTTTTTTAACAGCACAGGCTTAGTGACATTTGCAAAGTATGCCAGGGTAAACTGGAGGGAATTAAAGAGAAATCTGTATGCACTTGTACTTTTTTGTGGTGCCAGGACTTCTCACGCAACCAAGGCATGCCACTTTAGCATTGAGTCACATCCCTGAGCCTGCATCTGTATGGATTTATTTGAAGGACAGGATGACAAGATTTATAACGAGAATGGTACAAATGATTTTTAAATAGACTGCTGGTGCTGATAATATTTTTTATCCTTTTAGCTCAAATATTTAATTAATGTGTTTTTAAATTAAATAACTGAGATAGTTACCAAGTTTTTGATGATTGAGTTTGGTCATACAGTGTTCCTATTGGTGTTCATTTCCCACCACCGATTTCCCCAGTTACCCTCTCTTCATCCATTCCACCCCTACCCTCAGCTTGCCTCTGTGGCAGGCAATTTTCTTTTCTCTCTTACTCTTTTATTCTTTTAGGCACCATGGTTTGGAATACTGTAACTGAAGGGGTATCATGCATATCACTTTACTTCCTACTAATTCCCAGACAACACTTTTGATCCAGTTTTATTCCATAACAACTCAGGATAGAGGCCTTAGTTGATGTGTGTGTGTGTGTGTGTGTGTGTGTGTGTGTGTGTGTGTGTGTGTGTGTGTGTGTGTGTGTGTGTGTGTGTGTAGGGTATTGGGCCACACACACCCAGTAGTACTTGGAATTTTCTTTTAGCTCTGTCCTCAGGAATTACTCCTAGCATGCTCAGGGGACTATATAAGATGCAAGGAATCAAACCCTGGTCAACTGTGTGTAAGGAAAGCAGCCTACTTGCATACTATCACTTTGGATAGATAGGGTTTAGAGAGTTTAGAGATCATTTATAATAAAGAACATAGGAATTCTTGGTTTATCTCCCTTTAAGTCTGCTGTATTGCCTTATTTGTCCCAAGGAACATACTTGCTCCCATCTGCTTTGGAGACTGAATTTATACAAAATGGACTTTTGTTTTCCTTTCCAACTGTTTTGGGGATGCAGACTTCAGTGGTTTCTAGGCCGTTAAAAGCTTCCTCATAATATTTTTGCAAATTATTCTTTTGTTTCAGTTTGTAATGATTTATATTTCTTTCTCTGGCTAAATGTATCTTCTTTAAAGAGAGCCCACGATAGCCTTTTAAGGAGAATTCCTTTAAAGTTGAACCCCCACATTCATTTGATGTTATTCTACCTTTTCTTCTAGTATGCTTAATTCTATGAGAAATTAATTTGAGAGATTTTTTTATACCTCCTGTCCCTTAATATTGATCCTGGGTTGCAAGTAATTTTTCTTTTGATCATTCTTCAGTCTACTTTTTCTAACATGTAAGATTTTATCTTACTAATTCCTAGTTTATGCATCAACTCAAAGATAAGGTCACTTTGTCTTAAGGTTTCAGCGACTGCTATTTTATGATTCAGTTCTTCCTTGTTAAGTAAGAAATAGGTCCAAGCACTTTGTGTGATTTTCTAAGTAAAATAAGTTAGTTGTTCTTTTTGAAGTTGTTTTTAAAAGCCCAACACCACCACCATAAGGGACTAAAACACTTGTTTCTATGCAATTGGCTCAGTTTGATTAGCATTTCATCCTCATATTAAACCTAGCCAGGTTGACTGAATATCTCCAGGGCAAGTCCTGGACCCCCTGAAGACTTTTTAGGGGATCCTCCCACCATAAAAAGGAACAAAACGATCTTTTATTTTGTTGAGAGGTGTGCTGGGAAATGACAGATCTGGCAGTGCTCGAGGGCCACCCCTGATGGTAAGCAGAGGATCATATGGTATCAGGAACTTAACTAGAGTTGGCGACATGCTGGGCATTCATCTCAACCATTCTATTATCTTTCCACCCCTATTTATTATTTTTTAAAAATATATTTGGTGTTTGGATGATGCTTAGACACTATTCCTAGTATGGTATTTAGGGATCATGCAGTTCTGGGGATCATCTCTAGGCCTCTCAGGTATAGGTAAGTGCTCTATTATGAACCACATACTTAACTCAAATATTATCTTCTTTTGATAGAAACTGATTATAGCAGAATTTTCTATCTAATAACAACTCCATTTACTAAATAATATTTCACCTCCAGCTTTTGAAATCGTAGTTCACTTCCTTTTTTTTTTTTATAGGAAAGGAAATGGAAACTCAGCAGAGTTAAGAAATTGTTCCTTAGCCACATGATTGCCCAGTGAGGCTGGCCAAGAGTTTTTGTGAACTCCAACCTCCATTCCACAGCTTTCTATTTGAGTTCTGAGTCTTCCCCCACTCCATTCCCATTCTATCCCTGCCACTTAGAAACACTTTGTGCTAGTTGTATATACTAGATCACTACAGTGAAGGAGTTTACTATACATTTATAAATTATGAGTAGTTTAATTTTGTTTTTGTTTTTAGGCTGCACCCAGCAGTACTCAGGCTACTCCTGGCTCTGCACTCAGAAATTTCTCCTAGCCAGCTTGGGGACCATATGGAATGTCAGGGATTGAACCCGGGTCAGCCCTGTGCAAGGCAAACACCCTACCCACTGTGCCTTCACTCTGGACCCTAGTTTAACTTCTTACATTTTTTTCTGTGGTTTAAAAAGAGTGGGAAATCCTGAGTTGCTGAGTTCATTAGTTAAACAGAATTTTTATTTCAATGCTGGAACCAGTAATAAGTGTCTTACTACTGAGCTACATTCCCAACCCTAGAAACCCACTATTAAAAAATAATATTAATTTTTTAAACTTATCTTTTTATTCTGGGGGATTTGGAGGCCATACCTGGCAGTACTCAGGGATTTCTGGCTGTGTTCAAGAATAACCTGTAGGAGATTCTCAGGGGAACCACATGTGGTATGAGGGATTCAAACCAAGTATAGTTACTGAGGCCACATGCAAGGAAGTACATTATCTCTTGTACTAGTTCTCAGGTCCTGGAATTCCCCCTTTAAAAAGTACTATTATACAGTTGAATATGATTACAACAAAGTTAAAAGTTTATAGTTTTGATGAACTCAGTAATGTAACTCAACATCTCCATAGTGTCTGAGACTCTCAATCACTGACCCTCTGTGACCTCTAGTCAAGATTACTTGACTAGATTACTGTTTAGTAATATCAATTTTGTAATTCAGAGCCATTGACCTGTCATCATTCTATATGATCTATTTCTTTATCATCTGTTTCTCTGTTTACCACAGATGAGTGAGATGATCCAATATTTGTTAGTGTTTAACTGAGTATAATACCTTTCAGTTCCATCTGTGACTTGTTTTTACTATAAAATGTTTTGGAATTCCTACTATATTGATTTGTACTTTGAATCTGAAAGAGAAAATTTACTATGAGACTAAAATGGAATTGACTCACAAGATCCTATGTTACAAAAAAGGTTTCATGATACCTCCTATTAGGGAAATATTTTCATAATACTTCCAATTCTGGATTTTGAAATCAAAGAGACTTGTTTTCAGACCCTAGCCTATATATCACTACAGAATGCCCAAAACCTTTCACCACTCTTCTAGTGTTACTTCAAGTCTGTCTCTTCCTTCTCTTCAAACTTTACCTGTCTTATTTTTGTTTTTATTTGGGGGCCACACTGGGCAATGCTCAGGAGTTACTTCTGGCTCTGTGCATAGAAATTGCTCCCGGCAGGCTCAGGGGACCATATGGATGACCAGAATTAAACCCGGGTTAGTCCCAGGTAAATGTCCTGCTACTATGCTATCTCTTCGGCCCCTCTATTTGCTTTTGTAGCATGAGTTCTGAATTTAAATTTCAATAGATTGTTGTCATTAGATAATGTCCATTCTTTTTATTTTTTATACAACATATGAATGAGGTCTTTAAGAAGTTGTCCTTCTTCAGACTGATTTCATCTACTAAAATCCCCTTGAGCTTCATCCAAGATTTTAGCTTTTATTTTTTCAATTTTCTACAATACACTTCATTTATAATAATTTAATTTGTTTCTTTTCACCATTACTCTTGTCTATCTACTACTCCTCTGCCACTTGAAAATTTTCATATAGATGTGTGTCAGAACTCCTGGTCTCCTATTGGCTTCAGCTATTATATAGGGTTTAAGGCCTTATATAGACTTATTATATGGGTTAGATGTAAATATATACACATAACATATATAGTTAACACAACGTTTGATGTATGGCAAGAATTAAATCCTAGTTTAAAATGTAGTTTAAAATGTTTTGGAGTCCCTAACTTTTTTTAATGGTTTTCTTAATATTGGAATCATATAGTTGAGTTTTATCATTACATTTTGCATATATTTAGCTTAATCTGTTAACAACTCTAAAAGGTAAGCACTTCTACAATTCTTTTATCATAAATGAAGACAATGAAGCATTGAGGAGTTAAATAACTTGTTTAAGTTATGCATACAGGCCAGAATTCAAATGCAGGTGGTCTAGTCATGGAGCTAGTTACTCTAAAAGCTGATGAAATTACACATCCCTTAAATTCATACATAACAAAGATAACAAATATAGCCAGATTTTGCTATTTGTATCTCCAGGAGGGTCAGTAACTGCTTGTTCACAAAGTTCCAGTACCCAGTACACATTGCTCAATTAACAGAAGATGAAGGCCACGAAATTCTCCCATTGGAATGAATAACTGAGGAGGACTCCTTCTCATAACTGTAAAAGCCAGGGACTGGAAAGATAGCATTTTTTCCTAGAAATTATTTTGTTTTAGAAATTAGTTTTTCTAGAAAACTATGTCACCTGAAGAGTTATAAGGCATATTTGGTGTCATGACTTTTGGTTTTATATATGAGTTATTTGCTTGGATTTTCCACCAAAAGACTGTTCACTACCAAATCAAGGTAACTGAAAAAGTACTTAAAAATGGAGTTGGTATTTCCCTGACAAAGGACTTGGCATTTACCCAAAAGACTCTGGGGTCCTGAGATCTGGCTTCTGACTATGGTAAAGGGACATTGGCTTCTATAGTTGTTGTGGTTTTTAATTGAGGGGATGGTGGACACCTGGTGGCGCTCAGGGGTTACTCCTGGCTCTGTGCTCAGAAATCGCTCCTGGCAGGCCTGGGGGACCATATGGCATGTCAGGATTTGAACCACCATCTGTCCTGTATCAATTATATGCAAGACAAATTCCCTACTGCTGTGCTATCTTTTCAGTTCCTGGCTTCTACAGTTTTGAGAAGGAGTCC
This sequence comes from Suncus etruscus, assembly GCF_024139225.1. Classification (NCBI taxonomy): domain Eukaryota; kingdom Metazoa; phylum Chordata; class Mammalia; order Eulipotyphla; family Soricidae; genus Suncus; species Suncus etruscus. The sequence continues at coordinate 81,196,248 of NC_064853.1, read as the reverse complement.
TCCTCAGTTATTCATCCCAATGGGAGATTTTCATGGCCTTCATCATCTGTTAATTGAGCAATGTGTACTGGGTACTGGAACTTTGTGAACAAGCAGTTACTGACCCTCCTGGAAATACAATCTTATACCAAACATGTGACACATACTTACATAAAATAAATGAAGGAAAGAGGAAGAAATCTGTTGACAAAGCAATACTTTGTTGAAATCCCCAAAGCATTTGAAATCCCATAAGGAAGCAGTGTGAAATGAGAAGAGTTGTTTGGACAAAAGAGCTGGAGCCAACATTGGAGACTGAGTAGTCAGGAAATAAACAAATAAAACAAAACAAAATAAAATAAAAACAAACAAAAAAAATCCCGGAGGAAAAGAATATCAAAGACCCCCAAAGAGGAGACGAATCAGAATGGGCTGGTTACCTGTGTTGAATTTTTCTAAGTGACTGGGTTCTTCTGTACCTTCTGCCTGATTTTTTAGTATCTCAGCCACAAGATATACTCCTTGACCACTGTGACAACCTGTAGCCTCTTTGTTGGAATAATTTCAAGGATGTCTGCCAAAGTCATATTTTGACTCAGTCAGTGCTGATACTGAGCCATCATTTATGGCAGGAAATATAGAAAAATATGCTGTGCTTAAAATCTGAGTGGAACTACAGAGCTATATTACATGGACCAGATGGTTTTATATATAAATATAAAGTCTTATATAGAATTATTTAGTATAATAAATATTCATTAAAAATTAAATGCAAGAATAAAAAAGTAAATTTATATTGGGCAGCATCTGACTGTGGACCATATCAGGCCCTGGAAATCTGTGGTCTGGCCCTAGTACTTGGTGAGACAGACATATATGCTCCTTACTAGCTCCTTACCATGGCCTATCTGCTTATTCTGCAGGGCACATGAATGATGTTATAAATATCCTAATGGCTGTTGGAAGCAAAAATATTCCTTGTTCCAGTCCATGTGGAAACATGTTTAAATCTGAATTTAAAGCCCAAGTGGTAAAGCTCCTGCTTAGCATGTGTGAGCCCTAGGTTTGATCCCTGTCACCATAAGTTCCCACCACCACCACAGGACCATGAGATATGGCCTCTGTAAAAAAAAATAATAAAAAATATATGTATGTATATATATATATATATATATATATATATCTTGAGAGGTTTAGGAGACAGTAAAGGGGTTAAGGTACTTATCTTACATACATTCAACATAGGCCCAATTCCTGGAACCCCATATAGTCCCTTGAGCCCTGCCAGGAGGGATCCCTAAGCAAAAATGCCAAAAGTACGCCCTCAGCACTACTGGGTGTGGAGCAGTGTAAACCATATATAATATGTATGTATGTATATATGTATACCTTGAGTGAAAATAAAATTTAATAATATATTATTAACATAATAATATATTATTATAATAAATTATTATTCATTATGTAATAAAAGCAACTGTTTAAAACTGTTTTAAAATGTCTTCAAATTACTCTAAAAACAGGGAGCATAATTTACTAACTGCATAAAATCTTTTTTTGTTTGTTTTTGTTTTTGAGTCACACCCTGGCAGTGCTCTATGCTCAGAAATCTCTCCTGGCAGACTCGGGGGACCATATGGGATGCTGGGATTCGAACCACCATCCTGCATGCAAAGCAAATGCCCTACCTTCATGCTATCTCCCTAGCCATGCAAAAAATCTTATTTTTGACAAATCAGAATTTTGATTTTTTTTTTTTTTTTATTAGGGAGGTTAAAGATTTTGGGCCATTGGGCCCGGAGAGATAGCACAGCGGCGTTTGCCTTGCAAGCAGCCGATCCAGGACCAAAGGTGGTTGGTTCGAATCCCGGTGTCCCATATGGTCCCCCGTGCCTGCCAGGAGCGATTTCTGAGCAGACAGCCAGAAGTAACCCCTGAGCACCGTCAGGTGTGGCCCAAAAACTAAAAAAAAAAAAAAAAAAAAAGATTTTGGGCCACATCCAGTATCTGAGGAACTATACTTCAATTTGTTCTGGTGGGAAAAGCTTGAGGACCAGGTGTTAACCTGGGCCTCCTGCATGCAAAATTATGTGCTCAGCTTTTGAACTCCTTTGGTCTACAGATCAAAACTTTAACTTTTTAGAAAGTTGCACTTTACTTAGAAGTTTGTATTCCACTCTCCCATCCATTCCCTTCCTTTTTACTCACACATGATTTTAGCTTTTAGAGACTGGTAAGTGAGGGTTTTTCAATAGACATAATTAAACTTAAATATTTAGTGCTCATTGAACTCTTCTCTTTGAGGAGAAATACTCATAACTGGTTCTCTGAAGTACCAAACCCTGGGATAGTTCCATGACAAAACTGAGGCAATGCTTGCTTTGCATGCATGAGGCCCCGAATTTGGTCCCACTTATACTTTCCCCAACTGCTGTTGAACTTGGTGGAACTGGTCTGTGTCAACTCTCTCCTGAGAGTTGAATGAAACACATATTTAATTGTCTTAGTCATAGAAACATTAGGTAAGGTAAAGTAGGAATATGAAAACATATAACCCACATATGATTTTTCAGAAGTAAGTACTACTTTTGTCCAAATCAACTTTAAAATCTATCAATATACTCTGTTGATAACTGAACAACTGGGACTAGTTTCAGTCTTAACAAAATTTAGAGAGTGACATTTACAATTTGGTTGGCCAAAGAAGTAATTTGAGAACAGTTTGCTTTTATACTATCATTTTATTTTAAACAAAACGTTTTAAAGTCAGTTTTATTGTTTTTAAGTTTACAGTATATATTGTAGTTTGTGTCTATAGGTTACTTCCTAGAGATGAAAGCTTCTTGTATATTCTTCAAGAGATTTGGGTCTTTTAGAGAATATGAGTTTTTTTTTTCCCTTGTCTTGGATCAAACCTAGCTATGTTCAAGGCTTATGCATGCCTCTGCTCGGGCATCACTCCCAATTTAATGGTCCACAAGAGATGCTAGGGTTGGTGACGTGCAAGACAAGAACTTTACTTACTGTTATATTTCGCAGGGCTCAGATGTAATTTTTTGTTTTAACTACCAAGTTTAGTTTCTAGCTCACCACTATTTTTTCTCTTTCCTTGCCCTGCTCTACCCATCTGTAGAACAGACTCCAATTGATAAGTGTCTGTTTGATTTTTCTTCAGTAGTTTTTTTGCCTAAGTAATTTTGACTGCTTGTCAATGAAAACTATTTACAGTGGGGAGAATGATGGTGTCCCCAGTTTCTACTTGTACTTGGAAAAGCAAGCATATTATTTTGCTGAGTAAATATAAGCTAACCAGCATCCCTGGATAGCTTCTGCAGGCAAGAGAGTTAGTGGTAGTATCCCTAATATTATCGCTAATATTATTCATAATATTTTATTTATTTTAATAGTTTTATTTATTTGATTTATTAAAATATAAATTATAATATTGCTTTTCTTTTTATAAATATAGTATTTATAATATGTTATAAATAATATTATTCATAATCTATGATTATTTCTAATATTATTTGTAATATTATTCCTAATATTATAAAATATTTTCCATACACTCCATTTTATTAGATAAGCCATTATTAGTATACCCAGTCAGCAAAAATGTGTGCTTGCTCTTGCCCTGGATACCTAGTTCCTCTTTTTGAAGAGTTCAAATAGGAAAGATAAGGCATAAACTGCCAGCTTTTAGTTTTGTTTTGTTTTGAGTCACACCCAATAATGCTCAGGGGTTACTCCTGGCTCTGCACTCAGGAATTACTCCTGGCAGTGCTCAGAGGTCTTATGGGATGCCCAGGTCCACCATATGCAAATCAAGTACCCTACTCATTATACTATTTCTCTGGCCCCTAACAGCTAGCTTTTTAAAAAGAAAACTTTAACTCAGAGCAATTACAAGAAATATAGTTAGCAATGTATATATTTATTCAATAGTCATATTAAGAACTTATGTACCATGTATTATATTAGACTTAAGGCAATAGAGATCAAGTGATATATCTAACAACTTAATAGTCACATTAAAAGTAGAAGCTTTTACCTAATACTAGAGGGCATTCAAAGTAGGAGTGACTGTCAAAAAGTGAGTTAGACAGGGTGATACAGAGGAAGATATATTTGAGGTTGAGACTAAAATGTGAACTGGAATTGCATAGAATTTCCCATAAGAGAAAAAAATACTACAGTTTAGCTTTTTTTCTGAAGCAGTCAAACTATGTACTTCAAGGCAAGACAGACAAGTTATGCTGCAAAGGTGTGTCTAGGGACGTGGATATAGGAACAAGAGTAGGTAAAGGGTGTGTTTGGATAGTAGATGGATTTTATGGGGTGGAGAACATTCTTCAAGTGTTATAATTCATGGCTGTCATGACTGTTTTTAAGTTTTTCCCATTGAAGCCTAATTACTTTATTAGAAGACTGAATTAGTTGTATGCATGTTAAGAAAAATTTAATTATGCCATAGGACTTCTCAGAAAATAGAAAAATTACCTAGTTTTGTTACACATAGCCACCATTCACTCTTTTACTCTCTGTCCTGTAGTCCCCATATTTGCATATTTGTTCTCTTTTGTGAAATGTGCTCATATTATATTTACATAAAATTACTTTACTTTTTATTGTATTAGAATTATCACGTGATTATTGCCTAGTATTTTTTCTTACATATTTCATCCCCATTGTAATGGATGCATCAAAATTGTATCTGAGGCTGTCAGATAGTACAGGAAGGGCGATGGGCTTGCATGTGATTGACCTGGGTTTTGTCCATGGCATCCTCCATGATCCCCTAAGTACCTTCTAGAGTAATTCCTGAGCACAGAGTCAAGAGTAACCCTAGAGAATAACTAGTGTGGCCCCCAAATCAAAACAAACCAAAACAAAAATCAAACAGAAAAGTTATGTAGGTAATTTAGTCTATTTCTATATTACCAAAATGTCAACTGCTTATTTGTTTGGCATTATACATAATTTACAGTGAATATGTTTGTGATAATAGTTTTATTTGTATGATATTTTCCTTCAGAGGGTAAAATATTTGTTTTGGAGTTAGTGCACAACTGGCTTTGTATATAGGGATCATTCTGGTGCTCAGTGATCAAACTGGAGTTAAATAGATTAAGTGGTAGAACATATCCCTTAGTTTATGTGAAAACCTGAGTTCAAGCCTCAATTTCACATTTTCCTCCACCCCAGCACCACAGAGTACACCTTGACCCCTGGAAGACCCTGACAACACTTTGACCCCTATTTTAATTTTAAATAATTAAATTTCTATGGAATAAATGTAATCAAAGAAACATAATCAACAGTCTAAGATCCCAAAGATGTCTTAATATTAAACAAAAAGTTGTATTCATTCATTTATCAGCATTCTTATTTCAGTGCAGTGTTGTAAACAACATAGGGCAAAGTTGGGAACTAACCACAGACAGGATAATATTCCCATTCCAGGGTGCACTCACACACACCCCTACATACTCACACTGGGACAGTTGAGAGAAACTAATTATCCCAAAATGCATGTCTCAGATACTCCAGACATGGGGGGAATGTGCTGTGCTCCTGGGAGTCAGGCATACATTTTATTTCTTCATCAACTTGCTAACCAAATGACATTGAATAAATGGTATTGAATGACTTATTTATTTTGGCTCACTGTCAGAGAGGTGCTACAATTGTGATTTAGAGTGATGTGGGATGGTTAAGATCAGAGTTGTACATTGCAGAATGAATCAGAGTCTACATAGCAGAATCTAGAAGGGTGATGAGGTGTGGTTGGGGAAAGGAGGTCATAATATATGACAAAAGCAAAGTGGTAGGAGTTTTCATGTTTGAGAATTGAGGAGAATAGAAACTGTTTAGAGCTACCATTCATCATGAAGCCATCTGACTATCATTCTTTAATTTTTTTTCTTTTTTTGGGCCTCACCTGGCAGTGTTCAGGGATTACTTCTGGTTCTGCACTAAGGAATTACTTCTGGCTTTGCTAAAGGAGTACATGGAATACGGGGAATTGAACCCAAGTTGGCCAGGGGCAAGTCAAGCATCCTATCTACTGTACTCTCTCTCTCCTGCCCATTCTTTAATTCTTACCATCACTGTCCAATCACTTTACAATTGTTTTGAATATTCCTAACATAATGTAAGGATGTAAGGCATGTAGAATATAAGAAATGTAGAATGTAAGGTGTGTTTTCTCACTTTCTTTCTACTTCTTTGTGTTGCTTTGTTCTATCTGTGCATCCCAAATAGAAAAATAGAAATTAAAATTTGATTTTAGGCAGGTTAACCTCTAGAATCAACTATAAGTGAGAAGAATATGAAATTGGATCAAAAAAGGAAGGAAGGGCAGTTGTCATGTATCATCACATTTTTGGAGAGGCCTGGGTTCACTCAACCCTTTCATCTGAAAACTGGACCCCATCTGAAGGATATTATTACCCTCAAATACATCCAGGATACTTTACTCTGAGTATATTCCTTTAGTTTCCAGGAACCCCTAAGCAAGACCTTTAGAATGATTTTCCATGATCATGTCCCAATGTGTAGGGTTGCATCAAAGTTGTACTACTGAGGAAATCTAGTACAGGCCTTTGGACTGACAAATAAGAACAAGCTGGAATGAAACCAAGCCTCCATCCTGGTAATACATGTGAGTATGTACAGTCTGTCCAGGAGTAAAGGGATACTGGTGAAGGGGGTGTTCTTTACATGACTGAAACCCAACTACAATCATGTTTGTAATCAAGGTGTTTAAATAAATATATTAATAAAAATAAAGCACAAGGAGTAAAGGGATAGATATATAGTATGCTAAAGAAGAGAAAGAACTGGGTCCAGTGAAAGAAAAATCATACTTAACAGTTGGTTCTAGCTTAGGACTTCCTTTGGCCTCCAAATAGAGTAGGATGTGGTTAAATCATTCTAACACCTATTTAGTTTGGTTTGTAAACCTAGGGGATTTCTCAACCAATTTAAGGGAAATTAATATTATGAGAAGATTAAAGACTAAGCAGAGTGAAATAGAATTCTCTGTTACTATTGGGTCCTGTTACTATCTTTAAAAAGTTATTGTACTTTGTTGGGGCCAGAGCAGTGGTGCAAGTGGTAGGACGTTTGCCTTGCACGCACTAACCTAGGACAGGCCGTGATTTGATCCCCCTGCATTCCATATGGGCCCCCAGGCCAGGAGCGATTTTTGAACACATAGCTAGGAGTAATCCCTGAGTGTCACCGGGTATGGTGCAAAAAGCAAAAAAAAAAAAGTTATTGTACATTGTGAGTCTCAGAGAACTGATATTATCATTTCCTGAACTAAGATTTGGGGGTGGGGTACTATGATACCCAGAATTTATACCTGATTCTGCACTTAGAAATCATTCTTGGAGAACTTGGGGGCCCATATGTAGTGCCCGAGATCAAACCCAGCTCAGTGGCATACAAGACAAGCTCCCTACCTACTGTACCATACTATCACTCTTGCCTTCCCAAACTAAGTTAAGCAAGGGAATAGAGTGTCCTTAACTCTGTTGTCAGTGCAAAATTCTTTCTTCAAACTACTGCTCCATAGAACTCAGTTTAGGGAAAGCTTCCCTCTTATATTTATTCCAGTTTTCTCTTTCTAATAATTCTTAAGTATGTGAAAAGGCAACAGAAACCTAGAAAGCCAGAGATTTTCAAAGAAGCTCCAGATCCTATCATTTGCTACCTCTAAAAATATTACATTGAATATTTAGAAAAGTGCAGTTGAAAACATTGTTCTAGGTCTGGATAACAGGGGAAATAATAAAGTGGAATTAAAGCAGCAAAAATACATACAGCACTATGTGTTTTTTCAACGAAGAGGAAAAATCAAGTTCATAGCAAATCTGAGAAATAATGATTCTTTTTTAAAATATAGAGACATAGTGAAAGAACTTGAAATTGGAATTTTGACTTCTTGTTAAGTTTGTCAGTAACTAGATGATTTAGAGCTTGTCTCTCTAGGCATCTTAGTTTCTCAGTTTCCAAAGAAGATAGTCTGTATATGTGATTCTTAATATTTACAAATTGTATGCTGTATTGGCAACTAACTTAAGTTTATTAAGGATTGAGTCCTTTGGAAAGAATTTGGTGAGAAAATATAACTAAAGAAATGAGTATCTTCACATATATTATGAAGAAATACAAATAGTAATAATACATATATATTTTATTTATACAATGTGGTATATAACATATATTACTACATACCACACACATAATATATACTATATTACATATATAATATAAACATGTTACTTAGATAAGTAGGTCAAGTTATCTTTTTTTAAACTCTAAGACCTCTTTAACAGTCCTTTTGGAAAATGAGTTTCCACTAGTGAGATTCTCCTAAGGAACTGAATGTGTATGTGCGTGCATGCATGCGTGCGTGCGCGTATGTGTGTGTGTGTGTGTGTGTGTGTGTGTGTGTGTGTGTGTGTGTTTGTGTCTCAGAGAACTGGGAGGCATCTTCCTCCTCAGTTGCATGGTACCTGGATAATTAATTTCATTTTAGTGTGCCATTTCCAATTTTTGTGGTTTTTTTTTTTTTTTTTTTTTTGTAGAAAACTACAAGTAAGAATGACATTTTACAGGTAGTAGGAAGGACAGGGGAGAGGGTAGGAGGAAACTGGGGATTTGGTGGTAGGAAATGTGCACTGGTGAAGGAATGAGTATTGGACATTGTATGACTGAAAATTATGAACAACTTTGTAACTATGTCACAGTGATTCAATTAAAAATTTTTTTTTCAATTAAAAAAAAAAAAGCAGGACTGGAGCCATACTACAGTCAGTGGGTGATACAAGGAAACAGAGACTCTTATGGCCCCTGGTCTGGAGGCAGGCTGAAGTGCTAGGGAGGCTAGGAAACTGCCGCCACCACCCCTGCCCTGCCAGATTACTTCTTTTGTATGTATCTGTTCGCTGCTGAATTGCTAGAGAAACTGTTTGCTGGATTCAGGCTCTTGCTGCCTTTTGCTATCTCTCCTACAACTCTGGGCCTGACAGGTAGGATGTTTGCCTTGTACATAGCTCACCCAGGTTCAATCCACAGCATCCCAAATGGTCCCCTGAGCCCACTGGGAGTGATTTCTGTGTGCAGAGGACTTCTGGGTGAGGCCCCAAAGCAAAACAAAACAAAACAAAACAAATATTTCCTAGATTTAATCATTTCCTAGACATTTCCTAGATTTGATTATTTGGGGTATTTTCTAAATTCAAATTAATTTTAGTAATCTCCTATATATAACCTAAGGCACAGTAATGTTTGTCTTAGTAAACATTTCTGATATATGGAAAGCACCAATGTGTTCCTTTCTCAGCATTAAATATATGCTTCCAAATGTGATTCTAGACACTCATTCATTCCACAGGAATTGGTTGTATGAATTCTATGTCCCAGGAAGTGTGTTAAAGTTGAAGGGATGAAGCAGTGGCTATTATCCTTATTACTCATGTGGAGGGCACCTCCCTTCAAACACAGATTTGTTGCTTATGTAAACATTAATGCCCTCACTGTTAGTCATTGAATCTACTCATTTTCGATTTTAAAACAATGATAATGTGGAAAATTTCAACAAAGATCTAACAGAAAGAAAACCTTATTTACACTATATATGTTATGAGGGAAGGGAAATGTTTGATGATATTGCTGTTTACTAATACCACAGTGATGAATAACTTTATATGTGTGTTTCATTATAATTGGCTAGGTAAAATTATTCAAAACCTACAGAGAAAGGAAGTATCCTTTCTGGAATTCCTTAATTATTGTACATGTCTATCCTTAAGTACAATATTTGATTAAGGTGCATTTTATATTTACATAAAATAGAAAGGCACAGTTTAATGCCAGCAAACTTAACCCCTTCTACTTCTAAGTTGGGGTAAAAGACACACATTCCATGCTGGTTTTCCTGATCTCTAATGTAATTTCCTGAACTTCATCATTATCTTTCGAAATATAATGCCCATATGCCCTGGATTACAAAAGGACTTTTTTGGGGGGGTTCTGTTTCTCTAAACTAGAAAAATTCAGGGCTAAAGGAGTTGAGGAATGAAGTACTGATAACATATTCACTTTTAGCTTGTGTATTTCGTGTATAAGGGGATATTTTTATGATTTTATTTATTTTTATTTTTTTAGTTTTTGGGTGACACCTGGTTATGCTCAGTAGTTACTCCTGGTTCTGCACTCAGGAATTACTACTTTTGGCAGGCTTGGGGGAACAGATGGGATAATGAGGATGAAACCTGGGTCAGCTGCCTGCAAATCAAATGCTCTACCCACTGTACTATGTACATATGATTTTAAATGAGATGATTCATCCCTACTTTATGGATAAATTTGATAAGTATCAATTCCCAATGCTCACAGAAGAGATTAGTCAAAATAAATCTTCTCATGTCTAATTCTTTCTCCTCAATACCTCTGCCTATTCAAAATGAAAATCAAATTCTAAACTATAAGGCCTGGCTAGGATCCTCTCTGATAGATATTCCCCTCACCCTTTCTTTCCCCTCTCTCTTTCCATTTTTTCCCCTTTTAGACACTGTGGTTTGCAATATTGTTAGTGAAAGGGTATCATGAATATCACTTTTATCACCCAGTTCTTCATTCAGTACCCATCTGACAAGGGGTTAATATCTAAGATCTTAATAAGAAAAATACATCTAACTCCATCTAAAAATAGGAAGATATGAATAGAAACTTTCTCAAAAAAGAAATACAGATAATCACAAGACACATGAAAAGTGTTCCACATCACTAATCATCAGGAGATGTAAATCAAAATAACAAGATCTCATCTCACGTTACAGAGACTGGCACACATCAAGGAGAACAAGAACAACCAGGAATGCAGGGAGAAAGCGACTCTCATTCACTGATGGTGGGAATATTGACAGGTCCAACAGCTCTATAATTCTTTCTGATCTCACTATGGATTTATAAATCATGAAGTGTTTTTGCAGACTCTTTATGTTATCCATAGGAAATTTATGATATTCATAGGTCATGACTCTAGATTCACATTTGGGTAGAATGGGTACCTACCTAGCAATAATTAGAAGTTATTCCCAATGGCTCCTGGAACCTTATGGCTCAGTGAGTAAGTCTGGTACTTCGCTCTAGTTCTTTGAGCTATTTCCTAGGTCTCGGGCTTACATTTTTCAGTGTTCATTCTCTTTATTTTTTTCTTTTTTGGTTTTTTTTTTTTTGGGGGGGGGGACCACACCTGGTGGCGCTCAGGGGTTACTCCTGGCTCTGCATTCAAATTGGTCCTGACAGGTTCAGGGGACCATATGGGATGTCTAGGATCAAACCTGTGTCTGTCCTGGGTCAGCCACATGCAAGGCGAACACCCTACCACTGTGCTACCACTCCAACCCCTCTTTATTTATGTTTAATATTCCTGTCTTTGAATGACCATTTGCTTTGTGGTTAGCAGATACAAATACACTTTTAAAACTTTCTGGGAACACAGTGTACCAGGGTCCAATTATAGTTATTATTAACAGGATAATTCCCAGTGTTTGGCTCTTCTTTGGAGCCATGGCCCAAATGATCCAAGAAGTCAAAGAAAGGTCCCTTTGAAGTACCGGTAGTTACTTCCTTGAACTAAGTGTTCTTTAATCTTGTGTAACTAAATTTCAATTTTCCCAGGAGAGTTGTCTTATTATTAAGAATAATTTTGACTAAAGATGTTAAGGTTTTTTTGGGGTAATTGTTACTTTAGTTGCAGATATGGAATATTTTCTTTCTTTTTTTGGGGGGGGAGTGGGTATGTTTACACCACACCTGGTGGTGGGTAGGGCTTACTCCTGCTTTGTGCTCAGTGATCACTCTTGGAGGTGCTTGGAGGGACCATATATGGTTCCTGAGATTGGACTGGTGAGCCATGTGCAAGGCATGTACCTCAATCCCTGTACTATCTTTCTAAGCCTCTGTATAGATGGTTTTATTTGGGTAAATCTTCCCTCACAATACTTTCTTTGCACCAACCTGGATTTAAGTCACAGCGTGGGTTTGTGGCTATTAACCAGAGATAGGGAAATGGATTCCAGAGTTAAGATATCAAAGGTTTCCTCTTCACATTAGCATTAGCAATAACCTGGTAGATAGGAACAGTGGTATTACCACCTTTCCTGGTCAATGCCAGAGTGAAGGATATTCAGGAAGGAAGAGTGTTCTATTTAGCCACAGTATAAAGTCTTGATCTTCTGTCTTGGGTAGGAACAGTCTATATCAATTTCAGCTATTTCTCTACCTCACCAGTTTGACTTACAGGTATTCTGCATTGCTGCATGACTATAGATGTAGCCATCTATGTCTATGAGATTTTTTCAAGGCCTGAATCTGAAATTTGGTTGCTGATTAGTTAGAAAGAAGGACCTTGTGTGTTCCCTTCTCAAGAGATACAGGGCAGTTTTTGATCTCAGTGATTAAGAATTGGGAGGATAAAAGGAAGAAAATTTGACAGGTTAATTTAGAATAGAGGTTTCCAAAAGTATTTGGCCTATCACCAAATTTTTAGGAAAAAATTATTCAGCTTCCCCCGGAAATCTACGTTTTAGAGAGATAAAATGAGGTGTTTGAGGAAATTAGTAAATTCAGGGTCTTGATCAGTTTGCAGGCTTATAACTGTCTCAGAAACAATTGCAGAATTAGAACCTAAGACAAAGGTAAGACCAATTTTTTTTCCTCTACACTCATCCCATTTGTTTTTACTTACGTAAAATGGTAAAAATCATGGTAAAATGACTTTGTCTGCATAAAACTTGGCCTGATAATATTCATGGGAATAATTTTTTTCAAAGATTGCTTTGCTAGCAGTTTTTATTTAAAAAATTAAGTCTGAACTTTGAATACCCTTTTGAGATCTAGGAGCCAAGCCAAGACTTTGCCATCAGATTGTTTTCTGGCAGTACCTAATATTTGAGTGAATTTTTCTTTCAAATATAATATTCTAATCAAAACTTGTTTATATAACCAATACTTATTTTAGTTATAAGGAGAAAATTTTTTTGTTTTGTTTTGTTTTTGGGCCAGACTTGGCAGGACTTAGAGAATACTCCTGGCAGTTCTTGGGGGAAACTACGTTTCCTGGAATCAAACCTGGATCAGTCCCATGTAAGGCAAGTGCCCAATCTGCCATATTTTCTATTTAGCCCTAGGAGAACAGTTTTTAATATGCAAGTCATTGTTTGTTATTAAAAGAATATTCACAAGTTATGAATTTTGGAAGGATCAGGTAGGGAGAAAAATTTCATATTTGCAAAGTTATACTTTATAAAATTGTTACAGTGACCAAGAATCACATGCATATTTGGTTCTAGTGCCCACCAAGATCATACTCATTCTTTTAGTTTCAGTGCTGTCTAGGTTAGATCTCATACTAAATCACTCTAGTTGGTTTTAATGCTCACTAGGGGGTTTTTGTAATACTAACACACATGCTTTCTGGGTATTTCATACTTCCGTGGTAGTGCTCATATGCTCACTTGACTTGGGAGGCCAGAGATCAAATAATTTTTGTGGTACCAGGCATCCCAAACAGCCACATTACTGGAACAGCAGTTGTCACAGGTTGAGCAGTACCAGGAATCAAATTCATGACCTCACCCTTACGAGGCAGGTGCTTTTGCCAATAACACATCACGCTAATCTCTGGAAACTAATTTTAGTTCACTTATCATGAAGTACAATTGTGCAAAAGTTCATTTGTAAAATTTTATATATTCCCTTCATTTGCTTGTTCTTAAAAATTATTCTTAGCTATTATTCCAAGCTTTTTTTCTTGCTGGTAAATCTTGTAAGAGAGAGCATGAATTTATTTGGCAAGAAACCCAGGTAAATGAAAGTTGTGTTTATTGTATTCATGGAATAACTTTGCTGTTTTCTATTTTAATTAAACTAATAAATATAAAGTAGTTTTTTGTTTGTTTGGTTTGGTTTGGTTTTTGGGTCACATCCAATGACGCTCAGGGGTTATTCCTGGGTATGCACTCAGAAATTGCTCCTGATTTGGGGGGCCATATGAGATGTGGGGGATTGATCTGTGGTCCATCCTAGGTTAGCACGTAGCAAGGCAAATGCCCTACCGATTGTGCCACCACTCTGATCTCTAAAGTAACTTTTATTCATAAAAGATTAATCATAGATCATATAAAGTTAAAAAGCATATAAGCTAGTTTCTGTACTTATATACTTGGCAAACTATTTTAATTGGTTAATTTTGAGCCAATTAATAGCACTCTTTTATAAAGTAATTTTGACAATGCCATCTGAAAGTAGAAAATTATCTCTATATAAAATATAGACAAAGACATATATAAACATGCAAAGAAATACATGTTTTGGGATATTTCTTCTATGTTTCATTTTTAATTATATGCTCAATTTTTTTGTAATGTATTTTGACACTGCTTTGGAATTTTGAAATATTTTGGAAGCAGTTGTATACCAATTAAACTAAATCTATTATTCTTTTAAATTTGGAAACATTTGCTTTTGAGTACACTTAATGAATACTTCTTTTTTTTATGAATACTTCTTAAGTTGAATGTTCTTCACAGTGACCATTGTTATTCTAGTTTACACAATTTCCTTGAGAACTGGAAATAGTCAGTAGCCACAAATGGACTTTGGTGCATATTTTGGTTTGACACGATGACTCCCAAGCCAGGTTCACATAAAGTTATAGTAATCTTTTTTTTTTTTTTTGGTTTTTGGGTTACACCTGGCAGCGCTCAGGGGTTACTCCTGGCTCTGTGCTCAGAAATCGCCCCAGGCAGGCACAGGGGACCATATGGGATGCCGGGATTCGAACCACCATTCTTCTGCATAAAAGGCAAACACCTTACCTCCATGCTGTCTCTCCAACCTCTATAGTAATCTTTCTTTCTTTTTTTTTTTTTTTTGGGCCACACCCGTTTGACACTCAGGGGTTACTCCTGGCTATGAGCTCAGAAATCGCCCCTGGCTTGGGGAGACCATATGGGACACCGGGGGATCGAACCTCGGTCCTTCCTACGCTAGCGCTTGTAAGGCAGACACCTTACCTCTAGCGCCACCTTCCCGGCCCCATATAGTAATCTTTCTTAATAGAAAATTTTGTAGATAGAAATTTATAACTTCTAGGGTCATAATTCTTAGAATGAAAAAGTGGGATGGGTGATGACACACTTGACTGTATGTAATTTATGGTCCTGTTTCTTTGTGTTGTTCTTGGTGGTGGTTGCTGCATCAGACATGTTTGTCTGCAGTACCAGGACATCACATATATATGGATTCTTGTGCTACTATTTGAGCCATGTCCCCACAAGTCCCTTTTCTAACATTGTTCCCTCCATTTGTCATTTGAATGACTAGGATTCACACATTTTTTTGTGGTAGTCATAGGGAAATAAGGCCTGTAGTTGTGGTTGTCACACATACCTGACTGCTATGCTGGAGATGGCACACATTATTGTGGCACCAAGAAATAGATGTAGGTTCACATTCAGCATCTGGGGTAATGCTAGAGATCAATGTGTGGCCTCATGCATGGACAGTAGACACTTAAGCACTGACTTATCTAAACCCAGAGACCCTGTATCCCACTTATTTAGTTAAATCTTTGTGTACACTGACTGAACTAAGATCTAAGAGGGATAGACCGTGGGTTGGGGATTGTGTAGTATTTTGCAGTGTGTCTCAATGTGTAGAAATTTTTTTTGAGATTTTTGACCTACTGCCAATAACTTGTCTTAACCTGAAAGTTTTCTTAGAACTCGTAATAGTTTTTTTTTTTTTTTTTTTTTTTTTTTTTTTTTTAAGGATGGAGTTCACCTAGTGACACTCAGGAGTTACTCCTGGCTATGTACTTAGAAATCGATCCTGCTAGGGGACCATATGGGATGCCGGGATTAAACCCACATTTGTCCTGGATCAGCCACGTGCAAGGCAAATGCCCTTCTGCTGTGCTATCATTCTGGCCCTAGTAATAGTTTTTAAATGTCCAAACTGTATCCACCAATTTTGTGATATTAGCTTCCAACACTCCCATTAGAAGTACCCTTTATCTATTCATCCAAGGCTTCCCAGTGGACTGAGTCCCAGATTAAGCTAGATAGTTGACCCTGGATGCAGTCTGAATTTTTGTTTGTTTGTTTTTTGGCTACACTTGGTGACACTCAGGGGTTACTCCTGGCTATATTCTCAAAAATTACTCCTGGCTTGGGAAACCATATGGGATATTAGGGGATCAAACCGCCATCTGTCCTAGGTTAGTGCGTGCAAGGCAAATACCTTACTGCTTGTGCCACCGCTCCAGGCCCCTGTAGTCTGGATTTTTAATTAAATCCAGTACAACTCCTGTCCACAAAGATACCATTCCCACCTTAGACCCTGAAACCAAGGAAAGGATTAAATAAACACCTCAACAAAGGGAGATCATGGATGAGGACTCTATGAGAAAGATGAGCTGAACATTGTTACTGTTTTCTGGTAACTCTTGGTACAGAATCATGGACAAATAAAAATAATGGTTTAAGGATTGATTTTGAGGGGCCAAATCAATAGCACAGTGGGTAGGCATTTTCCTTGCATGCAGCCAACCTGGGTTGATCCCCGATGTTCCATATGGTCCTCCAAGCCTGCCATCAGTAATTTCTGGCCATCATTTTTGTTTGAAGCTTAATACAGGATCTGGGCCACTTATTTCTGCCAGAAAGATGGTGATATTGGGCAGAGTTTCTTGAATTTTCTGATGTTTAGGTTTGTCTGGAGGGTCTCAGCCCAATCCTATTACAAAAGGAAAGTCCCAGAGTTTTCAGTGCTGTAGTCAGATCTCACCTGAGAAGATTTAGTTGCTCATATTATTTGATTTTAGAGTGGAGCTGAGCCATTGTCAAAGGGTAAAGGGAGTGGAACTGGGCTATTGTATTTCATGTGGAAAGGAGAATCACACACACACACACACACACACACACACACACACACACACACACACACACACACACCCCTACCTTTATTAGAGTGACACAGAGATAAGCCTGAATTGAACTACCTGGGAAGTATCTGTAGGCATTATTTTCTTTTAGGACTTGGTGGAGGAGCCAAGCCATTTTTCTGCCTTAAAGATGGCAGCAGTGTGTCCCATTGTGGTTTGTTTGGTTTGGGAACCTCACCCAGACAGTGCTCAGGTCTTAATACCTCCTAGTGGTGCTCAGGGGACCATATTGAGTTCAAATGCCTTACCTGCCATACTGTCACTCAGCCCCCAAATATTATTTTTCTTTGTTTTATTTTTGTTTGGGTGCCACACCAGAAGTGTTCAGGTAATTAATCCCTGACTTCTAAGCTTCTGGCAGTACTCAGGGCACCATATGGAATACTGATGTTTAAACTCAGGAAGGTCTGTCCAAGCAAAGGAAGAACCCTGATCGCTGTACTATCATTCTGGCCCCAAAACAGCTACTTTTAAGTACTTCAAATATTACCATAACAGTCTGTGCCCATCTTGATCTTCAGGGATGGGCAGTGGGTGAGCTGTCTTATCTTAATGCATCATGTCAAGGAAGCACTGAGCTTTGTCAACCTGAAATGCCTAACTGTAGAGATCACAGCTGCTATGAATAGCATTAGCTTTGTACATATGCCAATTTTCTTAGGCATTACTTAGCTTAGAAAGCAGTGCCATAGACTGCTGGCAGAGAGAATGTGCTGCTAGTTGGGTCAAGTTTGGGATAGATTTCATGACCTATATCTCTCCACCCACAATGATTATAAGCTTTTACTCTTAACATATTCAAAACCAGTGTAATGACAGAGACTTCACTTTTAAATAGTAGTTTAGTTACTGATTTGCTTATGAGCTCTGAGTAATAACATCTTGACTAAAGAGACAGCCAGTTGGGCTTTTGGCTCATTTTATGATGCCAGGCAAGGCTTTGAACTTCTGTGACCCTCATAGGAGTGTCAAATGATTGTAATACCTACTCTCCTTATTTGATAGGTCCTTATGAGTTTCAAGCAAGTGAAAGTTAATATGCTTATAAACTGTAAAATGTTGTACATGAGTAATTCTTTTAGTTGTTATAATGTACGTGTGCTTCATATAGCATACATTCATTTATTATAACTTTCTAAATGAACACGGGGTTCTTAACTTACTATAATCATCTGACTTTGCTCTTCAGACCTCTCTAGAGACCTGTAAAAATTACCTGCCTTCTATATTTTGAATTTAAATGCCATTTAAGAAACCCTTTTTTCCAAAGGTGTGTATAATTTGCTGCTGCCTATCTTTGATATAAAGATTAATCTCAACTAACACCAAACAGCTCAGCAGCTCCTCAGACAATGACTTTAAAAACAAACACCATTGTAAGATATAACAATTTTAATAAATTTCCTTTCACTGAACTATTTTGTGTCTATTTTGTTTTCAATTTTGTTGTAACAAGTAGTATAAATTATTTTGTGCCTAATAATGGGACAGGCTTGGGGATTGGGTAGGAAACTGGGATAGACATAGGTAGAAGGAAAGTTACACTGGTGGTGGAATTGGTGTTGGAACATTGACTGCCTGAAACAACTGTAGTATGAGCCACTTTGTAAACCGAGATGTTTAAATAAAATTTGAAGTCTTTAAAAAAAAATATTTACCCAAGAGTATCTTGAGTAACATGTTTGTGAATTCCAGCTGAGGGCATGAGTGGGTAAGCTCACAGTTTTTGTAAAGCAGAAGAGAGTTTAGGAGGTTTTGTTTAGAACTTTATATTCCTTTTGACTTCATCATAAGCTCCATTCCTTGACCTGTGCAGATACCAAGATCTCTAGATACAGAGGTCTGATTTTATCACCCATGATGGAGCAGAAGTCTTCCATACACCACAAAAGCACCTAGGGGAGAGTAAACAAACATGCAAGGAGTCTGTAGTTATTCCCATGACAGTATATTTTAAGGGGGGAGAAACCCTGTATCTCTTAGGCCAAGGGGATTCCCTTTCTAATGTCCCCAATATTTACTGTGCCTATGCAGGAAACAAACAAACAAATAAACAAACAAACAAAAAACAGCACAAAGTAATCTTTTTATTTATTTATCTATTTTTTATTTGATATTGTTGTTGTTGTTTCCATTTTTTTTTCCTTTACCAGTGCAACATTCCCATCACCAATATTCCAAGTGTCAGTCCAAGGCCAGTGTGGGGTGGGGAGGAAGGACAATTTTTTTCTTTTTATTTTAGGACCATGGTTATTATGTGGTGCTTGTCTTTATTGCTGTAGTGCTCATTGGATTTTTTGTTTGATATTTTCTTTTGTATTGTTGTGGTGTTTCTCTTCCTTTTTCCCTTTCTTCTCTCAAACTAATGTTGAGAGCCTCTAGAAGGACTCTGCCCATTTTTGGCTTATTTGATTTTTACCCCATTTTATTGCTTTTCTTTTCTTCAAACAGAACCACATAACTTGAACCATCTAGTTCCGCCTCTCAAATTGAGGGGGAAATAATGGAGGGTACCAAGCCCAAACAGTTGTATGATCACTAAGTAGTAAGCTAGACACAGAGGGGACCACTTATACTAGCAGCCCAGGGGTGGGGGAGGGGGGATATGGGATGCAAGCTAGGAATGGGGGTGGAGGGAGGACAACTTTGGTGATGGGAATTCCCCTGATTCAATGTTAATATGTACTTAAATATTACTGTGAAAGATAGTAATCCACTTTGGTCAAAATAAAAATTATTATTAAAAAAAACAAGTTTATATTCCTTTTGTGCTGCCTTAAAAAACTATTTAAATACTCAAATGAAAACAAAAAGCTATTTGTCTTGGAAGTCAAGGGAGGCATTTAGCAGTTTTGGTAGCCTCATGAAGGAAAAATATATATTTTTTTTGTTCTTGGGTCACACCGGGCAGCTCTCAGGGGTTATTCCTGGCTCTATGCTCAGAAGTCACTCCTGGCAGGATCAGGGGACCATATGGGATGCCAGGATTCAAACCACTGACCTTCTGAATGAAAGGTAAATGCCTTATCTCCATGCTATCTCTCTGGCCCTCAGGAAAATTTTTTTTTATAATTTTTTATTATGAATTATGACAACAAAACATGCAAAGAAAGAGGATAAGGTAAAGTTACAGTGGAAGGACAATCACCCATAACATAATTATCAGAAGAAGTCCCCTTGCTGATATCTTAACTTTGAATTTTCACCAAAGAAAGTTAAGATAAATAAAACAGAATCCATGTGCAATTACTTTTTCCCTCAAGTCCCCAGATTGTAGCACATTATAATATTTCTTAACAGCACACAAGGCAATCTAAAGCCATCAAACTTACGTAACTCCTTAAACATTAGAGGCATAGTATTTTTTACATTTCCATGTACATCCATATTAGCTTAAGTTAACCTCAAATTTTAAGTGGGTGTGTTTTAAGGATTAGAGTCAAAGGAGCACAGTAAAAATGGTGTTAGAGTGGCAATTGTTGTTTGCATAGACCCACCAAAATATGAGAGGCATGGAAAGGAATAGCCTTGGCCTAAATACAAAGAGATCCTACCCCTGAAGTTTCCTGGCATAAGACCAGCTCTAGGCCTCAGGAAAGTTATCGTTCGCTCCAAGACATTGTCCGTAGCGCCAACACACTTATCACACAGTCTCTGTTGTTGGTCTCATGTTTCTGTATTAAAGATTCTGGAATCTGCATGTCCTACATTGAAGTCATGATGTGGAGTGCCTTTTCGTTTCACCTCACCATGAAAGGGGAATGCAGGAAGCCCTGTCCTGTAAGCAGGTTGTTGTTGTTAAGTCTTCTCAGTGTTAAGGGAAGTCTCTTTTGAGCAGGACGATGTCTGAGCAGTGGTAGGGTCTTCCATGGTAGAGGATTGCTTCCAGGTGATGTTATAGACAAACCTCACCATAAAGGGGCAATACAGCAAGCCCTGTCCAGTAAACAGGTCATTGTTCTTGTTGTCTTCTCAGTGTTAAGGGATGTCTCTTTTTTTTTTTTTTTTTTTTTTGTGGTTTTTGGGTCACACCCGGCAGTGCTCAGGGATTATTCCTGGCTCCAGGCTCAGAAATTGTTCCTGGCAGGCACGGGGGACCATATGGGACGCCGGGATTCGAACCGATGACCTCCTGCATGAAAGGCAAACGCCTTACCTCCATGCTATCTCTCCGGCCCCCAGGGATGTCTCTTTTGAGTAGATCGATGTCTGAGCAGCTGTAGGGTCGTCCCTGGTACAGGAATGCCTCCGGGTGATGTTATATACAACCTTGGATGTTTTGTAAATGTCTTCTGTAGATCAAGGGATAAATGGAGAATGCCCATTCTTCTGAGGCCTGTGCCAGGTCTTTATGTCAATGTTCAGGGTGTAAGGTCTCATTGCACTACAAGATTTGTGAGTTCCCATTTCTATTAGATAAGAACTTATTGGTATGTATAGTATTTTCCTATGTTAGTGTGCCTACGCAAACAAGATATAAAGCCACGTGGTGCTATCAGATATATGGGGGCATAAGAACATTTCCAACAAGACCCATGACTTGGTTCAAACATAAGTATTAAACTGAGGGATTCTTTCACACCAAATTCCATATTGAGCAGTTCATAAAGAGAAGATAAAAAACATGGGGGGGGATCATCACTGTATAAGAAAGTATTTAGCAAAAGTTATAGCCGTCAAAGAAAACACCCATAAAATGTTGAAAAGATATGTGTCCTTTTTATGCCTTTTAAAATAGTTGGGTGGGTGTTAACTCTAGGGCACCACTTTGGTCTGTGAATTAGGACTCAACAGTACTTAAGTTAGAAAGGGTAAAAAAGGAGTAATGATGATAGGAGTTAAAGAAGTTAAAGAGAAATATGAACTTATGAAGGGGTATGCAAAAGGGCAGAGTACAAAATGGACATTCTGCATACATAAAAACATAATTCAATGATAGTGAGTACTATTAATGTTTCTTGTGAGAGTACTATTAATGTTTCTTGTGCGCGCGGGGGCAATAGCCCCCGCGCGATTTTGAAAATGTAGACTGGACAGAGATTACCAGTGCCAGCCAAACCTCCTCCTGCTAGACTCCCGGCTCCCAGGAAGGAGAGATCCTTCAAGAAGCTGGGAGAACAGAAGTTCAGAGCCCCACCCAGACCCTCCCTAAGGAGCCGCATGGATAGTGGGGGAAGGCCTAGGGTACCTTCAAACTCCACCAAGGGACCCAACTCACCGGCTTGCCCAGGGGTGTGGCCCGGGGAAGCCCTGGAGATCTGGAGCAAGGCGGCAGAGGGGTGCTGGGGTTACCCAAATCCCGCACCCCCCCCAGGCCTGGCCAAGCAGGCCTCCGGCATGGCGTGGGCCTGCCAAACCTCTTCCTGCTAGACTCCCCAGGAAAATTTTTTTAATAAAATATTTAAGTACCATGATTACAAGCATGTTAGGAAATTTCTTTATGATCAGCTTTACATGGTGCTCTGAGAAAAACAGTTTGGTCTCCAAGATTCAGACTTTGTTCTAAGGAGCTAATAGTCTACTGATTGGTACTGTAAGCAACAGAGACTTGAGTAAAAGGAAATCAGTTTCTTCAAGTCTATTTTCAAATGTCCTGTACTACATGTATTGAAGACAAAAGAGAATTGCAGGACTGGAGAAGATTTGAACAAGAAGTATGCTAGGGAGGAGCTGAAGGAATAGGTAGAAGTGTGCCTCAGGCTTGAGGGCTCAAGGAGAGATTGCTGTCCCTGGGCAAATCACCATGTTCTTCAGAGCCTCAGTGTCTCTTCCTTTCGGCAAGCTAAATGTTTGTTCCAGATTACAAAAAAAATCTTTCCCTTTTGATGTCAACTTGAGAATAGGTTGCCTCCTGAGTGGCAGTGGAGGAAGATGAGTATAAGTCTAGTCCATCCCTCTTGACTGTGAGACTTTGGGTGAGTTGCTAGACAAAGCCGGTCTGAAACACCTACACCCTGAGAAGAGGGAGCAGATGTCATTATTTTGGAGCTCTCATTCCCCTTGCTATAAACTTATAGAATTGAGAAGGTTTTGGGAGCTGAGCTGCTATTTAGGAAGTATTGGAAATGTGTGCTGTGTGATGGTAAACAAGCAAAAATATCAGACTGTTACTTCATCATGACCCTGCTGCCCAGGTTGGTGTATTCATTCCCTCCAGTTCTTTGTTGTACAGAGAACACAACTTTCTCTCATACAGAACTTCTTTGTTCTATGCCCACTCTTAGAGTGGGAGACAAAAGGTTTATTTTATGAAGAGAATGCTGAGTAATAGAAATAAGGGATTAAAAAAATTAGAAGGGAGGAAAGAACAAGTATAAAACGTGCTCCTAATCACGTGGGGATCTATTATAGGCCAGAGATCCAAATAAGGTTTTTGCCAGTTTAGAGCATTTTGGTAAGAGATAACAGTAGGTAGAATGGGAGTGGTTTATTTTTCTTATACAGTCATTACCAACTGCTTTTCTTTGGATAACTGAAGCCTAAAGAACCTATGAAGTTTGCCGAAGTCACCTAGATATTAAATGAAGAAGCTGGATTTGGCCATGGCCTGTGCTCTTTCCACAAAATTTCTTTATTATTGTTCTTAACCTGTTAACACAATATAACAAAAAGTGTTTTTCTTTTTTTCAAACCACTTTAGAAAGCCTTACCTTTCCGCTCCAAGGATCTATTGCACTGAAATTCTTATAGCTTTTTTGATTTAGGAGCATGCAGCCTATGATTCAGCCCAACATTAAACTAATGTGAGATTGACTTGTGAGATACCAGAACTCAGCTTGGGTGGCAAGAGTTTATCATATGATGGACTGGAAATGAAATGTTTTGAAAACCTAACATAAGAAAATAAAAAGAGGCAACATTATGAGTACTTACGTGCTACACACATGTCCTTGCAAAAATTCTATAATGATAACATGATTGCAGTGAAGAATTTGAGAGAAAGAGCCTGGAGCCACTCATGTAGTTAAGCATAAAAACCAGTATTGAACTGATTTCATAACATGCTGCACTCTAGAACAGGGATATGGAAAGGTGAAATAAAGGTAGAGATATGCATTCTGGGAGCAGAAAGGGAAGAACCCCTGACTTGTGTGATTGCTGATTTTCTCAACACGAATATTCCATTCATGACCAATTTCAGACAACTGACCCAAAGCCTCCTGATATACAAATGTTAACAGTTGGTTTTTGTGAGCAGGAAAGAGCTGATTTTAGCACAGTTGACAAAATAAATGGGGGGTATATGGGTATACAAATTATACATAAACCTCTGTAACTCTAGACAATGGGAACCCACAGGGAATGGGTATTGAGAAATAAAGTTGGAATATAGGGTTGCATCAGACTGGAATGCCAACTTTAGAACTTTTCTTTCTCTTGAAAATTGAAATCAGGGCCGGAGAGATAGCATGGAGGTAAGGCAATTTGCCTTGCATACAGAAGGATAGTGGTTTGAATCCCAGCATCCCATATGGTCCCCCATGCCTGCCAGGAGCAATTTCTGAGCGTAGAGCCAGGAGTAACCCCTGAGCACTGCCAGGTATGACAAAAAAAAAAAAAAAAGAGAAAATTGAAATCAATAGAAGTTGATTCTTTTTTAAGCACTCCAGTAATGTTATCAACCATTCAGAGTAGGAGCATTGACAGTAATATGCTAGATGTTATGGAGAAAGTGTCTAGAGGTCAAGTTTGTAGACAAATATAGAAAATAAGGAACATGTAATTAAGACAGCAGGGGAAAAGTGGATAAAACTGGAAAATGTTGATGGGAGGAATTGATAAATTGATGATGACTGTATTTTAGGAAGAAAAAATTAGCAATGTTTCTTGCTTGGAAACTAAATTTGTGTTCATGCCATTAATGTAAAATTTAATAGACTAAGTTGCCAAGAGGAAAATGGAACAGGGAATGTAGAATAGAACAGGGAATGTAGAATAGAATTTGTTCATTTTGAAGAGTTTATACACTAGATTCTGAAGATAGTTGGAAACATGAACCTGGACCATAAAACAAATAAGGTGCTAGAATAAAAATGTGCAAGTCATTAGCAGGTGAATGAAATCAGAGCTACCAATTTAATAGTAATCATTGTCCTCTTTGCCTGGAACTGTGCCAAAGTAAAACATTGGTTTGTTTGGTAAAACAGGACTTATAAAATTGATTAGAATTTCCAAAAGGACCTTGAGGAACAGCATCATTTAAAGAATCAGTGAGTATGGGGCCAGAGCCGTGGCGCAAGTGGTAAGGTGTCTGCCTTGCATTCGCTAGCCTAAGATGGACTGCGATATGATCCCCACTGTCCCCTATGGTCCCCCAAGCCAGGAACAATTTCTGAGCTCATAGCCAAGAGTAACCCCTGAGCATCACTGGGTGTGGCCAAAAAAATCATTGAGCAGAAGAAGTAATGATTAATGAAATACTCTCTACCCCCCCAATAGAAAGGGATGAATTGTTATCTTAGCATTATAAACAAGAAACTGCTGAAATTAGAGGAGAAGAGAGTTTGAAGAAAGAACAACTTATCAAATTCCTGCAGAGAGGCCAATTAGAAAATAGCAGCAGGTCATAGGATTCTTGGTGAAACTAATAATGCCATTTTTGTCAGAATTTGGGAGCTGGAAATCAGATTATAATAGGTAGTTTTCAAAATGGCAGTCTTTGAAAAGTTGGCCTTCTTTAGGATATAGACAGATCTAATCTCAATAAAATTTGAACTTTGGCAGAATTTTCCCAAGGCCAATCCTTCCATCTGTTTCCCAGATCTTATCTTTGTTCCAGAAACTTGGTTCACTCTTTATTTCACTTCTGTAGTCTTTCTCTGTCCTTGTTTTTTTTTTTCTAGAAACATTTTTCATCAATATAAATAAATAAACATAAAAAGCATGTTTGCTTTTTTTTCCCTCAGGCCGTCCTATGGCTATGAACTGTAAAAGTACTTGGTCTAAGAGAATGTATCCACTATATTCACTGTTTCTTCATTCCCACTCATTTTGCAGCCCATTATAATCTGGCTTTCAAGCACAAATCTCTGACACAACTGTCTTTAATGGGTTCATCTATGACCCCTCTGCAGGCATTTAATAATTGGCTCTTTATTCCAAGTCTTACTGATCTTGTTTCTCTTGCCAGATTAATAATTAATTTCTCTATTGGGGGTGGAGGTTAGAAAGTCTTACTAACTGCTTCTTCTTTTCTGCCATTGACCAAGATTGGTTTTCTGTCACTGAACCAAGATTGGTTCCTTTCTTTCCTTTTCTTTTTATCTTTTTAACTCCTTTCTCTAAGCAGGTTGACATTTATCTTTTTTTTTTTTTTTTACCATATGCCCAAGTTTTTCCCAAATGGTGTTCCAACCACTCTGTCCTTTCCTCAGATTTGAATTGAGTTAGAGACCCAAGCCCCAGTAAAGGAAGAGATATTTTTTTCTTGTAATATAGGTAAATAGGAATAAGATTTTGAGATCTTCCCATCCTTATTGAAGAGAACCAATGTTAGATACTCCTAAAACTGTATGTCATGGTGGGCAAAAGACTAAAGTATGGAACATTTGTACCACAACAGCAAACATCTCTGTGCCTCTCCCCACACTTCTCTCCTTTAAAATTGCTGGTCATGCATTACAAAGCAGTTCAACACAGCTAATATTGTTTCCAAGATGTTCTTCTTCCACCTCTATCTTTTCGCTCCTAGGCTGGGTGGAGCAAACATTTTTAGTTTAAAGTACATCTCTGATTTTGAAATTTATGATATCATACTCACCTCTTGTGTCTGGGAGGCTATCTCATTTCAAGCTAGGCCCTTGAGATTTGTTTATCCTAGGGTAGTACCTCCAGTATTTGGACCACAGGTTGAATACTGGGTGAATTAATTGACTTGATAGTCCTCTCAACATATCAAAATGTATCAAATCTACATAACAGTTAAAGTGTATAAATAAATGACAATGCAAGCATACACTCAGAGATTTAATAGGTCTGCAACAGGATTCAGGCACTTCTAATTTTTAAAGGCTTCTAGATGATTTTAATATTTTAGCTTTGAGATCCATTGCATTAAGGAAATAAAATAAATTTGCTAGTGCCTACTCTATGCAAGATGTTTTCACTGATTTCTCATAGTAATTCTCTCTCTCTCTCTCTCTCTCTCTCTCTCTCTCTCTCTCTCTCTCTCTCTCTCCCTCTCTCCCTCTCTCTTTCCTCTCTCTCCTCTCTCCTTTTAATGCAAGATGGCCATTCCAGTGCTTTTTTGGCCAATACTTATCTCCCTCCTCTAATTTTCAAATTTTGTTTTCCAGATAAAAATACCTGCAATTTCCTTTCCAAGTTTTAATTTCTAATACCTGATGTTTGTAACATTATTTCTTCATATATGAGGGTGGATATTGGGTGGGAACTTCTGGACAAAACTGGGCTCAGAAATTCTGGGCCAATAAAGCCAAGCAGTTTGCTGTTCAGGCCCAAGAATGCTGCTTAGGCTCTGCCATGCTGGGGATCTGCAGGGCCCCTCTGATAGCCACATTCTATGCAGGAGGTCAAGGGGAAACCTGTGCAAGCAAAACAGCCATCTCTGAGGTCTAATTTCTTCTTCAAGTTCTATATGATATTTATATATATATATATATATATATATATATATAAATATATATATGTTTTTTTTTTTTGGTTTCTGGGCCACACCCATTTGACGCTCAGGGGTTACTCCTGGCTATGCGCTCAGAAATCGCCCCTGGCTTGGGGGGACCATATGGGACGCCGGGGGATCAAACCGCAGTCCGGTCCGTCCTACGCTAGCGCTTGCAAGGCAGACACCTTACCTCTAGCGCCACCTTCCCGGCTCCTATATTTGTTTTCTTATTAAAAATAGGACTGCAGGGGCCAGAGAGATAGCATGGAGGAAAGGTGTTTGCCTTGCATGCAAAAGTTTGGTGGTTCGAGTCCCGGCATCCCATATGGTCCCCTGAACCTGCCAGGAGCAATTTCTGAGCATAGAGCCAGGAGTAACTCCTGAGCTCTGCCGGGTGTGACCCCTCCCCCCAAAAAATAGGACTACAAAATCTCTAAGAGGTTTTTGAGAAATTTATAGTTATCAGAGTATAAATGCTCTGATATATGGTATATATATATAAATATATATATATGGAATATACATAAGAGTATATGCTCAAATCTCACAGATAAATTGTTACAAGCTAAATTTTTATAAATTAAGCAAACATTTTCTGAGTAACCTAATTTCATTAAATTATTAGTATTATCAGTCTTGTTCTGTGGGATATAAACTGAAGTAACATTTTCTTTCTATGATGGACATTGATTGGCGATGACCTTAATAAACAGCAATTAGGGCCGGAAAGATAGCACGGAGGTAGCACGTTTGCCTTGCATGCAGAAGGACAGTGGTTCGAATCCCAGCATCTCACATGGTCCCCCGAGTCTGCCAGGGGCGATTTCTGAGTATAGAGCCAGGAGTAACCCCTCAGCACTGCCGGGTGGGACCCAAAAACCAAAATAAAATAAAATAAAAAAATAAATAAACAGCAGTCAAACTTGGTTTGTACCAGGCACTATTCTAAATGTTTTCTATACTTTAATTACTTCTGTGTTCCTAACAACTCTATAAACTTAGATACTATTATTCACATTTTGCAGATGAGAAAATTAAGGTACATAAATATAAACTAAGACACATCCAGTGAGCAATAGAAATGAGATTCTTCTTCGTAGAAATCTAAGCAGTCTGGATTGCTAATATATGTATGCTTTTTGAACCAGTTTTGAACGAGTTTTCTTTGTTTTCTTGAACACAGAGCTTGAGAATTAGACTGATTCTGTTAATTGGTGAGGAAGATTAATATGCCATCGCCAAGTATCATTTCATCTGGACTGACACTTTTATCACTTGGCCAGAGCAACCTTTACTGTTTACTCTGCAGCTAGAATGAGGACCAAGGGAAAAATTTGACATTTTCTGATGAAAGTTTCACACAGTAGCCACTGTATTAGGAGAGCAGAGTGCAGAGCTTTTTTTGCAGAGTACAGGGATATTGAAATAATTGTCTTATGGTCCATGATGTACCTAAAACTTCTCTTGGCCATTACTGATTATTTCCTGGTTTTGTTAATGGCCTTTTTTCAGTCCTCAACTTCCTTAAATTGCTAACTGTCTTTTTATAGAAATTCTTCCCAATCTGTCTACTGTCCTCTGATATACTCTTAGGTTTTTTTTTTCTTGCCTCTTTGGATTTCTCCCTTTGGAATCATCTTCCCAACCTTTCAAAGATTGTTTATTCTCTGCTTTGTTTCCTTGACTCTATGTTCCCTTTACTCTTACTATTCAGCATCTCCTCAATTATTATTAACATTTACCTCTGATCTGTGTCTCTAGATTGACAGCCTTAAATCTGCTGCTGTGTTTATAGACCTAGATGTTCCAGAGTTTTTTAATTGGACCAGATCTAAAATGGAACTTGTTACTCTCCCTGACTGTTCTTTCTGTGTCATCTTTTTTTTTTTTTTCAGTTACAGCTCTTTATTTCGTGAAGAGGCCGAAGCCAAAAGGCCTAAGAATAGGCCCCAGTAAAAAAGGGGTCTTTCTGTGTCATCTTGAAGGAAGGCATCTCTAGAGTATATTTGAATCCATTCTTCCAACACTCTATCTCCTAGTCTCCACACTGTGAGGAAGTATATAGTCCCAGGATCTCAGCCTCAGGTTTTTCTCTTGTTTGGTGCCTCCACTGTACTCTTCCAAGACTGACTTTCATTTTCTTTACCACGGACAATTGTCAAATGTTTATAGTCATTCCCTTTGTGTTTAATTTCTTCACTTAGCCATCTGTTCTGCAGAACTCGTTCCAAAGTGTAAATTCACTTTAAAAAAAATGTGTTCAGGGGCTGGCAAGATAATACTGGGCTTTTGCATGAAGCCAGTCTTCTTTTCACCCCTGGAACCACAAGTCACCAGAGCAATGTCAGGTGTGGCCCAAAAAACAAACCTGCAATTGAACATTAGTCTCAGAGAACTGCAAGCTTCAGGAGAGATAGCAGTTTGGGGAAAGGGGGTAGGGGTGGGGAAATCAAACGATATTTAAATTCTTAGTCTTCCATCCTTTTTTACTCTTTTATATTCCTATGACATGTAGCAGAGTATATATAATAGATATATCTTTAATAGATATAATTTATATATGTTTTAATATATAATATATTAATTTAATATATTAATATATAAATACACTAACATATAATTATTACACTATATATTATATATATTATAATCTATTATATATGTTAATTAATATATATTAATATATAATATACATTAATATATATTTTATATATGCTTTAATTATGAATTGTAGTTGAATGTCCTTTGGAAAGTTCATGCAAAAATCATTGAAGGATTTTTGTTTTTTGTTTTGGGGCCAAACCCAGTGATACTTTGGAGTTATTCCTGGCTCTGCATTCAAAAATTATACTTGGTGTTTCTCAGAGGACCTTATGGAATATCAGGGATTAAACCTGAGTTCACTGAGTCCAAGGGGAAGTGCCCTATTCACTGTACAGTTAGTCCAGCCTGAAAGTATTTTTATAGGGTAAATATTCTACCTTATTGAGTTAGGTGAACTGCAGTGTTGAATTTAAGTGAGTCATACCATTTATATACAATAAAAAGGAGGGGCAGAGAGATATAACAGAGGGTAGGGCATTTGCCTTACGCACAGCTGATCTGGGTTTGATCCCTGGCATTCCATATGGTCCCCCAGCATTGCTAGGAGTAATTCTTCAGTAACCAGGAGCCAGGAGTAACCCTTGAGCACTTCAGGGTGTGGCCCATAGAAATAAAGAAGTGTCCACATTTATATTACTCTAAAATTTTATATGAAAAAAATACCATAAATTTCTATGCAGGTAAGTATTCCATGACTTTTTTTTAATGATAAGAGATAGGAAAACAACAGAATCTAAACAGATTTAAAGTTACTTAAAGGCTTGAGAAATAGTAAAAGAATTAAGCATCATGTGGTCCCTCAAGCATTGCTGGAAGTGACTTCTGAGCAGAGTAAATGCTCATGAACCCTGGGTGTGGCTCTAAACCTTTCCCCATCAAAAAAAATGTTTTTTGTAGGTCAGAATGATAGAACATATGCTTTTCATACTAGAGATCCAGGTTTGATCCCTAGCACTGCATGGCTCCCTGAGCACTGAGCTGGGATTAGCCCTTGGGCACTAACAACTGTGGTCTTTGCCCCTCTCCCCTCCCATAAGTTATTTGACACACAGAAATGACAATCACCAGGAAGCTGTACACTACTTTACACTAACCTAGAATAAAAGCCTTTGAACATGAGAAATGAAGCATGTGGTGAGTCTCAATAGATTGCTCTCTAAGTATTTAATGCGGTTGGCTGGTGCTGAAATCTGACCACATGCTAAGTTATTTATGTGAATGAAGTATCAGTGTGCAGTAACTTTGTCCCAGCCTCCCTCTCCCCTGTGGCATGATCATACAATTGGACTTTATAGAGAAAATTATTTTATTTCTTTTTGACCTGTTCCCTACAGGACTTTTTATTCTATGTGAACCTAATAAGTAACGTAAACATGGAAAGAAATGATAACATGCTGAGAAATATTGGTTTGTCTCTCACTGGGCTTACATTTCTTTGTATAATGCTATTCTATTCAAAGGGATAATAATAATAATATAAAGAGATCTTACAGGGCTTAAAATATGGCAGGCGCAGTTATAATTATTTTCCCTTTGTGTCATGTCACAATGCTGGGTGTGGCCCAAAGCCAAAAAAATTTTTTTTGAATATTCACTTCTTTTTTTTAAACTTTTTTTGTTTTGGGGTCACATCCAGCAGCACTCCTGGTTCTGTGCTCAGAAATCGCTCCTGGAAGGTTCAGGGGACCATATGGGATGCTGGGATTTGAACCACTGTCCTTCTGCATACAAAGCAAAACACCTTACCTTCATGCTATCTCTCTGGCCCCGAATATTCACATCTTAGGGAGAAACAATGTTATATCCTTTTAAAAAAGAATACAAATAAATATTAATTATTAAATAGGGCTTACATTCTCAAGCTCAAAAGAATAAGAAATTTTATTTTAAATTATTGTCTGCTTTAATATATGTATGTATATGTGTATATATAAGTTGGATTGATTTTATTTAATCAAACCCAGTGTATTCAGGGGTTACTCCTGACTCTGTGCTCAGGAATTACTCCTGGCAGGGCTCAGGAGACCATATGGAGTGCCACGGATCAAACCTGGGTTGGCCATGGGCAAGTCTAGCACCCTGCGTGCTGTACTATCACTCCAGCCCTGAAAGTGTCTTCTATTTTGCTAGGGCAAAATGAGTGAGAGAAATCATCTG
Source organism: Suncus etruscus (assembly GCF_024139225.1). Classification (NCBI taxonomy): domain Eukaryota; kingdom Metazoa; phylum Chordata; class Mammalia; order Eulipotyphla; family Soricidae; genus Suncus; species Suncus etruscus. Next base: position 81,163,858 of record NC_064853.1, on the reverse strand, counting down.
CACGGTCACCCTGTCTACATCATGTTGCACTTGGTGTTTGATTCCAACCAGGTGACTTGTGATATAACTTCTTCCTACCTTTAAGAACCCTTTGGGTTTATTTGGGCTCTCTTTAATACCTGTTATAATCCTTGAGTACTTACAACATATTGTAATGTTATAATGAATTAAAGACTGATTGTCTCAGATTCATCAGCAAGACTTCATCCAGTCCTTGCTACTTTTATTGACATGTCAAATATTTCAACTGTCCTAATACCAGTTGCAACCTGAGGAAGTTTCAGACCATTTGAGGCACCTCCTTCGTACACATACCTTGCAGACACTTCCCTAGAATTTTTCCTGTAATCAAGGTCTGTCTGGACATAGGACACATGTCCACAGTTATCAGGTCCCTCACATTTTTTTAGTTCACACCCAGCGGCACTCAGGGTTTACTCCTGACTCTGTGCTCAGAAATTACTCCTGGTAGACTCAGAGGACCATATGGGATACTGGGATTCAAACCACCATCTGTCCTCGGTCAGCCTCGTGTAAGGCAAATGCCCTACCATTGAGCTATCTTTCCAGCCTCAGATCCCTTAGATATTATCCCACAGACAGAATCCTACATGACTGCAATCCAGGATTCTTCCTTTTTTAAATTGATTTCATATATAAACTCATACTTTCTTGTTTTCATTTATTTCATTTTTCATATTTTTCTTTCTCACTACCAAGCTTACATATATATTTTGCCCAAGCAACTTAAAAAATATTACTTGACTTTAACACTGTGATTTACATATTTGCTCTTAATACATTTGTTCCTGATATTCCATGTTCCAACATCAATACTACCATTCCCTCCACCATTGTCCCAGATTTCCACCTACCACAACTTCATAAATATTGTGTAATTGCTGTCAATTATCTCTTCCTTAAAATAACAGTCACTTGGCTGCTGTGGTTAATAAATAGGAGTAGTGAGAAGAACAAAGAGAAACAATATATTGGAGTGAAACGAGTTAGGTAATTCACAATTTTATTATGCCCTATGACATCACATAATCATGTGAAATCCTCCCTTACTAAATAGTATTCAGAGAAATTTCCTGGCTCCAATGGATATAAATCATCTTCTCTAGGTCAATGTTCTATATGTCCTTATAGTTTTAGGCAGCTTTAGGGAAGTGACTACTTATTTGATAAGCTTCTTTTCTTACAGAAAGTTTAGTTATAAGTAATATCATAAAACTGTAGCCAGTGTTCACAACATATATAGCATTATAGATACTCCAAATAGTGATGAAAGTGGTTAATGACACTATCGTTTGGTTCCATTTTCAAAATTTGAAATGTTGGCTTGGAGATAACTATTTTTCATTTTATGACCTATCATTAGATAAATTATCTAATTCCAATGTTTATTTTAGTGCCTTAGGTTATTTTCCCATCTGTTCAGTCTTTCATACTTTCTTCTGCTTCTTTGCTTCTTTGTTTCTTCATAAGCAAACTGTTTTTTCCTAATCAGCATTTCTTCCCCATACAATGCCCTACCCTGTAATTATGAAAAAATACATAGTTAGCTATTTATAAATTCTATTAATACAGATGATCATAAGCTCACAGAACATAGTGTTCTTGGAAAGGTGTGAGAAAAATTAAGGCAAGTCTGAATACTTCAAACACACTGTTCTTTTTTTATAATTATCTTTATTTAAACACCATGAATTCAAACATGATTATAGCTGTATGATTATAGTCATGTAAAGAACACCCCCCTTCACCAGTGCAACATTCCCACCACCAATTTCCCAGATCTCCCTCCTCCTCACCTCCTCACACCTGTACTTGAGACAGTCTTTCTACTTCCCTCATTCATTCACATTGTTATGATAGTTTTCTGTGTAGTCATCTCTCCAACTGCACTCATCACTCTATGTGATGAGCTTCATGTCATGAGCTGCACCTACCAGCCCTCATCTCTCTTGTCTCTGAGATACTATTAAGAATGTCTTTCATTTTCCTTAAAGCCCATAGATGAGTGAAACCATTCTGCGTCTTTCTCTCTCCCTCTGACTTACTTCACTCAGCATAATAGATTCCATGTACATCCATGTATAGGAAAATTTCATGACTTCATCTCTCGTGATGGCTGCATAGTATTCCATTGTGTACATGTACCACAGTTTTTTTAGCCACTCATCTGTTGAAGGGCATCTTGGTTGTTTCCAGAGTCTGGCTATTGTAAATAGCACTGCAATGAATATAGGAGTAAGGAAGGGATTTTTGTATTGTATTTTTGTGTTCCTCAGGTATATTCCTAGGAGTGGTATAGCTGGATCGTATGGAAGCTCAATTTTCAGTTTGTGAAGGAATCTCTATATCGCTTTCCATAAAGATTGTACTAGACGGCATTCCCACCAGCAGTGAAAAAGAGTTCCTTTCTCTCCACATCCCTGCCAGTACTGCTTGTTTTCCTTTTTTTGTGATGTGTGCCAATCTCAGTGGCAAAACACACTGTTCTTAAGAGTAAACCATGGTGGATTCTATCTTCCTTGCAATTAACTGAAAAATATATTGTGCAAAATGCAACTTCCCATTCTTTAATTATTTTATGCCCATCAAACCACTGTTCCTGTGAGTAATAAAATGAATGCTGATCTCCATTAATTAATGTCAGTTGTCAAGGATTTAGTGTATGAATTCTGAAAAGTGTGTTAGCTCCAGACTCAAAATCTGACCACAAAGACCAGCAGAGATGGCAATAATGCAATGAGCAAGGAGTTTATTACCAGTATGTTTGGGCTGTTCCTCTCATGAATATCGACCCAGATGGGATTTGCAAGCCCTTTTTCTAGGTATACTGGGGCTTCAAGCTAAGGGTAATAATATAGGTTCTTAGTACATGTTGCATCAACCAGGTTTAACCTGGTTGGTTGAAGTAGTAGAAAAGGGGCTTGGGCACCCACCAGGTGCCCATAATTTTGGTGTACAGTTACATAAGGTTTATTCCCTGGGTGTTGCTATTTTATCTAACTGTCCTGGTATGTGCCCTTGAAGTTCCTGGAACTGATTGTGGTTATGTCTATAGCAAAGCTAGATTACAGAAGCAGAATAATCAGTTAATTCTAAACCAAACTTTGTTCTAAACAAAATATTCTAAGAAGTGAATTCTTAGCTACAAAGTGATTCTTAGCTCTACCCTGGTGACATTAATATCTCCCCTTAGACTGATACATTATAGCAAAACTAGAGTGATGATTGTTTTTTCAATATTTACCATTTAATGTTTAGATCTTTCTGTTCCTAACATAATTGTATTCATTTGTTTATATTAAGAGCATTAACCAGTTGGGATTTTTTTTTCAGTAAATTGGGTAATTGGTAAATATAGTCAATGAATTCTTTTATTAATACTCATTTCCCTGCTGCTTTATTATCAGCAAACATTAATAGGATTACTACAATAACTGTTCATGATTAGATGGATTGCCTCTTGTTATGTGTGTGTGAGAGAGAGAGAAAGAGAGAGCATGAACTAGTGGTTATTTTTTGTTTGTGGGGTTTTTTTAGGGAAGACTCCAGGCTCTGTACTAAGGAATTACTCCTGTCAGTACTCAGGGATCATATAGGATGCTGGAGATTGGACCCAGGTCTCTACCACTGTACTCATGCCCAAGGAGTAATGGTTTTATAAAGGATTTCTTTCCAGCTTTTCTTGTGATAGGTCACATGTTTACAGTAGAAACGTCTTCACTGACATTAGGAGAAACAACTCAGGAGCTGTGGTGTCCAGGCACTGAGAGCATCAGTATAACAGCATATCTCCATGCTCTTCAAAGATCACATTGCCCTTCGAGTCCTTGTGATAAGTTATCATATGGCATGTTGCATACTTAATATAGTCTATTCCCTTGATTTCCTGATGGTGTTAATATGTCGTTTATTGTTGTTGTTGTAGTTGTTGTTTTGGGGTCACACCTGGCAGCGCTCAGGGGTTACTCCTGGCTCTATGCTCAGAAATCACCCCTGGCAGGCACTGAGGACCATATGGGATGCCGGGATTCAAACCACCGTCCTTCTGCATGAAAGGCAAATGCCTTACCTCCATGCTATCTTTCCTGCCCCTATATTTTTTTAATAATATCTTTTGCTTCATATTTTACGTAGGGGTATGATTAATCTACAATTGTTTTGTTTCCATGCTCAAGCTTTGAGAGCTGCCAGAAAATATAAATATAAGTTTATATACCATTGCTAAAAATTTTTCCAGTATCTCTTTGGCATTGGTTTTAATTCTTTGGTATATATATATATACACACATATATACATACCTATGTATATTAAAGCCATTGGTTTTAATTCTTTGTTTTTTTATTTATTTATATATATATATATATACATACCTATGTATATATAAAAGCTTTATTTAAGCACCAAAATTTCAAGCATGAATGTAGTTGGGTTTCAGTATAAACAGAACACATAAATAAATCCTGAAGAAAAGCTGGCTTTACAAGAGTATTCAATGAGAAGGGTTTGCATAGAAATGGAATGAGGAAATAAACTCTTAATGAAGAAATAAACTTTGAAGAGACTTTGCTAAGTAGATCATTTTTATCACCTTCTCCAGTGAAAGAATATTGTGTGTGCTAAACTTTAATTCCTTTAAGGGTCAAAGAGCAAGAAGAGGTGGCAAGCTTTGTATTTATTGCTAATTTCAAAAAATCTTCCTGGTTTAGTATAAGCTGATCTATTTCTGAATGGCAGGACTGCCATGGATGCATCTTCTTTTCTTCATACTCATTTCTTTCTTGCACACTTAAATATCTGAGCTTTAACAAAAACACAATACAATAATGCCCTCTGCATGCATAAGTTCATAGCAGCACTCTGTACAACAGCCAGAATCTGGAAACAACTCAGATGCCCAACAACAGATGAGTGGCTAAAGAAACTGTGGTGCATCTATATATTATGGAATACCATACAGCTGTTATAAAAAAAAATAAAGTCACAGAATTTGCTTATACATAGGTGGATATAAAGACTATTATGTTGAGTGAAATAAGTCAGAGGGAGAGAGATAAGCACAGAATAGTCTCATTCATATGTGAGATTTAAGAAAAATAAAAGACAGTATAATAATAACATCCAGAGACAATAGAAATGAAAGCTGGAAGAGCATTACATGCTTATCACAAAGAGTGGTAGGTGTAGATAGAGAAATAACTACACTAATAGCTACTATGACACAATAGAGAAAGAAATACAGTGTCTGACTTGAAGACAGGCAGGGGGTGGTGGGAGGTAGAAAATGGGGTGACAATGGTGGCAGGCAAGTTGCACTGATGAAGAAGGTGGGTATACATTTTATGGCTGAAACCCAGTTATGAACATGCTTGCAACCATTGTACTTAAATAAAAATACTATTAAAAAAAAGGTAAATAAGGGGGCCGGAGAGATAGCATGAAAGTAAGGCGTTTGCCTTTCATGCAGAAGGACGGTGGTTCGAATCCCGGCATCCCATATGGTTCCCTGTGCCTGCCAGGGGCGATTTCTGAGCATAGAGCCAGGAGTAACCCCTGAGCACTGCCGGGTGTGACCCCAAAAACTAAAAAAAAAAAAAAAAAAAAAATATTTAGAAAAAAAAAAGTAAATAAAACTTAAAAAAATCATATGACAAAAATAATGCTTTTGCAAATTTGTTTTTTGAGTGCTGGGGACCAAATCTAGGACCTTATACAAACAGGCAAAGTATGTGTCTACCATGAGGCATATATCAATAGCCCGAGTATCAAAACAATTGCAAAAAGACTTACAAAAGTTATAGAGATTTGACCTTAGTTGTCCAAATATATTATTGGAGTCATGATATGCTGCTTTAGAAAAAAAAATAAAAAAGAGCTGACTCCTGGGAATCATAGCTACCACTTAGGGACTTTGAGTTCCAGAAAATGGGAATATTGTATAATTCCTACAGTTTCTCTGTATAAAGCTGGTATTTATAATACCTGTCCCATTCCCCTCTCCAAGCTGATCCAAAGAGCAAAAGGGATCTCATGTATCAAAATATTTTATAAATTGTAAAGGTGAAAGATAAATACAATTTGTTTTTGCAATGTCCACTGAGTGCTCAAGTGCAGTGGCAGTTATAAGAATTCAGATTCTAGGACCAGAGTGTGGTGGCACAGTGGGTAGGACATTTACCTTGCATGTGATTGACCCAGGTTCTATCCCCAGCATCTCATATGGTTTTCGGAGCCTGCCAGGTATAATTTCTGAGTGCTGCAGAGCCAGGAGGAGTCTCTAAGGACTGCCAGGTGTGGTTTTAAAACAAAAACAAAAATTTAGATTCTTAGTAGTGCAAGGGGTAAGGTGCTTACCTTTCTCACTCGAGTATCTTGGGTTATCTCTGAGTGTGTCCTTGAAGAGGAAACACCAGAAGGGAGTGGGTAAAACTCCCCCCCCAAGTAAAAAAACCAAACAAACAGAATTTACATACTAAGAGTTAAAGAGTGTAGCTCTAATGATGATGACCCTGTGTCACTTTTTATCCTCCTTCACCCGCAGAGTAACATTATCCACTACCTGGGACTGAGCCATCATCTGCTGGCGTTGAATTTTATCATCCATTCTGCTGTCAAGAAAAGTGCATGGTCAAGTCCTCTAGTGAAGGTGACAGATACCGAATTTGATGGTGTAGAAGTCAGAGTGTTTGAAGGCCCTGCAAAGCCAGAAGAGCCACTGAAGCGCAGCATGATTTTTATGCATGGAGGTGGCTGGGCCGTGGCAAGTGCAAGTATGTCCTTCCCATGGTTTGAGGTCATGGTTGAGCCAGAAGTGGGGTAATGGTTTTGGCTTTTTGTAGGTATAAGGAAAGGAGAGGAAGTCATTTGACTGTTCTTCTATTTGTCTAAGTTATTCCTACAAAATGATCCACTTGCCATAAAAAATTGAGCAGGATGGGGCCGGAGAGATAGCACAGCGACGTTTGCCTTGCAAGCAGCCGACCCAGGACCTAAGGTTGGTTTGAATCCCGATGTCCCATATGGTCCCCCGTGCCAGCCATTTCTGAGCAGGAGCTATTTTTGAGCAGATAACCAGGAGTAACCCCTGAGCAAGGCAAGAGAGATAGGTCAGAGGGCAAGTGATACACTTAGAGTTCTATTCCCAGTACCTTCTGAAACCCCCAAGTAGTGCCAAGTGTGGCCCATACAGGCCCAACACTGCCTATCCAAACAGCACCACATTGATGGCCCACGCACCAAACACTTTTATTTCTGAACATAGTATCAGAGGGAGTGGGCCTATAGGGACTCCTGGTTCCCCTGGCAAAATTCAGCCTATTCATTTTGTTAATTGAGCAGCCTGCTTGAAAATATCTCCAGTGACTTAAATCCTACATTGATTATGAAACAAACAGTAGTTTTTCTATGCCAAGTAAGCTGATGTTCTCTTGGGCCAGAATATGAGAGAATTATATGTATTTCTTTTGCCAGCTTGCATTTGGAAGATATTTCTTTATTGGAATAGAACAAGTATTTTCTAAGTTGACCTGTTAACTTATCACTGTTTCTTCAGCTTATAAATGGAAAAATGGGAAAAAAAAAAAAGAAAAAGGTATTTTGTTGAAAAAGGAAATGATCTTATAAAATTAAACAGATTTTTTGTTTATTTGTTTATTTATTTATTGCATTTGGATAGCCTTCATGAGCAGAACATACTTAGAATGACAATCAGCTAAGTAGAACAGTCTAACCAGGGGAAAAAAAAACTCAGAACTTTTTCTCTGCTCTCATTATCCTGAGCTCCTTCTGCATCTTCAGCCCAGAGCTTTTATCAGACTCTAAATTTATAATCAGTATCTGGGCCAGAAAGATAGTTGCCAGAGGCTTGAGTTTGAGCCCTAACACCACATAATCCATTGAACATAAAAAGGAAATAACTACTAAGCATTATTTTATGTGATTCCCAAGCCAAAATAAAAAAGCAACTTCACTTATTTTATAACATTGCATGTTTTTTTCAAGTTTGTTTCATTTTGTGGCCATGATCAGTAGTACTGGGGGAGGGGTACTCCCAGCTCTAAACTCAGGGATCACACCCAACAATGCTTGGGGACCATGCAGAGTCAGGGATGAAATCCAGGCCTCTGACATGCAAAACTTGTGCCCAGCACCTTGAGCTCTATCCCTGTAATCCACTCCCCCTTTTTTTTTTTTTTTTTGTTTTTGTTTTTGGGCCACACCCGGCGGCGCTCAGGGGTTACTCCTGGCTATCTGCTCAGAAACAGCTCCTGGCAGGCACGGGGGACCATATGGGACACCGGGATTCGAACCAACCACCTTTGGTCCTGGATCGGCTGCTTGCAAGGCAAACGCCGCTGTGCTATCTCTCCAGGCCCGCACTCCCCTTTTAAAAAGCGCAGTACAGACCAAAATATTTAACTTTTCTTGTAATTCGTTTTACTTGATTTCATTCTTTTTTGTGGTGTGGGTCCTCCCTCAAAGTGCTCCGAAGGTCCAGGAACCCCACAAGTGATTCTCGACTGTTGGGTCAGTAATTCAATGTAAGGGCTGTAGTATTCTGTGCTGCTTATGTCCTGCAGTATTAAGGATACACAAACCACACTGGTAGTGCTGGAGGCCTCCAGGTATCACCCTGAGATGCTCTGGAAAATGTGAGCAAAACTGAACCAGGCACGTGGCATTATTTTCTAACCTCCTTATAATTCTTTTATTTACTGCTTGTTTATGTTGTAGAAGATATTTACAGGTTTTCCCAGGACTGAAATGTCTCTTGGAATAAAGAAAATTCTGTTTCTCAATATTTACAGAAATTTTACAAAAATTTCAGTGAAACACTTCAAATACTTGAACTTTATTTTCATCATCCTGAAGTATGCTAGATGACTGAGATTTTTAAAACATGAAATCAATCCCTTCCCTAATAGAGACTGAGCACTGATACTTTCTTATAGTCATGGAGTTACACTGGAGGCCAGGAAATATAGGTGTCAGGAATGGTGTGAGAGATGAGTGAGCCTTATCTTTTCATATAACTTTCATTCTTATTTCCTGTCAAAGGATGACCTTGGGCTGTGAAATGCTCATAAATGGTTACCTAGTTATTAGTCTTCTGGTTTTGAGATTGCCTTGGAAATTGGTAATATTATCTTTCTCTTGATACAGCCCAGCTCTTAGACTATATTTAACATTTTTTAACAGGGGATTAAATTTTTACATGTTGAAATTGCTTCTGTTTTTATATCTTTGGATTTTTAACCTTCTGGGAATAAGGCTTTTGCCTTGCAGCTGACTCTGGTTCAACCCCCAGCACTAAATAAGTTCCCAGAAGAACCCCTTTCCCCCAGAAAGTAAGCCCTGAATACCTATGAATGTAGCCCCAAACCCCCTTCACTGCAAAGAACAAAAGAGAAATAATTCTTGTTTTGGATCTATTTTATTAATATTATTATTGTTTATTTTGTTTTTGGGCCACACCCAGCAGCACTCAGGATTTACTTCTGGTTATGCACTCAGAACTCACTCCTGGCAAGCTTAGGGGACCCTAACAGTATGCCAAGGATCAAACCCAGGTCAGCCTCATGCAAGGCAAAACACCCTTGTTGTATGCTATAGCTCTAGCTATTTTTGTTTTTGTTTTTGGCCACACCCAGTTGTACTCAGGGCTTATTGCTGGCTCTGCACTCAAAAATCACTCCTGGCATGGCTGGGGGTCTTATGAGGTACAGGGAATTGAATTCAGGAAGGCTGTGTGTGAGGCAATTGCCCTACCTACTATACTATTGCACTTGCCCCTCACATTAACTTCTTTTTATTTTTATTATTAGTAATTTAAATCTAAGTCTGAAAGCAATCCACAGAAGAATTTACAAAGAGAAAGTATTGACAAACTTGTTTTATAGTAATTACTCCATTGTCTCTTTTAGAAGTCAGCTACTATGATGAACTGTGTACAGAAATGGCCGAGGAATTAAATGCTGTTGTCATCTCAGTTGAGTAAGTAATTAATACAAACTGGAGGACAGGGATAACATTCAAGTAAAGATCCTGACAACCATTATTTACTTTCTTTTACAAGTGGTAAAATAGAGTATAATATTGTTAAGTCCAGGAGAACGATGCGCCATTCAAAGACACCAAGACCACAGTCTTATGCAAAAGCAGGGGGTTTATTTTCTTACAAGCATATGCAGGGGCTGTGCTAGAATCCAGCATAAGCCAGAAACTGCCAGCCCCGAGCCATGAGCTTACTAGCTGTATATAGTATTTCAAACAATAGAAAGGTACAGTAGATTGATTTGCTTCAGGAAGTACAAGACATCCGGCATTTGCTCAATCACATTTTTGCAAGGTGCAGGTGCAAGCTTACAGGGTTAACATGACCAGGTTAGAACCATGTCAGAACAGAAAGAAAGTTGAACTGTAACTGGGTCTACAAGTTCCCACAATTGTGAAGGGGGGTAGGTGATCAGGGCAGTCAGGGAACTCAGGGGAAATTTTTCCTTTACATCCCCCCCTTTTCTTTTGTTTGATCTCTAATCCTAGAGATCTTGGGCTATTTGATTAAGTGCCTCATATTGCTGCCTAATAATCATTAATTTTACTGCTTTCACTTGTTCTTGAATGAATGCAACTAAACGATTAATGATGCAAGGTCCTATAGTCAGTAATAGCAGCAGGAGCACAAGCGGGCCTGTAATGGCAGACATTAGAGTTGTTAGCCAGGGGAACTGCTTGAACCAGGACTGAAACCAATTGTCTTGAACCCGGGAATTCTGTTCCCTTTTGTCTAGCCTTTCTTTAAGTATGTCCATGGATGCCTGTACGACCCCAGTGTCTTTGAGGGCCATGCATAGCCCATTTTCCTGTTCAAAGAGGAGATTTAACCCCCTTCTATTCTGGAGCACAACTTCTGACAGGGAAGTTAGCGAGTCTTTGAGAGTTTGAACTGAGGTTTTTATTTCTTTTAGGTCTTGCCTGATGGCTGTTTCAAGCTTACTGATTTGATCGGCCCCCCTTAAGAGCGCAGTTGTTCCTGTTTTAATTTCTGCAGCTAACCCCATCCCTAGGATGACTGCCAGGGTGAGGGAAACCAGTTCTTGAGGGTACCGGGTGGAGCAGCTACTAAACCTTGCCTTAAAGGAATCAGAATTATAATATAGCACTCTGGGCAGCTTTTGAATTAGCACACAATAATGGGAGGCCAGATTAAAAACTTCAAGGGCAATGCAAGGCATTTTTTTTTATGCCCCTTTCCCCAGCTACTTTTCAAAAAGTGTGATTCACTACTAATCTGGTGATTACGATTCAGTCCCAACTGGAAGTGAGCTTCCAGTATGCCTGACCGGTGGTTTTACAGTCCCATGCTGTCATCTGGTACATTAGGTGATCTTCATTTTGCAACGGTCCAGGAAGTTGAGTCAGATGGATATGCAGGGGGGGTCCTTTGAGGTTACCAGATAGTCTGTCCAGGCCACTGACCACCCGAGCTGCGGGCTTCTGAGAAGTATCTGAAAAAGACTTATGAAGAGGTTCCGGGGGGGGGGGGGGGTTCTCACTTGTTCTGTATCTAAGGTTTTTTACACCTAGTGTGTAACAATTAATGATAACACAAGTTAAACAACAGAAATCAAAGCATCATAGCATTATTAACAAACAGCTCTGAATTATTTTTAGTTAGACTAATGTTTGCATTTATAGTTTATGATCTGTTCCAGTACAATTTAATGAGAATGCTTTCACACATAGGTTACTTTACTTTAATTATAAAAATTATTTTTCTTTCCACCTCCACCCTGTACCTTACCAGATATTTGAAAAAATTTTGGCTCCTTCCTTTGCATAAACACAATACTACTGGAGAAATCTCCATTTGGGGCACCCCCAATACTCACAGAGAATTTTTGAGGATAGGGTGGGGACACAGCAGGTTTGTCACGTTACAGTCACTTAGGCTAGGCTGATGTAAGAATGAGTTGGTTCACGGATGGCTGTTGTCTTCTCACCCACTGCAGGATTTTCCTAGAGGTAGCCTGTTCCACTCCTCTTCAGGGTTGGAAGAGACTCTGACCTCAAGTCCTCTTTTCTTGAGACTGAGGGTGGAGGGTGAGAGTGGCCGTGGCCAGTTAGTGCAGGTCCAGAAACTTCTAGGAAATTTCCCATTTCGTTTTTCAGGCCATTCGTTTTGATGTCTTCCTGGTTTTGTTAGCCAGATGCCTAAAGGTGCCTGCTCATCACACCACCTCAAGCCTGATTATTTCCCAAAAGAGGGCTTTGGGGTCCCTTACTAATTTTAAGATTCCCTGTTTGCACGGGGATTACTCCTCATGCAGAGAGGAAATTTACCTGTTTGTATTTCATGCAAAGCAAACTGATGCCATGACATAAAAATGATATAAAAAGGTGCTAGGAAGAGAGAAAAAGCAAATGTTACTTAATTTTGCACAGAAAATTTTAAACCTGATTATTGTCTGGAGGCTTTTACATTAAGATTTTTTATATTATTAATTCTTTAAACCATGACTATATTTACAAAGCTTCTTGTGATACACGTAGTAATATTCTTGGCAACAAATAATTTTACATACAGAGAGTAGAAGTTTGCTTATTTTTCTGGACCCAGTTTAAAGAAGAAAACATATTAGACACCAGCAATTTATATTTTACAAAATTTTCTGGCAGGCTTTAGACTTTTAAAAAATTTTACAATTAACAATCACTATATTTTTTTAAACACCTTTAAACTGAACCTTAATATTTTAAATTTTTTTAATTAATTTTTTATTTTTAATTATGAGAAAAAATATACAAAGAAAGAGGACAAGGCAAAGTTACAGTGGAAGGACAATCATCCATAAACAGAATTCTCAGTAGTCCCATAGCTTATATTTAACTTTGAACTTTCAGCCAAAGAACAATAAGAAAAATAAAACAGAATCCATGTACAATTACTTTGTCCCTCAAGTCCCCAGATTGTAGTACATATTTCTTAGCAGCACACAAAGCAATTTAAAGACATAAAACTTACATAACTCCTTAAACATTGAAGGCAAAGTACTTTTTTTTTTTCTTTTCTTTTTTTTTTGCCAGTCGAGAGGTTTATTGAGGGGAGATCAGGGTTTTTATGCCCTGCTTCAGTGGGAGGAGTAGTAACATAGGATTGAAACATAAACCAATCAGATTTGTACAAGTACAACAATTTTAACCAATGGGAGCATAAACACATTTTGATGGCGGGAAGGATAAAGAGGAACCTGGCAGGATGGGGGGAGGGGAAGCAAATTCTTAAACAAATAGCTAATTGATATTTACGCAAATACATTTATTTGTTTAGCCTATTTTCCATTTAGATCTATCTTTTGTGCAAGCAATAAGGATCATAATTTAAACTTTACAAAAACATATCTATAACTACATGCTTGAGAGCAGTTACAAAAACAGGTTCCATGGAAAGGTTAAGGCATCTGGTTAAGCCAGATTCTTTGTGCTGAGCTAAATTTATTTGCAGAGTTTTCTGTTGGTTCGGGGCTATGCAAACTTTTGTGGCTTGAATCAGGCAGGCGGTGGAAAATTCATTCAGAGTTCCTTTGATATGTGGGGTGCTCGATCTCCCACATCTCCCCCTGTTTAGTATACAATATGGAAGGGACAGACTTGCCTCGGTGGACTGGCCACACTGGGTGAAGAGGTGTGGGGCTTCCAGTCACCGCATCTGCTACCCTTGATTCAGTATTTTAAATTTTTGATTATTTCCTTTTAAAACCTTTATATATATTTTTAGGTGTTTATAATACCTCATTATTATTTTATTTTCACCCAACAACATATGAACACTATAACATGGTTCAAAACATTCAAAATTTTTTTGCACAAAACATTGGCTAATTCCTGAGTTAGAGACATTTTAATAATAATAATAATAATAATAGTAATAATAATAATAATAATAATCCAACTTAATCTGATAGTTTTTTTCTTAGTACACCTCCTTAGTTCCTTTTACACATTTTTAAATTTTTCCTTTTTAAATTTACTCTACAAATTTTCTTCAGTTTTACCAAATGGCTACTCTTTCTCAGAGTTTTATTTTTTTTCCCAGTATTAAATTTATATCTTTTTATTTTGCATAACCACATATTTTTTCTACATAAATAATATTTGATAAGACTTTTAATTAAAACATTAAACAAATTTTTAAAAGCTATGCTTTCATATGTATTTCATGTTAAAATTCCTATATGCCAGATTTGACAAAATTTTTAGACCAAAGCAAAACATAAATTTTCTTAAAAGTATTTTAAATTTACAATCTAGAGAAGTTATAGTTCTTAAAGTCTGATTTTTTTACTTAATTTTAATTACTTTGCTTTTCTGAACAACTTAGTACATTATTTAAAATGGTTCTTTTTCTTTAACTATTTTAAACATAGCATTTTGCAGTTTTTAAAAATTTATTTTACAATTTCTTACTGCTTTATAACTAATTACAGGTCCAAATGAGTTTACTACAAATTTACCCTGTTATTGATGAAAATGCCAAATTTATGACAGTGTTCAGAACATATTATATTTTAAATTCCAGTTACCAAGTTACTTAGGCTTTACAAGATGCAACTTCAGCAAATGAGAGGTAGGTATTGTAACCATTCAAGCACTACAGTATAACTTAAGTTATAAAAACCTTAGAGATATTAAATATGACTAATTTTACTTTAATTTTAAAAAGGTCTGCACTTTATACAAATACCTAAAACTTTTATTTTTCCCAATTAAAAGACAAATTGCTAGAATTACTTTTATCTGACAGGACCAAGTTTTTCTCTATTACATTTAGTAAAGACAGTTTAGGCATTTTTACATTAAGACCTTAAAACCACATTAAATTTCATATTGTTATTTAGATGTAGGTTTTTCAACAATATTAAGCTTTCACAAGATTAACAATATTATCAAAATGCTAACCACAACATTTTTTACACAGTTTTGGCCTCTTAAAATTAATATTATTTTAAACAGAAATAGAAATATAAAAATGTGTATTATTTCCACATTACAATGCTGTTGGAACCTGTTTCTGAACTGATTGATAATTTTTTAGAATTGGTGAAATTCCTTATGGCAGGTGGCATTTTCCAGTCTGTATTAGAACTCAGTTTTATCAGAAAAGTTAATTACAATAATTTGCAACATTTCCCACCAAATTATTTATTTTAAGAAACCTTTAAGTCAGAGGAATTTCTCAAAAAGAGATTTAAAGACCCAATTTTTCCTTCTGGACTCCCAGCCACTTCCAATTTTTTTTTTTTTTTGATATGTAAACCAGGGGGGCAGTTGGGTAAGTTTCCCTTTCTTGGATAAGCTCCAGTAAATAATTTTTTTAACTGACTAATTTCTTAGCTTCCCAGTCAGAAGCAACAAGACGGCAGCTCTCAAGATTTTTCTGATTTTTACCTTTTGGCTGAGGTGTTTAGTCACAAAGTCCAGCCCCTCCAGGACAAATTTAAGTCCTGCTGGCCAGCAAAGAGGCAGAGTTTGCGACCACCACCTTGCCCTGTCCCTAACAGAGCCTGCCTTGAAATACAAAAACACAATGAAACAGAAAATAACAAGGAAGTATAGAAATTGCCACTTAACACCAATTTTTGCACCTCTGGGAAGTTCGCCAGCAAGAGACCTTGGACTGAGCAGTCTGAGCCTGCTCCATGGTTGACTGAGAAAAGGCAATAGATAATAACAGTCAAGAAATCAGTTATCACACAAATTCCCCACACATTCTGCCAAGCACTTTACCACTCACACTGACCGGTCTTCACTCTCACTTTAAAATTTACAAATTTCTTTTGCTCTCTGGGCCATGCCCAATGAACTCCACACCTCTCCAGGACTGGGAGGGATTTTTCCCTCACTGAGTAACTTCCAGTTTTAAAGAGAAAGAGACAGGAGAAAATGAACCAGAGAAGTGGAAAGCCAAAAAATAAAACCAAAATTAAAAAATGAGATCAAAATGAAATCAAACCAACCTGAAAGGCTCTGCGAAGGGCTCATGCCCAATTTGGAAAGCCTGGCTGGGACTTGCATTGATCCTTGGAGCTCCGTGGAGTCTCCTTTGGAGCCAAGATTCTCGACCTCCTCCCTGATGAGAAGGACCCCTCTGGCCACTTCTCCCTAGGGCTCACACAAGACAAGGAGAAACAACTCACACAAAACAGTAACAGACAGACAAAGTCTGACCTAGTTTCTAATTCTTGGGCAGTTTACAGATGTATACCACACTTAATTACAGAAGGGTGTATACTTACAGAAGGGGCTTCCAAGCGTCCTGGGAATCCCCAAACCTCACTGAGGCATCCCTCAGATCAGTGACCTGCGGCCCTCTAGACACGTCTGTCAGCCGCCACCGAGAACCCTCACGGGCCCTTACGGCAATCACAATGCCCACACCAAATGCAAATTTTACCTCCTAGGCGCCGGTGTTCTAAGAACCCCGAGGTGAGGCGTTGATGTCCCTGAACAGGCGTGAATATCTCGGTGGAACCTCCAATGTTAAGTCCAGGAGAACGATGCGCCATTCAAAGACACCAAGACCACAGTCTTATGCAAAAGCAGGGGGTTTATTTTCTTACAAGCATATGCAGGGGCTGTGCTAGAATCCAGCATAAGCCAGAAACTGCCAGCCCCGAGCCATGAGCTTACTAGCTGTATATAGTATTTCAAACAATAGAAAGGTACAGTAGATTGATTTGCTTCAGGAAGTACAAGACATCTGGCACTTGCTCAATCACATTTTTGCAAGGTGCAGGTGCAAGCTTACAGGGTTAACATGACCAGGTTAGAACCATGTCAGAACAGAAAGAAAGTTGAACTGTAACTGGGTCTACAAGTTCCCACAATTGTGAAGGGGGTAGGTGATCAGGGCAGTCAGGGAACTCAGGGGAAATTTTTCCTTTACAATATGAAGGTCCCGAAAGATTTGGTAGTTTTCCCAAGGTTGTATAAATTGTATTCTGGTATAATTTATATATATATTTTTGTTTGTTTGTTTGTTTGTTTTTGGGCCACACCCGCTGGTGCTCAGGGGTTACTCCTGGCTGTCTGCTCATTAATAGCTCCTGGCAGGCACGGGGGACCATATGGGACACCGGGATTCGAACCAACCACCTTTGGTGCTGGATCGGCTGCTTGCAAGGCAAACGCCGCTGTGCTATCTCTCCGGGCCCTAATTTATATATTTTAAACTAGCATTCATTGCAAGTACCTGAAAATATCCCATAAATATTTATGGAATGAACGAGTCAGTCCCAATTCTTATATGAAACAGCTAAATTAGAATCTAGAGGGATAAACAGCTTGCCTTGCACTGAAACAACCTGCATTCAGTCCATAGCATCACATATGGTTCCCTAAGCCGCGTGCAATTCTGAGGATCACTAGGTATGAATCAAAAAAGCACAAACAAACACACACACAAAAAAACACCAAGATAAATTATTTGATATCTTCCACATAGATGAGGAAAGTGAAGACCACAAAGGTGAACAACCTGCATGGTTCACATACAGGAGTGTCAGAGTTAGCCAAGGTCCAAGCGCTCCTGACATCAATGAAACTTCCTCTTCTACTATCTGGCCAATCTGAAGGAAGCTGGCAGTGCTGCATAGGAGCATAGCGACAACATCAGCCACTTCCCATGCCACTGAACTTACCCAGTTTTTCCCTTCCATCTTAGCCTCTCAGTCAGCTCCTTTCTCACTCCTGACTCCTGTCATTCCCCTGATCTCAGCAATGAGATAATCCTTTCTACACCAGTTCTTGGATGTTCTCTAAAGACGTTAAGGCAACACTGTGTTCTGTGAACAGGAACTTTATTTACTATTATGATTATTCTGGTTTCTCTGCCACACCCAGCAGTACTCAAAGGTTACTCCTGGCTTTGCACTCAGAAGTTACTCCTGGCAGTTTCAGGGGACCATTTGGGGTGGCAGGAATTGAACCTGGGTCAGCCTCATGCAAGGTAAATACTCTCCCATGTGCTGTCATCGTTTAGCCCCTAAGCAGGAGCTGTAGAGTGTCCCTGATGGCTGCTGTCGTTACCTCCCCAGCGTTGGTCTAGACATCATCCACCACACTGGATCCTTACTGAGGCTTCCCCAACCACAAAAAGGCTCACAGAGAAGTTTGGTATTGTAGGAACCTTCAAGTGTTTATATTAACCAATCTGGGAAGATTTGGCCAGACAAAAGCAAGAACTATTTAAGCTGATGACCGTTATGAAGCAAGGCCCTTACAGCTTAGTATTGAGAAATTTGCTTCAGGCCCCTTCTGTGCTTTCTTCAAAAGGCCCAAGAGAAATAGGACTCGCTTTACTTGACACTATGAAGATTCTATGCACAGGCCTCACTTCCCACCATTTCTTTGTAAGTAATTGTAAAAAAATGCTTAAGTTCTTTGACATGCCTTCCTTCATCTATCAAGTAAAATAGGTCTTCTATTTATTTCTTTTATATTTTTTTGGTTTGGGGGGCCACACCTGGCAGTCCTCAGGGCTCTACTTCTAGCTCTATGCCTAGGGATCACTCCTGGTGGGACTGAGGTGACCATATGGGCATCAGGTATTAAACAGATTGGATATGTGCAAAGAAAGATTCCTACCCACTGTTCTATCTCCCCGGCCCCAAAATTTTCTCTTAAGTCTATCTAGACTTATAAGAATACAGAAAAGGATGAATCATACATTTTTAAAGATTTATTTTAAAAAAGAAAATAGCACTAAAACAGAAAAAGGGATTGTTTTTAGCTTCATCTTCAGTTGCCTCAAATTCATGCAATGTAGCATCCAGAAGCTAAACAACTAGGAAACATCGCATCAAGGATCAGATACCATTACTAATATGTGATCTCAGGCTCATAGTTTACAGCCTCCTGTGATAATGAGGTAATGAATGTCTTGCTATTGTGAAGTATACAAATAATAGGAATAGAAATGATCTTTCTTTTGGATCTTCAGTAGCCACTACAAGTCCTTTCATTTTGTTGTTGTTTTGGGGCCACACCAGAGGTATTCAGGGGTTACTCCTGGCTATGCTGTCAGGAATCACTCCTGTCATCGCTCAGGGAATCAGATGGAATGCTGGGAATCAAGCTTGGTCAGCCATGTTCAAGGCAAACTCTCTACCCACTGTACTATTACTTTGGCCCCAATTATTATCTTTTAAGTTGGGTAAATGACATGGCAGAATTTTCTTTAGAAAAGGCAATTGAGATGAAAACCCTTTGGATAATCAAGTTTGAAGTATTAGGTCTCCTACCTAATAGAACAGAAGGGTGCAACTTACATCAAAGTTATTTATCAACATGTGTTTAAAACTCAAAATACTTTTCTTGAACAAAATTATGACCGACATTTGTTGGGATTCAGCCCAGTTCTCAGAGCCACATAACCTATGCTCTAGTTGAAATATAGCCAATATCATATGATCAGAATGTTTCTTTCAGAAAGCATGTTCAAAGTTCTAATTTAGGAACTAATTTTCCTTATGACTCATCTCTTTCTTCTTTTATTTCATAATATCTATTAATTCCTGTTACATGCCAGTAACTATGTTAAATTCAGGTGACAGTCAACAGAGTCGGTCAGACATAATTTCTCTCTCAATGGAATTTATAATATAGATGAGAAAACAAACTAAATAAGTAATACTGAGATGTGAAATGAAATAATCAATGGAGGCATTTAGCAAGTAAGATTTTGCCTAGCTTTATGGGACAGAAAAGGTAAGTGATCTATGAGTAGAGCCTCCAAAGCCTTAGTTGGACAAAGTGAGTTGGAAATGAAAGCCAAAGTGGTTTAATGAGAAAGATCGGGGTTGGGGGACAGAGAACATTAGGGAATGAAAGACAAATTAAGAAATTTAGTCTTTTAGTGGTGATTAATGTGAAGAGGAAATAAAGGAAGATGATACCAGAAGTTTTCAGGAAGATGCTGGACCCTTAGTCCTCCTGGAATTCCAACTC
Organism: Suncus etruscus; assembly: GCF_024139225.1. Taxonomy (NCBI): domain Eukaryota; kingdom Metazoa; phylum Chordata; class Mammalia; order Eulipotyphla; family Soricidae; genus Suncus; species Suncus etruscus. The sequence continues at coordinate 81,143,832 of NC_064853.1, read as the reverse complement.
TTTCTGGTCAGGAGGCTGCAGGAAATACCTGTTCTTTATTCTTGAGGACCATGGGAGTAGGTAATGGTGTTAGAGCTTAAATTGATGATGGGTATGATCTTGATGAAGCTGGTAGGCAAAAGTTGGGGGCAGTTCTGATAATGAAATCACTAATAAAAGTTGGGACTTCTCAACTTATGCTATTGGTACAGTTTCAAGGTTCTGGGGATAGACCCAGAAACTGAGATAGATCAAAATTTCACAGTATACTATGAGCTACACTTTCTACTAATTAGCTTCTAATTCTTTTTTTTTTTTTTTTTTTTTTTTGGTTTTCGGTTTTTGGGTCACACCCTGCAGCGCTCAGGTGCTACTCCAGCTCTACACTCAGAAATTGCTCCTGGCAGGCTTGGGGGACCATATGGGATGCCAGGATTCGAACCACCATCCTTCTGTATGCAAGGCAAACACCTTACCTACATGCTATCTCTCCAGCCCTTTCTTTTAATTCTTTGAATTTGTTGGTTTTGTTTTTATTCTTTATTTTTGCACCATACCCATCAGTGCTAAGGGATTATACCTGGCTCTGCACTCAGAGATTACTCCTGGCTCGGGAAACAATATGAGAGATACTGGGGGTAGGCTAGCTACATGCAAAGCAAAAACCCTACCCACTGTGCTATTGCTCCACCCCCACTACTCATTAGCTTCTGAACAACAGTGCTGCTTTTACCTATTAATTGCATGATGAATGCTTATAAAATACATGAAAAAGCACTGTTTACAATATAAAATACCTGTATGTTTTTTTGTGTGTGTAATTTAGAGACGCCCTGTTTTATATTGATTAATTTATCTTCTTAAATATCAGGGTTGTTTAGTGATACCATGATACATTTATTACCCGAACTTTACATAATAAAGTGCAATAGTACAACTAAAGCATAAGGGAAAAAGGCAGATTGAATTTCTTTTCTTCAAAAATAAAATGTAAGTTAGTTAAAAAAAAAAAAGGCAAGTTAGGCAGTATTAAATTTCACGAATGATTTGCTTTACTGTTTTTGGAAAGTAAGGAACCATCTTAAGTTGTGTTTTACTTTTAATTTTAACTTTCTCCACTTAAAAACTCCATAGTAGTTGCCAGATAAACTCCACAGTATTCGGTAGTAGCCAGTTCTAATTCCCCTAAATATCAGTGGCAATTTGTATTGTTGCCAGAACAACATTGCTAACATAGTATGAAGAAAGATGAAGTACTTCTTAGTTTTCACTAACAAATGTATAAGCAATGGGACTTCAACAAGTTATTTTATTGGGGCTACAGAGGTAGTACAGAGGGTAGGATGCTTGCCTTGGAAGTAACTGACCTGGGTTCAATCCCTGCACTCCATGGTCCCCCCAAGCTCTCTGGGAGTAATCCTTGAGTGCAGACCCAGAAATAGACCCTGTGCACAACCTAGTGTGGCTCCAAAACAAACAAAAACAAGAACAATAAATAAAATAAGTATGTTTTATTAGGTCAGAGAGATAGATCAATGGACTGAGCACATGATTCAGTTCCTGGCATCACCATGGTTTCCTAAGCACCACCAGGAGCACCCCTGAGCACAACCAAGCTGCATTCCCCCCAAAAATACAAAAGCCATTTTATTATTTTGCATATATAAAATGATACTTTGTAAAAATGATAAATAACCATGTAATTGGACAGTCAGTGTCAGGCAGAAAAAAGTAAGCAGGGGCTAGAGAGATAGTTTAGTAGATAAGATGCTTGCTTGCTGGACATGCATTTGACCTGAGCATGATCCCAGTCACCACATATGGTCCTCTAAGCATTTCTGGAAGGAATGGTCCTGCAGCACAGCCTTGAGTAAACTGTGCACACGGGAGGGAGGGAGAGAGGGAGGGAGGGAGAGAGAGAGAAAGAGAGAAAGAGAGAGAGAGAGTTGGGGTGGGGTGGGGAAGATGGAAGAAATATAGGGAAAGAAAGGAAAGAAAGAAGAAAAGGGAGGGAAGAGGAAGAAAGAAAGGAGAAAGCCAGTTAATTAATTGGGTGTGAGAAAATGAGAGAGTGCAACAAGATGTGATAGTGCAAGGCAAATTTGAATAATCCTCCTATATTAATCAAGGGATTGCCATTTCTAAGTGAAATAAATTGATATTTACACCTTGATGCTGATGCTGCAGTTAGTGTTAATTCAACCCCTCTCTGAGTGTGAGCCATTTGTGGTACACGCTGACACTAACATTTTCAGCAATAGGATAGGATGTGCCTCTACCTTTTGTCATTGTCATTTTTAATTTCTCCTAAAGTGAGCTGAGTGCAAGCTGACTAACTGTGCATTCAGGAAACTCAGCAAATTGACGTGAGCTCCCTCGGAAACCACAGAGCCATGGTGACAGGGATGTGGCTTAGCTTCCCTTTGCGTGTGAGCTGAGAAACCTCTGACAGTCCCCTCTGGCAGCCTTGCACAATGGACAGACCACATTCCTAGGGGTCCCCTCCAAGACCCTCAAGTTATCTCAAAGCCATCCTTTGACTCGCTCCTTTTCTTTTACTTAGAAGACATAAAATGCAGCCTCCAGTAATCTAATACTGCAGAAAAGATAAACATGATGCCATCTTTTAAGAAGTAGGTTGCTTTAGTTTTTGCACTATTATTAAGAATGAAGCTCTCACTTTTCAGGCATTTAATTAATGAAATATTTGTTTCTGAGTAGTTTTCTACCAATTTCTCTTGTGAGGTGTAAATATTTTGGAATTCTGAGGTTGAGGGTGGGTGATAAAATTAGAGCTTTACCAAGAGTATAGAATCTACAGAACCCCTCTGCTAGCACAGTTCTGCTACATGTGCTGCAGTGACCACAGTTCCAGAACAGCCTGCTCCAGCTTCTGTAGCCACCTGGAGGAATGTACTCTTGAGGGGAAAGTTGGGATTTACACCTGGATGGGAGATGACTATTTAGATAAGCATGGAAAACCTGGGGAGTTTTCTGTTGCATACCTGTGTTTAAAAAGATCGTAGTTTTAGTTTCCTGGGATTTTGGTGGATCATCCTGACCCTTGTAAATTCTTTGTAAAGTTCTTCTTATCCAATCAGACCAGCTTTGCCTGTATATCATTGAATGATGGCTGCTATGAACTATCTCAAAGTATCAGATGGAGAGTGGAAAAATAAAGAGATACCCTTTCTTAATATACATACACAAAGCACATTTTAGGTATGTGAAGAGGTGGAGAGCAGACATGGAGAGATAATACAGTGGGTAGGGTGCTTGACTTACATGCCTGGGTTCAACCTCAGAATCACCAGAAATGACTCCTGAATATAGAGCCAGGAGTAAGCCCTAAATGCCAAGTCAGGTGTGCCCCCACCCCAAAACAACAACTGGCTTAGGGATGGAGCATCTGCCTTCTAGATCTTTGACCTTGATCAGGTAGTCCTATGTCCTATTGCTAAAAATGAGCACCAGCACCACTTTGGGATTCCTGGTTTCTAGAGTGTGATTTCTGGTGCACCCAAACAATTATGCAGCCTTTTGGTATTACAATAACAATAAAGAGAGGAAAAAGCAATGAAAAGAGGGCCAGAGGGATGACTCAAAGGACTGGTGTATGCAAAGGAGAAACCTAGGTTTGATCCCTAGCACTGCATGGTTTCCAGAGCACCACTGGGCATGATCCTGGAGCACTGCAGAATGAGCCCCGAACAAATAAAATGAAACAAGTCTCCACTTACAATTCTTTCACTTTTGTGCCACTTATTTTCCTTCCTTTCTTCCTGTCTGCCTTCCTTTTTTCTTTCTTCCTTCTTTTCATCTCTCCTTTTCTCCTTCCTCCCTTTCTTCCTTTCACTCAGTGAACCATATTCTGTGCCAGAGGCATTAAACCCAGGTCAGCTGTACACAGGCATGTGCCTTATTCCTTGTACTTATCTCTCTGATTCTATTACATGTTTATAACTTCTACCTCCTAGAGCAATACATAAATTTTTCCTTTGGAGTTACCTGTCAAATAGAGAGCACAGTCTGGATAGAATTTCTGATTTGTTTCAAATAATCCCTACTGAAGATAAGGCTTCTCTGACTGAAAGTTGTCAAGATCCATCTATTGAGTTCTTGCAAGGAGCTGTCAAAAAGAGGCAAAAGAGTCTACAAAAAGGACAGATACTAACTCACACCTTTGGATTCTACTAGGAATATAACTTCCAAAATACGATATTTCCTTTTACTTCACTGATGTTCCACTCAGTATCCATCTCACAGTGCGATACTAAATGCTTGGCTCCCAGACTAGGTTATTGGGAAGACGAATGCACATTGTGCCACTCTAACTCTAATGTTAGTCAAATACTGCACTGGTGTTAACCAAAACTTCAGTGTTTATAGGCTTGGAGCAACTCACTTTTCTTCATTTTTGGGCTTTACATGATATCTGCCTTTGGCTAAAGTAGCAAGCCAGGCTCTCTAAGAATTCCTGTATCTCCTTAGTCACTGTTAATAAAGTTGGTAATGGACCACAGAAATAGCATTGCTGGACCACAGAACTAGTGCAGTGGGGAGAGCATTTGTCTTGCACATGGCTCAACCAGGTTCAATCCCTGAGATTACATATGGTCCCCTGAACCCTCCAGGAATGGTTCCTGAATGTAGAGCTAGGAATAACTCCTGAGCAATTCTGGATATGACCCAAACAAACATTTCTGGAAATGACAAAAACAAACAAAACAACAACATCAAAGTAATGGCATTGCTTATTTCAAGAATTTTACATAAAATTTTTAATACATAATGATTGCTTTCAGTCTGCTTCTGGAAAGGAGGTTGAGATGTCTGTGTAAAGATCTGTTGTTGTCAAAGAGAATTTAACAGCCCCAAGGAAGGACTGAGCTCTTATAAGCTATCATGGAAGATGTGGCATTTGCAATAGAACCTAAAAGGTGGGAACATTTGATGAGGAAAAAGCAAATAGAGAGGACAGTGCAATGGAATGGAGAGTTGTGTTCAAAGAGATAGAAAAATGTGCTGGGATCAGTGATATTTCTGAACTCTGGTTATACATTAGAATTACTTAGGAATTAGAATTTTTGTTCAATATATAGATAAGCTGAATTCCTGGCCAGAAACAACCAAATGAAAAATGGATATTGAAGAATAGATAGAGATAGCTAAACAAACAGAATTATTTTTGACATAATATCAGTTAGATTTTTTTTTCCCTTAAAAGCTGCATTTTCTATTTGAAAATGCTCATCATTCTCTTTTAGTTCTTTTTAGGGGCATAATTTTGAATAAAAGCAGCAGATAATAAATACACTGATGCATAATTTCTTTGGCAATACAACTTATAAAAATTCTTGCTGGTTAAAATTTCTGTATAAAAAGGGCTTACAGAACTTTTGTCATATTTCTTAGGTCAGTTTTAAGGCTCATCTATACTTGGAGGAGATATCTAGGATCACTTTCTTAGCTATGAAAATTATGCCATTTATTTATTTATGTATTTATTTTTGGCTTTTGGTTTGGGGTCACACCCGGTGGCTCTCAGGAGTTACTCCTGACTCTGTGCTCAGAAATCGCTCCTGGCAGGCTCAGGGGACCATATGGAACGCCAGGAATCAACCCTGGGTCAGCTCCAATTGGCTGCGTGCAAGGCAAACGCCCTATCACTGTGCTATCTGTTGGGCCTTTGAAAACGTTGCCTCTTCTTACAATGAAAGGACATTTCCAGCTTGAACAAAGTAAGAGGAAAAGGATAGAAGATAGATTTTTAGGTGAACCAATCTTACTTTATATAACCTGTTTTTAAGCATGTTTAAAATAACCCAAGCCAGGGGCCAGAGAGGAAAGCACAGCTATGTTTGCCTTGCACGTAGCTGATTCATGACAAAAGTTGGTTCAAATCCTGGCATCCCATATGGTCCCCTATACCTGCCAGGAGCGATTTCTGAGCATAGAGCCAGGAGTAACCCCTTAGTGCCTCCGGATGTGACCCCAAAAAATAACAAAATAAAATGCCCTAATTCAGATATTAATTTACTAATAATATTTGATTATATTACCAACTTTTCTTGCTTCATAAATCACTAACCTTGTTCTTCATAAATTGTAAAACACGATTTGAAAATTTAAATTGATTCATATGTACTTAGAATGTTAAATGTAGTTAGAATATGTTTTGACTTCCTGGGTTATTGAGAAAATTGTTTATTATATATAAAATCTTGTTGAACAAAAAAAAAGTTGTTCATTTTACAGCTTGTGTCATGAAGTGGATTTGTTTTATTTCATTGAAAAACTCAGGAATTCAGCATAGTGAGTGAAGTCAGCCAGAAGGAGAGAGACAAATACAGAGCTGCCTTTCTCTTATAAAGATATGAACAAGCATTGTAAGTGAAAATAGCAGGATCTAAGAACTGGCCTATAGAACTGACCATACCATGGCAGTGAGTTGTGAAGGACTGGAAGGGGGCAAGTGAAACGGGGTCCCTAACAGACCACTTATGCAATAAATGGAAGAGAAAAGGACATAGCTGTGGTGGGGTGTGTTTGGAATGTTGTATCCATAAGGACCCTACCTTTAACAGTATTATAAAATTGCAAATCACAGTAGCTACAATTCTTTAAAAAAGAAAATAAATCAACTCAGTAATGCTGAAATTGTAAAAAAAAAAAATTGAGATCTGGTCCCAAAACTGGGGTAAGTAGAATCTTGTGCGATGCCTCCATCTAGTGGACAACATCCTGTAATTGTGATTCGTTCCCCCATTCTTTGAGAACGATGGAAGAGCCTCAGTTTGAAGACAGTGAAAATCAACTGAAAACACCACTTTGGATGATCAGTTGATCTCTGCAAATGTAAAAATAAGAACAAAACCTTAAAATATATCTTATTTCTTATAAAACAAGTATAGGATTTTAAAAACTGTAGAGTTTTAAAAAGAAACAGCTCCCATCAATACTCATACTTATCAAAGCATTTCACAAATAATTTCTTCTTGATCATATCCATGATAATTGCAAAAATATTTAGTTGTCAGGTAATCTGGATAATACACTGTTTTAACTCACTCAGTAATTAGTAATGATTTCACAATTCTGTTGAACCTAAGAAAAAACATTAACCAAGATCATTAGAGAATAGCTTGCTGCTGCTACTGCTGTTGTTATTATTGTCTGGAGGTAGATTAGAAAAGAAGGTAGATTAAATGGAGTAAATAGTCAATAGATACAAACATCCAGTTATAAAATAAATAATTTATGGGACAGGAACAATAGCACAGCAGGTAGGACATTTGCCTTGCCTACAGCCAACCTGGGTTCAATCCCCGGCATCCCATTATAGTACCCCGAACTTCCCAGGAGCAATTTCTGAGTGCAGAGCCAGGATAAACCCCTGAGTGCCACTGGATATGGACCAAAGCAATAAATAAATAAATAAATAAATAAATAAATAAATAAATAAATAAAAGTCATGGGCTATAATGTGCATCCTGGTGACTGTAGTTCAAAATACTATGGTACGTATTTGAAAGTTGCTAGAATAAACCTTGAAGGTTAATGTGACATGAAGAATAGGTTACTGTAGTGAAGGATGTTCACTGAATATTATGATCATCTTGTACTATAGATATATCAAAAATGCTCTGCTCTATAGGGGAAACTAATACAATGTTTTATATAGTATACCTCAAAAAGTTACATATGTAATTGTTGATGTCACACACATGTATGTCATACTATGTTACAGTGTTGCAGTGTTAGCTAGCATTTCTGTCACATCCAAGAATTATCATTTCCTTTTGGTGGTAAAAACAGCTATGGTGTCTTTTCAACTTTGAAGTTTAAAATACAGTATTATTGGGATCAGAGAGATAGCATGGAGGTAAGGTATTTGCCTTGCATGCAGAAGGTTGGTGGTTCGAATCCCAGCATCCCATATGGTCCCTTGAGCCTGCCAGGAGTGATTTCTGAGCATAGAGCCAGGAGTAACCCCTGAGCACTGCCGGGTGTGACCCAAAAATCAAAAAACAAACAAAAATATACAGTATTAATGATACCAAAAAGATATTTGATGGGACCTGAGCAATAGTACAGATTATATAGAGATTCAGGCACTTGCCTTGCATGCAGCCATCCTGGGTTTGATCCCCTGTACCCTATAAAGTCCCTCAAGCCTGATTGGAGTTATCCCTGAGTATAGAGCAAGGAGTAAACCCTGAATACCACAGGAGTCAAACCCCCCCCAATTTTTTTTTAATTTACTAGTTAGATTTTAGGTAGAGGAAATAAATGACTTCCTATAGAATAGTTTAGAAAATAGTTATCTATATATAAATAAATATCATCATTAAAATAATGATGGAAGAGTCTTAAATATTGCTATACTGATTTAATTTTTTGTTTGGAGGGATTTACTTGATAGTTATCAGGGACTGCTCTAGCTCTGTGCTCAGGAATTACCCCCTCGTGGTGCCCAGGGGACCATCTGCAGTGCTCCGAATCTGAACAAAAGTTGTAGCAGAGGGACCCCCCCCATATGCAATGCAAGTATTTTACTATTCTCTTTGGCCTCAAATATTATTAGATTTTAATTAAGTAGTTTCTCTCCCACCTTGGTTTCATTTGTTTGGATTATTCTACAAATAAGATAAGACTTTTATGCCTTGGTTTCTTCTTTGCAAAATGAAGACATGCTAAGACTACGCAAAGGTCTTCTATGGGTTTATTTGGGGGGGATGAAAACCTGGCAGTACTCAGAGCTTACTCCTGGCTCTGTGCACAGAGATCATTCCTGGCAGTGCTCAAGAAACTATATGGGGTGTTTGGGATTGAACACATGTCAGCAGTGTGCAAGCAAGTGCCCTCCACACTCTACTAAGGTATTCTAGAGGAATGATTATGTGCTCAGTAGATTGACAGATACAGGAAATACAATGATGAAGCAAAGCCCCTGGTATCAAAGTATACACTCTTTGGAGAACATAAAAGAAATAATTTCTACACTAGGATGTAGGTACAGCATACTCTAAATAATATTAAAAAAATACTCAGTTCCTGGAACTGGAGTTTTAGTTAACAAATGCCTGGAGAAGGTCAAACCCTTCTAAAGGCATACAGGATAGATGAAAATTAGGTTTGCAAGGGAATCGTGGCTGAGATAGTATTCCAAACAGATGATCTATGTGCAATTTTTTTGTTTGGGGACCACACCTGGTAGTGCTCAGGAGTTTCTCCTGGTTATATACTTGGGAGTCAATCCTAGGTGGCTCAGGGGACCATATGGGGTGCTGAAGATTGAAACCTATTCAGCTGTAAGGTACCAGGCAGGTGCCCTACGCATGATATTATTGCTCTGGCCCCTGTATGTGCTTTTTTTTCATATTTTCATATTTTAATTTTTTATTTTTAATTATGAGAACAATGATACAAAGAAAGAGGACAAGGTAAAGTTACAGTGGAAGGACAATCACCCATAAACAGAGTTCTCAGAAGAAATCCCCTTGCTGATGCCTAAATTTTGAATTTACAGTCAAAGAACATTAAGAAAAATAAAACAGGGACTGGAGAGATAGCACAGTGGCATTTGCCTTGCAAGCAGCTGATCCAGGACCTAAGGTGGTTGGTTCGAATCCTGGCATCTCATATGGCCTCCCGTGCCTGCCAGGAGTTATTTCTGAGCAGATAGCCAGGAGTAACCCCTGAGCACCGCCAGGTGTAGCCCAAAAACCAAAAAAAAAAAAAAAAAAAAAATAAAGAAAGAAAGAAATAAAGAAGGAAAGAAAGAAAGAAAGAAAGAAAGAAAGAAAAGAAAGAAAAGAAAGAAAAAGAAAGAAAGAAAGAAAGAATGAAAGAAAGAAAGAAAGAAAGAAAGAAAGAAAGAAAGAAAGAAAGAAAGAAAGAAAGAAAGAAAGAAAGAAGAAAGAAAGAAAGAAAAAGAAAACAGAACCTATGTACAATTACTTTGTCCACAAGTCCCCAGATTGTAGTACATTATAACTTTTCTTAGCAGTACACAAAGCAATATAAAGCCATGAAATTTATGTGACTCCTTAAATATTGAAGGCATAGTATTATTTTTACATTTTCATGCACATGAATATTAGTTTAAGTTAACATCAAAAGTTTAAGTGGTTTTTTTTTTTTAAGGTTTAGAGTCAAAGAAACACAGTAAAAGTGGTGTTAGAGTGGCAAATATTGTTTGCATTGGCCCACCAAAATATGGGGGACATGGAAAGGAAAAGCCTTGGCCTAAATACAAGGAGACCCTACCCCTGAAGTTTCCTGGCATAAGACCATGTATGTGCATTTTAAAGGCAGGATTTAGATAAGATATTTGACAAAGTCAGTTTGGAAGAACACTTTGGACATTATGAATACTAATAAGTATATAGAGTAGATCCCAAAAGAAGTCTGGTCTTACAGTGGAAATCAGCAGTAGAAAAAGCTCCAGGAGTGTATCAGAAGCCAGAAGAGAGCTTTCTGCAAGAGTTTTCCTTTCTCTGATTGACCACTAGCCTTTCTGTTCAGCCTCCAGTGAAGTGTTGCTTTTGTTTCAAATCATTGTATGACTTCTTTCTTGGAACATAATTTTACTTAGTTTATCAAGCTGCTAAATAGATTCTTTAAACATGAAACCAGTGAGATGGTTAATACTGCCAAGTCACCCTTTAACCCAGCAGTATTTGTGCATGAAACACTGACTACTGGAAACAATTTTCAAAATTCTGGCTTTACCCATACATTAGCAAGATACTTTTACTTGTGAAAAAAATTTTTTTTGGTTTTTGGGTCACACCTTTCAGCCTTCAAGGGTTACTCCTGGCTCTCTGCTCAGAAATCGCTCCTGGCAGGGTCGGGAAACCATATGGAATGCTGGGATTCGAACCACTGTCCTGCATGCAAATGCCCTACCTCCATGCCATTTCTCCGGCCCCACCTTTGAAATTTTGTTTTTACATTTTTTGATGATTAAAAATTAAAAAGAAGGAAAATAAGAAAATGTAGTATAATACATAATAGTATTCATATTGCTAATACAAAAGTACAAAATCATTAGATTTAATAAGCATTTGATTTACTAGAAAATGAATGGCTTATATTAACTTTCAATGAGCTATTTATTTATGGTACAAATAAATCCGAACTTCCCCTCTAAACTTTAAATGGCATTGGTAAAACTTGGTAAGGGAAGAGACAGAGCAGAGCAATCTCCCAAACACAGATGACAGTAAGTCCCAAGCATTGCCAGTTTTGCCCCATCCCCTAACATTAAAGAGTTGGTAGAGTCCTTAAGTGTATCTAATTTCTGTCTTCACAGCTACAGGCTAGTTCCAAAGGTTTATTTTCCTGCACAAGTCCAGGACGTTGAACGAGCCACAAAATATTTCCTGCAGCCAGAAGTTTTACAGAAGTATTCAGCTGACCCAAACAGAGTTGGTATTTCTGGTGACAGTGCTGGGGGAAATCTGGCTGCGGCCGTGGCCCAACAGGTAAGAAAACCAAATTTGTTCCACCCCTACCTCTACCCTGTCTAGGAGCTGATGGCAGGGCATGTGATCATATACAAAAAAACTTTTGCAGGGGCCTGAGCGATGGCACAGTGGGTAGGGTGTTTGCCTTGCACACAGTCGACTCTGGTTCAATCCCCAGCATCCCATATGATTCCCCAAGCATGTAAGGAATGATTTCTGAGTGCAGAGCCAAGAATAACCTGAGTGCCGCTGGGTGTAGCCCAAAAACAAACAAAGAAAAAAAACTTACTCATTCTCCACTTAAAGAGTAAAGACTTAATAGCCAATGGACTGGGCTCTTAATGGCCATTGATAGTTGCCTACACTTTCATAGTTGTCATAGATCTTTTTTGAAGTGGGAAGAGCAATTGTTGAAGTAAATGTCCCCTCTGAATCTTTGTGAAAGCCCCTGATGGCAGCGTAATAGGAGAGCTAACATTTAGGAGGTTATTCTTACTTTAGAGATGCCTGGGAAATTCAGTATTCTCTACTCCTGTTATTTTTTTTGTTTTTGTTTTTGTTTTTGGGCCACACCCAGCGATATTCAGTGGTTACTCCTGGCTGTCTGCTCAGAAATAGCTCCTGGCAGGCACGGGGGACCATATGGGACACCGGGATTCGAACCAACCACCTTTGGTCCTGGATCGGCTGCTTGCAAGGCAAACACCGCTTTGCTATCTCTCCGGGCCCTACTCCTGTTATTTTTTTTTTTTTTTTTTTGATTTATAAGTTGGGATCTTCTTGTTTACAAACCAATTCCATTGGTACAGTAGATAAAGCACTAGCTTTACATGTAGTCAACCTAGGTTCAGTCGATAGCACACCATGTAGTCCCCCAAGCCTGCAAGCCCAAGACTAAGCACAGAGCCAAGAGTAAGCCTTGAGTACCACTAGGTATGATCCCCCCCAAACAGAAACAATAAATAAATAAATAAATAAATAAATAAATACAAATAAAAATCAATTGCTTCAAAAAAAGAAAATAAAAAATATCAATTGCTTGAAAAGATTGCCTTAGAACTTGTAACCAAATAAAAAATTGTTTTATAAAGTTTTTAATATAAAAAATTAAATAGCTCAAGCACTTTAAATGTTTTAAGTTTATTTGAGCTTTACCTGGCTAAGTTCTTTGAAAACAATGTCTCTAAATCTAACAATGCCTAAATATTTGCCAACTGTGTAAACTAAAGATAAGTCCATTTTTGCCCTCTTAGCGATTAATTTACTTAAAAAGAACATCTCTGTTGTACTTGCTTTGGCAGCACATATACTAAAATTGGAACGATACAGGGGAGATTAGAATGGGCCCTGCGCAAGGATGATAGGCAAATTCGTGAAGTGTTCCATATTTTTAAATAAAAGAAACAAACTCATAAAAAAAAAGAACATCTCTGTCTTTTTGTCTCTAAGTTTCTTTTGGTATTCTCAAATAGCCTCTAACTTTGTATTTGTAGAGTATTTTGACTTCTTTTCTTTTCTTTTCTTTTTTTAATTTTTTTTGTTTGTTTTTGGGCCACACCCGGCGGTGCTCAGGGGTTACTCCTGGCTGTCTGCTTAGAAATAGCTTAGCTCCTGGCAGGCACGGGGGACCGTATGGGACACCGGGATTCAAACCAACCACTTTTGGTCCTGGATTGGCTGCTTGCAAGGCAAACACCGCTGTGCTATCTCTCCCGGCCCGTATTTTGGTTTCTTTTCCTCTACAATAATTAAAGAGCGTGGTTCTTCACTGGGTAGTGGAAAGTTTGCTACTGGTATGTTCAAATGTTTGTGGTAAGAAGAAAGTGATGGGTCAGTGAAAAGCCTCAGGGACTTTAAAACCAATCAAAACCAGGAATGAGATCCTACCCCCCCCACCCCCACCCCTATTTCTTCTTTGTGAGCTACCAGACTTTGGATAAGTCTTTTTTATCTTTCTGAGCCTCAGAAGAAATGAGGATTAATCACCTGCTTGTTCTGCTGTGGCCAACTTAGTGCCATGATATACAAACAACCCCTGGCACATATTAATGGTGTGTTTTATGATCTTTTTTTCTTACTTTTATAAAACCATGACATCTTTTCTAAAGAAAGGGCTCATAAAGGCTGGGTGTGCAGCTAAAGTTAATTTGAAGATCCTTTAGCTGCCTAGTAACCTAGTTAGCTGTCTCTTCGTTGTTAAAGAAAAATGAGTCACTTTATATACAAAATTACAAAGTGAGGTAATATAACCACTGGGGAGACCTGGGGAAAATGAGAGCCATTAAGGTGTGGGGGTTCCTTTACCTTCACAATCCAAATCACGGGGCCCTCCACCAACTCCTCTATACTACTTAGTAGTCTGGAGGAACAATGTCAGCTCTCTTTGTGTCCTCAGTGTTGAACCAAACATAAGCACCAAAACTGACAGAAGACAGATTGAGGTCCTTAGCTTTCCTTCCCCTCCTGTCTGCAATGGTCACAAGTCAATGCTTTGGGGGCCAGTGCAGGCCAGGATTTGATGCAAAACTAAACAAAATTCACATTTTTCCATTCATAAGGCCCAATGAGGTGTTCGAAAGGATAAATACAAATGAAGTGTTCTAGGAGAGTTAGTCACTCAAAACCACCAATTTTATACATTAGAGCTGTGTGTGTGTGTGTGTGTGTGTGTGTAAAAAGGTTTTATTTTAGAGCTGGAGCCATAGCACAATGAGTAGAGTGTTTGCCTTCCACACAGGGTTCGATCCCTGGCATCCTATATGGTCCCTTGAGCCTTCCAGGAGTACTTTCTTAGTGCAGAGCCAAGACTAACTCCTGAGCACTGTCAGGTATGGCCCAGAAAAAAAAATAAAGAAGAGGAAGAGAGAGAGATTTTATTTAGAAATTCTGAGGAAAAGTAGGGAAAAGGAGAGAAATAAAGAGAGTAATGTGTTTAAGAAAGAATATGGGCTTCTCCAAAGGCACAGGGAGCCTTGGGATACATCCCAGTGTTAAAGTATGAAAGTTTTTATCTCAAGAGGAAGGGTGCAGGTGGCATGTGCTGGGTTACCACGTACCCAGGCAGCACATGAGCCATAACACACCTTTCTCAGTAAGTAACCAGCAACTTGATAGGCTGAAGGTGGCTAATTTATTTTAAAAACTGCTATGCCTGGTAGAACTTTAATCAACCTTCTACCCCTTTAACTGACTGCTTTAGATTGAGCTGTTCCATAACTTTATTAAGTGAAGTTTCAGTAAAGACGATCATAGAAAATGAAATGATATGTTTGCTTCCTCTTTTTTAGTTTAATCAAGATGCCAACTTCAAAAACAAGCTCAAAGTGCAAGCTTTAATTTACCCAGTTCTTCAAGCTTTAGACTTTAACACACCCTCTTACCAGCAAAATGTGAACACCCCCATCCTACCCCGATATATCATGGTAAAGTACTGGATAGACTACTTCAAAGGCAACTACGACTTTATCCAGGAGATGATAGCTAACAATCACACTTCACTTGATGTGCATGAGGTCGCTGCTCTCCGTGCCCGGCTAAACTGGACCTCACTCTTATCTGAGTCCATTAAAAAGAACTACAAACCAGTGCTACCAACTACTGGCAATGCCAGGATCATCAAGGAGATCCCTCAGCTGCTGGATGCCCGTTCTTCCCCACTCATCGCAGAGCAGGAAGTTCTGCAGCACCTCCCCAAAACTTACATTCTGACATGTGAGCATGACGTCCTACGGGATGATGGAATCATGTATGCAAAGCGCCTGGAGAGTGCAGGTGTGGAGGTCACCCTTGATCACTTTGAGGATGCTTTCCACGGGTGCATGATTTTCACCAGATGGCCAACACACTTCTCAGTGGGAATTCGGACTAGGAATAGTTTTTTCAAATGGCTAAAAGAAAATCTGTAAAGGAATAACATGCCTAGAATTCTTGAGCCCCTCTGAACCTCCTGTACTTGCTTTGGAAACACATGCACTTTTCAGTCAGCTAATTTCCTCTTGTCATTTAGAAGTTGTGAAATCTCTACTCCCTCAGGACTTTTTCCTGAATAAAAAAAATTTTTTTAATGCATCTGACTAACAGAAGTGCAGAAACAACTGAATCTGGTTCTTAAAGTGGGCCAGTCTCTGTTTTTGTTTTAGCCAAACTTCTACTTATACCCACAGTCAGAGAAAGTGAGAGTGAGTGGGAACTGGGAAAAGCTTTGGGTCATTCCTTTGTCAAGAAGTTCTTTTCAGAAGAAAACTTTCCAGCTGTGGGTGGCAAAATAGTGACTTTATGAAGTTTAAAAAACAAATGGCTCTTCTTCAATTTACTAGAGTTTACTTGGAGTTCAGAGCAGTGTTAAATGGGTACGCTTGAAGATCAGAGTTGGGTACCATGTGTCCTCTGTTATTTACAGATGGATGGTTTTGTTTCCTATGGGAATTTTGGCAATGACATTTCTAACAAGGTCATATTTCTCAAAGGACTTCTTTCCTTTATATTGTTTATGAGATGGCTTATCATAATATCATAAACTCCAGCTAGATGATGATGATACTTGAAAGTTACTTCCTACCACTATTATTAGAAAATGTGAACTTGGGGCCAGAGAGATAGCATAAAGGTAAGGCGTTTGCCTTTCATGCAGAAGGTCGGTGGTTCGAATCCCGGCATCCCATATGGTCCCCCCGTGCCTGCCAGGGGTGATTTCTGAGCATAGAGCCAGGAGTAATCCCTGAGCGCTGCCAGGTGTGACCCAAAAACCAAAAAAAAAAAAAAAAAAAAAAAGGAAAATGTGAGCTTGCATGCACTGGATATCTATATCTTATTACGTTTCTTAGTTATGCTGTCTCCTTGAGGGAGATCTTTTGGGAGCAAGTTTATTTAGATTTAGAGTAAATCTTCCATTACAGAATAAGAAAAACATAAATTAAATGCTAATAGTTTTATAATGAACGCTTCTGACATAAAATTATCAAGAGCAGTATAAATATATTTAACATAGTCAAAAAATAAAGTACACTTCATACTAGTATAAAATTATAAATTACTTTTGAAGGGCCTAGTTTGTTCTTGAAAATACAATTTTTCACCTACTTGGATTTAAAATGGACCTATTTTGGTATATATTATGTGTTGTTTATTTTTAAAAGCTATTTAATATTAACATATGTCACTAGACAAAATTTTTCAGAATAGTATCTGTAATTCTGTAATGAATACTGAAATTAATGGTATTTTTAAAAAAAATAATTACATTAGGGGCTGTGTGCTAGTACAGCAGGTAGGGTGCTTGCCTTGAGTGTGGCTGACTCAGGTTTGATCCCTGGCATCTATATCTTCTAAGCCTGCCAGTACTGATTCCTGATGCAGAGCCAGGAAGTAACCCCTGAGTATTGCTGGGTATGGTCCAAAAGACCAAAAAAAAAAAAAAAAAAAAGCTACCTTAGGTTTAAAATATAATCTTAGAATTATATCCTATTATCATTTTATAAAAATATCAAATAGTGTTAATACTACTATATACTAGCCCTAAATATTTTTATGCTTATATAAATATGCAGATGAAATAACTAGAAACAAAACAATATTTAGTAAAAACATCTAAGTTCAATATCTTAGGAAATACATCTGCTTATTTCTGCTTTCTCTGACTAGAAGAAATACTAGCTTTTACTCTGGCTTACAGGCATATACTGTCCCCTGGCATTCTCATTTCTCCGTATCACTCTCCAGCCAGGTTTAGAAGTTATAATAACCCAAGCTTCACTTCAGGACAGCCTTCACTGCCAGTGGGAATATTTTTGGCAGAGTGAAAACTTAAAGTCTGATGTGAGTTAATTACCCTCCTTCCTGCTGCTCTGACTTCTGCCCAAACCCATGCAACTTTTAAGGATAGCAGAGAGCAGTAATAGGGCCCAGTAAAGTGACGGGAAGGTGAAGGCCATCAGTGAAGAGAAAGTAGATCCTTTTTCTCATTTGAAAACTGAATACTTTCTGCTCTTGGTGATACAATAAACATAGGCATACTTATTTTTCATTTACTGTAAAAGCCAGGAACATTGTACATACAGACCAAAAGTAAATGCAGCAATGAGTGTGCTGTGTATTTATATAATCATGCAAATTAACTTGATCATGTATTTAGGCAAGTCACATTCTCATCTCTTGTTTGTTTTTTTTTCCCCCTTCTTCTAGAATCACTTGAATTATTTTATTTAAAAACTCCAACCATTTTGTTGTTTTGTTTTTTTTTTCCCCCTTTGGTTTTTTTTGAGGTTACACCTGGTGGTGCTTAGGGGTTATTCCTGGATCTGTGCACAGGAATCACTACTGGCTATGGTTGGGGAGACCTAGTGGTATTCCAGGGATCAAACCTGAGTTGGCTGCATACAAGGCAAGTGCCTTACCCACTGTGCTATCACTCCAGCTCTGAATGGTCTTTTAAAACTCCTTATTCCATCTGTACAGCATGCACCATCAAAGATGATTCCTTAAAAACAGAAATTTTAGTTCTTACTGTTAGTTACCCTACTCATTTAGTGCTATTTATTTTGACACCATTTGAAGAAACCAATGTTTGAGCCTCATTTTGAGGTTACCTACATCTAAGAAAGCAAAGATTATACATGCACAGCTCTTTAAGGTGTTTCCCACCCTGTTATCCCAAGCCCTAGAATTGTGAGCCAAATTGTGTGGCAGTTACATATAAACATTGAATCCAGATCTCTAAAGGGCTCTCTCCAGCAAAAAGGGGAATAAAGAGGGGGGGGAGGGATCAACCACTGTTTCTGATGAAATACTTGAGTTTCATGGAAATTTTTATATATATGAATAAATTGTCTAATGACCTGCACTATATCTCACCTCACACTCTGCTAGGATGAAAATCTTGTTGGAATCACAGCACTTGAAAATCCTGGTACATAAAAGTCTGAGTTTAGATCACCAAAATGAAGTTTAAAAGAGTTTAGACCAACCAAAAACTTGAGTACTAAAGTGCTCCTTTGGGAAGTCGACAGAACTTATGTTCAAGATATCTTGGTTTGGGACTTTTTTTTAGCTTGATATGTACAAAAGAACTTTATGCTCTGCAGATTGATATATTTTAGTTAGTGTTCTGGTTTAGTTTTTCTTATTTTTTGAAAAGTAAATCTAGTCTTTGTAATTATTATGAACTGATTAATATATGAAGAAACTCTTCAAGTGCTACAAAATATAGTGAAAATCAAATTAATTTTAATGTTTTATCATTGTGAGAGATTTATTAAGAACTTAACATTGTATAATAATTATTCTTGGTGAATAATAATGTTTTGTGCATGATATTCTAACCTCTACCTTTTTTGCTGATTTCCCACAGCAAAAGGGGAAAGCAGATTTTATGAAGGATTTTAGTAGCAAATATATTTTATAAGGTGAAATAAGTAGCTAAGTATGTATGTCTATTTTGCTTCATGTTTGAAAATAAAATGGTTCAATCTGGAAATGTGTCTCTTGCTTTCCCTGGTTTCATTATCTGATTCTCATTGTTCACTCTTCTGTATCCCAGACCCCTAGCTAAATTCTTTTTTAATTTTCTTCTCACTGAAGCACTTCTGCTGACTTTTACATGTTAAGTGGTTTCTTGAATGAGTGGTGCTACCTTATTGGAACCAGTTCAAATGAATGCAGTTAGAGGCTTCTCCATAGCCACACTGGCAATTTAACAACTTTCTGATATTATCTCTCTGGAGAGGGCATCAGATTCCATAGGCAAAGAGATCACTGTCCCTAAACTTCCTTTGATTCCAGATGCCAGCCACAAATCCAAGAAGCAATCTGTGCTTCAGACAAATGGAAAATTGGAGGTGTCCTTAAAGCCTTCTTCAGACTCCCAACAACCCATTGAAAACCCAGATTGTTACTCAGCTTGATTGGCCTATTACAGATCAAAGGTTTACAGACAACACCCTCAGATTTAGTTATTTTTGTGCTACACTGGTGGTGCTCAGGTGTTACTCCTGATTCTGTACTCAGAGATCATTCCTGGTGGTGCTTGGAGGACAAATGGGATGCAGGGGATCAAACCTGGGTCAGCCACATGCAAGGTAAATACCCTACTTGTTGTACTATTCTCCATCCCCTAAGATGTATTTTTTTTTTAATTTTGGGAAATGCTCAGGAATTATTCCTGGCAGGCTCGGAAGACCAGATGTGATACCAAAAGATTGAACCTGGGTTGTTTGCATGCAAGTTAACTATTCTACCTACTGTACCATCACTCTGAGTACTCCCTCCCAGATTTAATGTATTGGCTAGAATAGGACAAAAACCTCAGAAAACATTTTTACTCATTAGAGCACTAATATATACATACTGATAAATGCACACACATATATGTCCTTGTGTAGGGGGTATTATAACAAAAGGAGGAGATTAGAGTTTTCTTGCCCTCCCAGGATCACCATTCTATTTTTTATTTTATAAGTTATTTAAGAGTTATTTAAGCACTGTGGTTAGAACACTGTTCATAGTTGAATTTCAGTCAGAGAAGGTACACTACCTTCACCTGTGAACATTTCCCTCAGACCCACCCTCCCAACCTACCCTTGGGGGCAGGCATTTTACATCCTTCTCTCTCTTTCTCTCTCTCTCTCTCTCTCTCTCTCTCTCTCTCTCTCTCTCTCTCTCCCTCTGTCCTTTTCTTTTTTGACACTGGTTTGCACTATTGCTAATAAAGGAGTAGTATGCATGTCACTTTATCCCCTTTCAGCATCCAGTTCTTGTCCAGGGTGATCAGTTCCAACTGTCATTATGGAACACCATTCTTAAGTTTCCATGTATTCACAAACCCAGAAGCTCTCTGAGGCTCCATCTTTTTTACTTTAACGGTGGTTTCATTACATAGGCATGATTGATTAACTCATTGGTATAGTCAATTGAAGTCAGTTGCTAGCCCCTCTCCACTTTTCCCAGATCTGGGTGGGAATAGAGGGAGGTCGGTTCTTCTGTCAAAGAACTTCCATCTTTAGGAGCTCCCAAGATATTATCTTATTACTAAGAGACAATTTATCATTTTCCAGACAGGAAATTACAATGCTCTGAGAGCTATGGGTCAGGAACTGTAGAAGAAGACCAGATGTCTATTCATCTCTATATATAAGAGAAATAGTATTTTGGTCATCTGAGTGATAAAATATATTTATTCTATTTGGTCTCACTATATTCATTTACATCTGGATAGACTTTGAGTTCTGCATTCACATCTGGATACAATGTTAGTATGTTGCACACATTGGACTGACTAAAATATTTTATAAAAGCCCCTGGGGCCAGAGCAATAATAGCATAGCAGTAGGGTGTTTGCCTTGCAAGCATCAGCACCATATGGACCCCCAAGGCTGCCAGGACTGACTTCTGAGCACAGAGCCAGGAGTATCCCCTGAGAGCTGCTGGGTGTGACCCAAAACAAACAAACAAACAAAAACACTGGCTTGTGGAGCCAGTGCAACAGCACAGTGGTAGGGCATTTGCCTTGCATCAGGCTGACCCAGAATGGACCTGGTTCTATCACCAGCATCCCATATGGTCCCCCAAGACAGGAGCGATTTCTGGGCATATAGCTAGGAGTAACCCCTGAGCATCACCGGATGTGACTGAAAAACAAAAACAAAAAGTTAGGCCCTGATACTAGTTTGGCACTTTAGTAAGCTGCAAACATTTGAAAGGGATGATCTAAGTGCAAATGAGTTTTAGATTTTTTTAATATAAATCTTTAAGTACCATAATTACAAGCATGTTCGAAGTTGGGTTTCAGTCATAAACAGAATAGCAAAAGAGCATCAACATTATTGAATGGAAGTCCTCCAGTTGACACTGTCATCACAACTTGCATTATTTCATATTTGAGTTTGTTATAGTTTATATTACTATTGTAAGAATTATAAAACTTCAAAAGTGAGTCATTTGTTTAGATGCCACATGATCATATGCTTGTGTACATGAGATTTTCCTATTCAGCTATAGTTACTTTCATCTTCACCAGTGCTTCACAAATTTATTTATATTTTGCTAGAGAAATCCAATAATGATTTTCATAATTCTCCTTTAGGTAGTTTAAAATATAATCTGGAGCCAGAAATGTGAACCAGAGCTGGCAGAATATAAGGCTAGGCATTCATTCCTGTACTAGCTATTGAGTCAAAATATATGTTAATATTATAGTAGTGATCTTTAGTCCCTCTTTTAAAATAATTTTTAATATTTGCCAATGGATCCTCAATTTAGACATCTAGAAAATAATGATATTAGCACAAGATTCTCCAAACCTTGAAGAGTGTCAATGTAAATATGACTTCCAGTAGACATACATGAAATGCTCAATCCTTCCACCCAGTCAAGCATTTTGTGAAAGACAGGAAGAGAGAGGGAAAAAGAATGAGGAAGGTGGAATGGGTTGGTGACTTTGTGGTTTCTGTTTAGAAAACTCCTCCTCTAGCCTTTCACCAGATTGACCCATTGCTGCCATTTCCAATCCAGAGCTCCCCCTCCTCAGATTGTCTGTTCAATCTATCCTGTCAACACTCTCCAGCCCTAGACCCACTCCTTGTGATGGCATTGCTTTCTATCTTCATAGTTCATGTTCAGTATTTGATTATGTGCTTTCCTGTGACGGCAGGGACTTTGTCATGCCCATTTCTCATTCCTCAGCATTTAGAACTGAATACATGGTGAATTTTTCAAATAATTTGGGGGCTAGAGAGATAGCACAGGGGCTAAAGAGATAGCACATCTGGCCGACCTAGAAGTTTTGACTCCCGGCATCCCATATTGTTCCCCAGCCTGCCAGGGGCAATTTCTGAGTGCAGAGCCAGGAGTGCCCCTGAGTGCTGCTAGATGTGACCCTCAAACCAGTCAATAAATAAAGTTTTAAAAAAAATATAATTTTTAATCAATTTTTTTTTTCAAAAATTTGAGTTCATAAGCATTTAGGTGTTATTTTTTAAGTGTATAATTTATGTCAACTATAAATTTGCTTCTTAAGAGAAGGCTGAATATTTTAGTCAAATAGTCAAAGTAATTCTAGGCCTAGAAGTATGGGTTGAAGTATGGGCCATAGCTGGTGGTGATCAAGGCTTCCTCTTGGCTGTGTACTCTGGGATAATTTCTGGTGGTGCTTCAGGGTCTATATGTGGTGACAGGGGATAAACCAGGTTCAGTCACAAATAAGGCAAGTGCCTTAACTTTGATTCCACTGCACTATCTCTCTGGTCCTCTGGCCTTATTTCTAACTAATCAGACTTTACAGCAAATATTTTTGTTTGTTTTGTTTTGCGGGGGGAGCCGCACCCGGCAATGCTCAGAGCCTCTGTGCTCAGAAATCACCCCTGGCAGGCTTGGGGACTTGATGGAATGCCAGGATTCAAACCACCGTCCATCCTGGTCTGCTGCATCCAAGGCAAATGCCCTAACACTGTGCCATCTCTCTAGCACCAGAAAATATGTTTTTAAGTGGACAGATAAATTATTTTTTCTGTTAATAGTTCCCATGGCAGTATGCTTCAAGGGTGGAGAAATCCTGTATCTCTTAGGCCAAGGAAACTCCCTGTCTAATTTCCCCAATACTTATTGTGCCTTTACCAAAAAAAAAAAAAAAAAAAAAAAAAAAGCACAAGCCTTGTCAAACCATTTTTTCTTTTTTCTTCTCTTTTCTATTTTTTTTTCTTTTTCTTCTTCTTTTCTTATTATTTCAATTTTTTTATTTACTTTTGTTCTTGTGGTTATTATATGATGGTGATTGTTTTTAGAAGCCGGGTGCCTTTTATTCGATGCTGATTTTTTTTTTTCCCGTCTTTGTCTTTGTTTTGGTTTTGGGTTGTTGTCTTTTTTTTTGTTTGTTTTGTTTTGTTTTGTTTTGTTTGCTTTTTTGCTTTCTTTTTTTTAAGTAGATATTTATAAATTCTAGAAGCAATCCTCCCAGTTGTTTTTTGTTGTTGTTGTTGTTGTTGCTGTTGTTTGTTTTCTTCCAACAGAACTACATAACATGAATCATCTTGCTCTGCATCATAAATTGAGGGACGGGGGAATGGAGGGCAGACCAAAGAGTCGTATGAACATTGAATGGAAATAAAAAATGATCAGACTCTGGGGCCGGAGAGATAGCATGGAGGTAAGGCATTTACCTTGCATGCAGAAGAACCGTGGTTCGAATCCCAGCATCCCAAATGGTCCCCCAAGCCTGCCAGGAGCGACTTCTGAGCATAGAGCCAGAAGTACAGATTTATTATCACCATGTACCTTAAATATTACTGTTACTGTGAAAGATTTATAATTCACTTTGGTCACAATAAAAATTATTTAAAAATAATTAAGTCAATATTTTATCTCCTTGATTAAAAAATTATTTTTAAAGACCTCAAAAAAATTTTTTTCTGTTTTCTGAACTCAAATCCTATCTGCATTTTTCTTAACCAGTGTTGAAGTTTTGCTCTGTTAAGTAAATGACTACACCCTGCCATAATATAATGGTCTATATCAGGGGTCTCAAACTCAATTTACCTGGGGCCGCAGTAAGCAAAGTCGGGGTGAGGCAGGGCCGCATAAGGGATTTCTCAATTTACCTGGGGGCCGCAGGAGGCAAAGTCGGGGTGAAGCAGGGCCACATAGGGATTTCACAAAAACAAAAACAAACAAACAAAAAAAAGCGACAGCGGACAGGAGCAGTGGAAATGATATCTGCGCTAGGCGTAAAGTATTCGCGATTATTCGCTTACCGAATATTTGCAATAAAAAATCACGTTAGTAAGAAAAAATCGCAAAAAATCGCATTAAACATTTGCATACCCCGAACGGAACTGCTTGGGGTATGCGAATGTTTAATGCAATTTTTTTCTTACTAATGCGATTTTTATTGCGATTATTTGGTAAAAGAATAATCGCGAATACTGCGATATTTGAAGGCCGGCTGCGGGCCACAAAATGTTTTACGGAGGGCCGCAAACTGCCCGCGGGCTGCGAGTTTGAGACCCCTGGTCTATATAGTACATTCCATCAGTGGTCAGTGGAAATCAATTTAAAAAATTAGAGTTAGGGGGACCAGAGCAAGTGGTGCAAGCTGTAAGGTATCTGCTTAGTGCGCACTAGCCTAGGACAGACCGAGGTTCGATCTCCGATGTCCCATATGGTCTCCCAAGCCAGGAGCGATTTCTGAGTGCATAGCCAGGAATAACCCCTGAGCATCACCGGATGTGCCCCCCCCCCAAAAAAAAGAATTAGAGTTAGGGGGCTAGAGCACAGTGGTGGGGCATTTTCTTTGCATGCAGCTGACCCGGGACAAACCTGTGTTCGGTTCTCGGCATTCCATATGGTTTCCTGAGCCTGCCAGGAGTGATTTCTAACACACAGCCAGGAGTAAGCCCTGAGAGTCGCCAGGTGTGGCCCAACCCCCCACCAAAAGAATTAGTTAGACCAGCCAAGCAATTTTACCATTTTTACAATTATCTTCCCTTTATGTTTCCTTTAATAGGGGATCAAATTCTGTATTCTTTATTCCAAATAAATCATGAGATAATTTTTATTCTTTTTTAAAAAAAATAATGCTTCTAAATGTTACCATAGATTTGTTATTTTAATATTCTACTTTAGGATAATTATTCTACTCTAGACAGCATTACCTCTATTGACTTTCTTTCTACGACTCTCCTAGAAGTACATCCCTTAATGGAAGAAAGTGTAAATGTAAATTAATGTGAATAAAGCTAGTGCTTGAATCTGTGTTTTTATTCTCATTTCATTACTCTCATTCAACAACATGTTGATGTAGCCTCCTCTTCTTCCTCTAATTCTTCCACTGCTTCTTTTTCTTAACTCTAAAGATATGGTCAACTATGTTTTGCCAAAGGAAACTCTCTTTTAATTCTATAAATATATGTCATGTTTGTTCAGATCTAAACACAGAAATGTTGCTGGGCACAACTGTAGGGCTTCTGCCTTGCACTTGGTCAGTGCAGGACAAATGGTGGTTCGATTCCCAGCATACCCTGAGCCTGCTAGGAGTGATTTCTGAGCACAGAGCCAGGAGTAATCCCTGAGCACTAATGGGTGTGACCCAAAAACCAAAATCAAACCCCCCCCACCAAAAAAAACCCAGAAATGTTGATTGGGTTTGTAATTGCTGATAAGGACAAGCAATTATTCTGAAACTTAAGTTGAAACCAATAGCCCAGGGCAGGAATAATAGCACAGTATATAGAGCTGTACTATTTAACTAGCATGCAACAAGCTTGGTTCAATCCCCACCACCTCATATTATCAATCACTCAACCACTGCCAGGACTTACATCTGAGCATCACTGGATGTACCCCCAAGCCCAAAAATGAAAAGAAAAGAAGAGCCCTGAGTGGTTATGTGATTTTTGACTTAGTTTAGTTTAGAGGATTATCAGCTAAATGTAATGTTGATTTGGGTCACAATAAGCAGAATACTGCAGAATGGGACAACCATGAAGGCTCACTATGGAGCTGGCAGTTGAGGTCAAGTCTTGGGTAAATAACTTAGTTTTCCTCTACATAAGCTTTCCTTGTCTGGAACTATAATTTTAATAACAATTTTAATGGAATTTTAATAACTTTAATAACATTGTCTGGATCTAAGATGGAGCATTCTGAATGTGCAAAATGGGGTGCCTAGTGTCTCCTAACATTATTTCACCAGATGTCACTACTGAGTGAGCACACAACACCTGAATAGCACCTAAATAGTGTGTCAACCCTTACCCAAAGAAAGTTAAAAATAGTTTCAGCTATATTCCAAATGACAAAGTAGGAGGAATTGCGGTGGAGGAGAAATGA
Organism: Suncus etruscus; assembly: GCF_024139225.1. Lineage (NCBI taxonomy): Eukaryota > Metazoa > Chordata > Mammalia > Eulipotyphla > Soricidae > Suncus > Suncus etruscus. The sequence continues at coordinate 81,117,565 of NC_064853.1, read as the reverse complement.
CTAGACAGCTCATGGAAATAAGCAAATGCATTTAAAAGGTACAATTTTTTAAACTTGTGTGTTGATGTTTGTGTGTCATACCTATCAGTACTTTGGGACCACTGGATTGGGTTTCACTTATAATTTAGGAGACCATACAGTGTCAGTGATCAAACTCAGAGCTTCAGATCTCCTGCCTCTAAAGCATGGATGGTTCCATAGCCTCTTGCACTATCTGTATAAAGTCAACTTTTGTGTATTGTAGAAAAGCAACAGTTATGAGCATTTATGAAAGAGATCCCTACAGTTTTTTGAAAGGGGTGCTTCTATATGAGGATATTTGGCTGAAATTTTATGAAATCTTTCTTGCACAAGATTCAGATTTGTGCATTCAACCTCCTTTTACATACTTCTCCTGGGCCACTCTATAACTTCATGATTTTACCTTCTCTAATAGTAAATCTTTATATAAAAGCTATTTTACTTGACCGTATCACATTTTTTCATTACCCTGGTAGATGTGACAGTTTTCTCTTATTTCCACTAGTCTTTCAATTTTCAAGTACTAAATGAATACAATCAGTACTAGTTATTGCTTATTTTTGAAAATTAATTTCTTCTTTTACTCCTTGGATATGCTGCCCTTTCAGAATTCCTCACCACTTTTTGCCCAAAGAATTGCAATAACTTTCTTATCATTTATTCTTTCCAGTCTCTATCCACCCCCATAGCTACAAAAAAAAAGTGATGATTTGTAACCAAGCCTGAACTTATACTTACAAACTTAAAATCCTCTGGTAAGTCCAATGCATTTAACATGACAAGCACAATTCTCCCTGGTACATTGTCCTACTACACATCCACCTGCATGCAGCCCTCTAAGTCTTACTCATACCCTGAGGGACCCACAAAAATAAAACTCTTTCCTAACAATACTACAACATTATATTCCTTTGTCATTGTTTTTCTTCTCTGAAGGAATAATGGGGCTTTCCAGCTGTGGTTTGACATGTAATGATATATCAGATGAAACCCAGAGGCTAATGTGAGAATCAACTGCGTCTTAAGCCATATGCTGTTGGTTTTACAAAACTGTAAAACAATACCACACTTCTCACTCATTTATATTTAGGAAATTTCAGGTGTTTCCTTTTATTTCTATCAAAATATCACATAGGACAAGATATATTACATGAGCTAATAACTATGCCTACAATTTCTCTGTTCTCATTTTTCATGTAGTAAACTTCAACCAATAAGATCTAAGTGAAAAAACATTTTGAGTATCCCCAAAATTTCTAGGAATATATAGGGCTGAGCTGGGTTGATAGCTTAAGTACTTACCTAGTGTACTTAAACACATACCTAGTGTAAACAGTGCCAGAGTTTAATCCCCAGCCACACATGGTCTTCTGAGCATTGCTGGATGTGGCCCTGGTGGCCCCTGACCACAGCTTAGAATTAACTGTGTTAATAATAATAATAATGAAGTATAATTGAGAGGTGTTTGTACCATAACTGGAGGTTCTCACTCCTTGAGTCTGGCTCAGGAAATAATAAAGTTTTTAAAATGCAAGAACCTGGGACTAAAACATTTGAGAACAGCTTAAACACATAATAAGTCATCGTGTCTGACATCATGATTATTTTGCTTAATTAGATCTGACCTACACTGGCCTATCATGATTCTGCATATGTTCTGAGAAAGCTTCTGTTTTTGCCTACCTAATTATTTTTCTAGAATGTCCTTGTTTTGTCCTTCCTTAACTTCTTTTGTTAGCTTCTCCCAGGATGCACCTTCATTTTCAGGGCAAGTTAAGCAACCCTTCTGAGCTCTCACCCTTGCATTCAATAGGTGGCATGATCACTGTGAGCCAGACTCTCCCAAAAGACTGTGAGATTCTTGTAGTGGGTCAGGTCATCATCACTTTTGTGACATAGTTATATGCCCGAGACACAGTACTGCTCACAGAAAAAGTGTTCCATAAACCTTTGCTGAAAAAGTGTTTTACTGTTGCCACATCAAGCATCAAGCATAGTATTCTGGCCATGACTTACAGTTAGGCCTGGTGCAACTATGAAAATGGTTTTTAATATTAAATCTTTGGGACACACACCCTTCCTTGCATTTGTTTTATTTCTTTTAATGCATTTAAAATATAATTTAGCCAACAAATTATATCCTGAGCCGATAAAATAAAATATTTTACAGTAATATTTTACTGAAAACATAAAATATTTTTAAGTCAATGCATTGACCAGCAGAGGGCACTTCTGAACAGTCTATAGACTGTTGTTTGTGTTTTACCCAGAAATTAAAAATAATAGATTTCTCAAAAATTTCTGCTACTTTTAGTAAAAAGGTAAAGAAATTTTTTCACGCAAGAAACTTGGGCTCAATCCACAGTTCCACGTATTCCCCTTAAGCACCACCAGAAATGTCTCCTGAGCACAGTGTTAAGAAAGAACCCTTGAGCACCTCTAGGCCTGGCTCCAAAACAAATAGAAACAAAAACAATAAGAAAAGGTAAGTAAAAATCCAGGTTATATTTCAACACAAATAAATTGTATTTAAAAAAGTAAACTTTAGGGGCAGGCGAGGTGGCGCTAGAGGTAAGGTGTCTGCCTTGCAAGCACTAGCCAAGGAAAGACTGCAGTTCGATCCCCCGGCGTCCCATATGGTCCCCCCCAAGCCAATTTCTGAGCACTTAGTCAGGAGTATCCCTGAGCATCAAACGGGTGTGGCCCGAAAAAAACAAAACAAAACAACCTTTAAAATTTTCATTTTAGAGAAAATGATTACATTCACAAAACAAAATAGGATTCATATATCCTGTTTGAAAGTGTGACTCTGGCCAATTCTCTGAATGGGGTGGACCAAGAACCCCTGCTCCCCCCACATTCCTCTAACAACAGAGGATCCAGAAGCCCCGCCCACACCTGCCATCTTCCTGTGAGAAAAACAGCCCAGCTTTGAAAGAAAATGACGTGACCAGAGCAATAATACAGTGGGTAAAGTATTTGTCTTGCATGCAGCCAATTCAGGTTCAGACGGGTATTCTTATGGTCCCCTGAGCACTGCCAGGAATAATTCCTGAGTGCAAAGCCAGGAGTAACCCTGGAGCATTAACTAGTGTAGCCCAAAAACAAAACAAAAAAAGAAAAGAGAAGAAAAGAAAAGAAAAGAACATGATGGCCACTGACTCTTCCCAGTTAAGTCTGTTCTGGGCTGAAAACTCTAGAGCCTTTTCAGAAGGGTGGGGAGAGATTTTCCTTTCTGCATGAAGACAGCCCACAGCCACATTTGACACCCTCCAACAGAAACAGTTCAGCTCTACAGCTTAATCTTATCAAACTGCCAAGCTACCAAATTTGTTCCTGATTTAGGAGGCTGGGTTATACTTCAAAATTTCATAATAGTTTCAGTCCAGTAGGATAATGGCAAATATAATGGAAAAGTCACCAAGCTCAGTGAACCTAAACAGAAACACAGAAGGCTCAACTAGTATCAACCACAACCCAGTAAATCCCCTAGACAATGACTTTAGTAACACCATAGAGACTCTAACAATCATTTCAAGTGGACCCTTGGGAATTTTGATAATTCCTTCTACCTTTGTATTATATAACAAACAATATGAAGTAAATTTTTTGTGCCTACAAGGGGGTGGTGGATGAGGAATTGGGGACAGTGGTGGAGGGAAGATCACACTGGTGGGGTGATTGGAATTTTAATATTGAATGCCTGAAGTGACTGTATTATGAACAAATTTGTAAATCATGGTGCTATAATAAAAATTAGAAAAAAACAAAATCACAATGAAATAACAACATAGAAATAGGGAGCTCAAAAACAAGGCAAAGAAGAAAAAAAACAACAACAATAAAATGTAATGACCAGAAATAAAAAAAAAAAACAGTTACTGTGCTTACCATTTGCTTTAGATCTGAACATCCTGACAACTGAGGCAAAGTGAAGAACATAAACAGAGATTCAGACATTTTAGGATGGGAACATACTTGGTGGTGCTCAGGGGACCATATCTTACGCAGGGCTTGAAGACAGGTTGACCTTATGCAAAGTAAGAATACATTTCCAGCATATGTGAGGCCCTGCATTGATCCAGTAATGAAACAAACAAAAATTTCAAAAAAGTTTCCCCATTACTAAAGAACAATGAATACAACCTGATCAATAACAAGATGCACACTCTTATAAAAATAGATAAATTTTGGCTTTTCTGTGTGAGGCAGTCATGAGGATGACAGTGAACATAATCTCTTCAGAGCCCAACACCCAGTAAGCTGTGCCCACTCAATAAAGGTGAGGGCTGATTCCTGCTGTGTGTTTGGGCATAAAAGTGTCATTATGAAGGGCTGTTGCTTTGCTCCCTTCCTGCTTTTCTGCATGTGACAGCCAAGAAGACTACAAAGAACATAATCTCTTCAGGACCCGACACCTACACATAGTAAAAAAAAAAAAAAAAAAAAAAACACACTACAAGTGTGGCAATGGGAGAACAATGCAGGATAATCCCATGTATAGAGAATGTAGATGACGGCTCTGATGACCCAAAAAGTACCAACCAGCTAGGTATTCTCTCAGATAAGGTGTTTATAGAAGAACTAGGAGGATGTTCATAGAACTCAAAGAAAGCATAGATCGAGTTGAATGGAACACAAATAAGAATCAAGAAAATATGAAGATAGAAATCAGAAAACTTCAAACTGAAATAACAGGTCTAAAAAACTCAGCAGATAAAATTAAAACCTCAATGGAAAGCCTCTCCAACTGAGTAACATTAGCTGAGGACACAATCAATGACCTGAAACATGAGATGCAGAACAACTCAATACAGCAGAAGATATTGGAAAAGAACCTTAAAGCAAATGATCAGATAATGGATAAAATAGTCAAAGAATGTGAACATGTAAAAGTAGTAGTTTTGATAAACTCAACAGAATCATCATAGGAATCAATGGAGTCCCAGTTATCCAGGAATAGAATAATAATAAGAGGAGTTGGAGGAAGAGGAGGAAGAAGAGGAAGGAAAAGAAGAAAGAGAAGAAGAGGAAGGAGAAGGGAAAGAAGAGTAGGAAGAAGAAGAAAAGGAAGATGAAGAAAAAGAAGGAAGAAAAGAAAAAGTAGAATAAAAGAAAGGAAGAAGAAGAAGAAGAAGAAGAAGAAGAAGAAGAAGAAGAAGAAGAAGAAGAAGAAGAAGAAGAAGAAGAAGAAGAAGAAGAAGAAGGAAAGAAGGAGAGAAGGAGGAGGAGGAGGAGAAAGAGGCTAGGGATGTGGTTCAATTTGTAGAGCAGATGACTTACAGGTGTCAATGCCTAGATTTGATCACAGATGATCTTGTGTTCATGCTCTAATATTCTCACAACTTGTATCAATCTGTGTGTATCTGTATGTATAAAATATGTGATATACTTATGCATGCTCACATCTAATAAAGCAACTGTAAAAAAGTAAAAAGGAATTCATAAAAAAGGATAAATTTGATCATGCCCTAAAAAATATTCGGAAAATTGTGCCAAGAAACTTCTGATTCCCTGGGGCCAGAGCGATAGTGCAGCAGTAGGGTGTTTGCCTTGCACGTGGCTGAACCAGGATGGACCTTGGTTGATCCCTGCATCCCATATGGTCCCCCAAGCCAGGAGTGATTTCTGAGAGAATAGCAGGAGTAACTCCGGAGTGTCACCGGGTGTGGTCCAAAAACAAACAAACAAACAAACAAAAACTTCTGATTTTTAACTTTTTTTTTTTTGGTGTTTTGGGCCACACCCATTTGATGCTCAGGGGTTACTCCTGGCTTGTTGCAAAAACAGTTCTTAAGATGAAGCTGGATGGTGGATGGAGGCCTTTGTTCTTAGGCCCTGGCCACGTGGCTCCATCCCCCATTAACCAGCGGGTCTGGGTCCAGGAAAGCGACGGGTATTGAACTCACTTACAGGAAGGCTTCCAGAGAGATAACATCTTTATTCAGCCCTAGACAACAGATGTGGCTGCTAACCATTTCCGCATTCAGCCCTGCATTCTTGCTCCCTCAGCCATAGCTCTCCTTTCAGGTAAATGCTTATTCCTCTCCATCCTGGCCAAAGACCAAAAGCCAAAAGGCCCAAAAAGCCCTTACTCCTCTCTGGTCAAAGCCTTATCTAACCTTTCCAAGACTCCCCCCAGGAATGGGCGGGGTCTTGCAGGTAAAATCAAGTTACCTGGGAAGAATGGGGGGAATGAGGCCACACTGGCTAAGCCCTCAGAAATCGCCCCTGGCTTGGGGGGACCATATAGGATGCCGAGGGATCGAACAGTGGTCTGTTCCTTGGCTAGCACTTGCAAGGCAGACACCTTGCCTCTAGCGCCACCTCACCGGCCCCAACTTTCATTTGTGCCTCTAGGTCTCCTCTTATAAAGGATAACTTCTAAGGAAAAACCAACTTAGTCCCTTTGATCTATTGTATGGTAGGCCCTTTTTATTGGAATTAGAACATTTAAAAATAGTATATCATTAATTTAGGACAGTGCAGAAGGTAATTAAATATAGAACGTGTGTTGTGATTCCTTTGATAGCACAGTTGATATAGCAGAAGACTGTAGAGGAAGAATATGGAAATGCTGTTTACTCTTGCCCAAATAAAGATTTAACTCCAGAGCCCAAATAATATTTCAGAGGGTAGGGCATTTGCCTTGCATACAGTTAACCCAGGTTCAATCTCAGCACCCCCTATAGTCCCATAGCATCACCAGGAGTGATTCCCAAGCATCATTGTGTGTGGCCCCCCCCAAAAATAAATTAATCCCAACTAAATTTCAGCTTAGTAGTGTCTCACTGAAAACCTAAAATGCTGTATCCTTTTCAGACTAATTACTGTCTAAATTGAAGGAATCTTATCATGTTATCTTAAGCACTTCCACTACTGTAAAACTTAATGAAATTTCTCACTGGGTTCATCTGTCTAGTTTAAAATCAGCACTATCCACTTACATTGTCCAGTGAACAAACACTAACAGAGAACAAATCATATTATTGCTGTTAATAATATACAGGAGGTGGGCCAGAGAAATAGCACAGCGGTAGGGCATCCCGGCATCCATATAATCCCCTGAGCCTACCAGGAAGGACTTCTGAGCACAGAACTTGGAGTAACCCCTGAGCGCCACCACCAGGTGTGACCCAAAACCAAACAAATTTAAAAATAAAAAAAATAATAATATGCAGGAGGGAGCCCCTGCTAATGTGTTTTTAGGAAATAATAAAATTTAGAATAAAATTATCCAACCCTGAAGCAACCCGAAGGCATGATGACCACAACTCTTTGAAATGCAAATCCCGAGTTAAGCACTTTGGAGATATTAAAACTGAGGCACCACCCAGATGCAGAAATCCAAGGAGTCACTCAGAAAGGGTGGGTCCCTCACAAAAGAGTCCCTACAGAAGGAGCTAAAGGTCATGATGAAATTACAAAGACTATCAACTGTACAGACTTTTCCTGTGAGATACCCAGATCAACTTTATTCCAGGAAATAAAAAAAAATTTTTTTTTGACCACAGCCTTCTCTCAACTCCCATTTTCAAGCTGTGCAGGGGGTTTTGCCCCCACGTGAAAAATTTTTATAATTTATATATCATTTAATCCACTTTCATTATACAGTACAAATAGTTAAATAGGGTGTCATAGGGGTTCATCTATATTTAAAATATACAGAATGTCTATGTTGGATTATTTCCTCCCTCCATTGGCTCACCACCCTACAGGCTCATTTCTATTCCTTTACTCTCACCCTCACTGTCTATCACCCCATATGTAACCGTTTTTACCCTCAACTCTTCACTCTTTATGAAGCAGATTATTATCCTCTCTCAAGCTAACTGCCAGCCAGCTCCCAAAATGAAAAAAATAGACTCTCCGCCTGAGAAGAAACCAAAACTCTGTTCCTATCAATGGACTCCTATCTTCTAACTTCCTTTACTGGGCACCTGTGCTTGCTACCATAACCAGTTTCCAAGACGCCCCCAGTCAAAGACATTTCCTGATATGAGGTGCTGTGAGTTGTTTACAGACTCTAGATGGCCAAATCACAGACCAAAGTGCTGTCCTGGAAACAACACCCTCCCCTCTACTATTTCTAAAACTTTTATGAGACACGTGTATCTCCTTTTATATCTCATATGTATTCCCTTAACATCTATAACTCTTTTCTGAATATCCTCTTATATAGTGGGAAAAAAAACATTTAAAGAAATTGTATATAACCTCCCTGTGAAGTCATTTGGGCTTGCACTTTCAAATCTATGTTCACCCTTGAATATTTAATCCTACCACTACCCCTAACTTTAGCACCTTAACCTGCAATCTAACCTAACCTAGCAACCTATCCTAGCAACCCTAGCAATCTAAACCTAACTCTTACCCTACATTAACCTAAACCTAACCATAATTCTAAAACTAGCACTAATCTACTAACCCTAGCCCTAATGTAATAGTAACCCCTAACATTAATTGCAACCCAAACCCCAATCCCAACTTTAAACCCTAATTCAAGCCCTAACCCCTAATACCAATAGTAACATAACACTAACATAAACCTAGCCTGAAACATAATAAACCCTAAACACTAAATCCTAACCCCTTATCCTAACCCAAAACAACCCAACTCTAATCCTAAATCTAATTCTAAATCATAACCTTACACCTAAACTAGTGCCCCAGACATACAATCAATTAATCTTTAATAAAAGGGCAAGAAATGCAAAATGGAGCAAGGAAAGCCTCTTTAACAAGTGGTGTTGGAGCAACTGGTCAGCCACTTGCAAAAAAGCAAACTGAGACCTTCATCTAACACCATGCACAAAGGTCAAATCCAAATGGATTAAAGACCTGGATATCAAGCCTGAAACCATAAGGTATATTGAACAATACGTAGGTAAAACACTCCATGACATTGAGACTAAAGGCATCTTCAAGGCAGAAACAGCAATCTCCAGACAAGTGGAAACAGAGATAAACAGATGTGACTATATTAAGCTGAAAAGTTTCTGCACCTCAAAGGAAATAGAGCTTAGGATACAAAAGCCACACACAGAATGGGAGAACCTATTCATCCAATACCCTCCAGACAAGGGGCTAATATCTAAGATATAAAAGTTACTGACAGAGCTCAACAAGAAAAAATTCTAACCCCATCAAAAAATGGGGAGAACAAATGTATAGACAATTTCTCAAAGAAGAAATACAAATTTCCAAAAGGCACAAGAAAAAATGATCTACATCACTAATTATCAGGGAGATGCAAATCAATACTACAATGAAGTACCATTTCACGCCACAGAGATTTATACACATCACAAAGATCAAGAACATTAAGTATTGGCAGGAATGTGGGGAGAAAGGAACTCTCATTCACTGCTGGTAGGAATGCCGTCTAGTCCAACCTTTATGGAAAGCATTATGGAGATTCCTCCAAAAACTGTGAACAAAAACATTAGGACATAATTGCATACATACTTAAATTTAAAATAAATTGCAAAACATTGATATAATGAGCATTGTAATAAGAGTCTATAGCATTCAAGTCCATAGATTTCTGTGGACAAAAACAGTAAAAAATTTTTGCAGGCATAATTAAATTGAAAATAATTAATTTTGGGGCCGGAGAGGTGGCGCTAGAGGTAAGGTATCTGCCTTGCAAGCGCTAGTGTAGGATGGACTGCGGTTCGATTCCCCAACGTCCCATATGGTCCCCCTAAGCCAGGTGCGATTTCTGAGTGCAGAGCCAGGAGTAACCCCTGAGCGTCAAACAGGTGTGGCCCAAAAACCAAAAAAAAAAAAAAAAAGAATTAATTATAAGATTATTATAATAATGAGCAATAAGTTCACTATAAGAATTAAGAGCACTGAGCACTGTAGTGTGAGTCCAAGAGTACTCAGTTTGGTTCCTGTAGATTGCTGTAAACAAAAATATTAGAACATATTAGCGGCATTTTTCAGGTTTTCATGGAGATTATTCATCAGAAATAGACATAATTCACATGAATCTTCTTGGCTGTGCCCTGCAAATTGGCCATTGATCTTTCCAATGGTTATTGGGCTGATATATTTGTGCTGTCCTGACCACAGGGCCTTCATAATTACGCCATATTCTTCTCCCACTTTACCTTTATGCCTTGACATCTTGTTATTATCTTGTTATTATCATCCTGGTAATGGTTTTGGTTAATGTAATCAGCCAAACATGAGTGTTATACAGGCTCTGCTCTTTGGGCTGATGTCCCTTTATGGGAGACATTCTGACCACAGCACTTTGCCCCCTGACACCACCACTGCCCCTCCTACCTCTTTCCATCTGTCATAAAGCTGCTATCATCTGTGACCATTACCAACTCTGTTTTTTTTAGAGGCTGGTCCATTAAATCAGGTCTGACATTTGTAACATGTGTCAGCACCTCTTCACAGCTGTGTGGTGTCTTTTCCAGTTGCTCAGGAAGCTGTATTTCAGGATGCAAGACTGTAGACAGCTTAAAGATAACTCTGGGCTGGCAAGGAGCAAAGTCTGATAGCCTGTTATCCTGGTATTCGTTATTCATTTAGGTGGGTTCTTCAATAAGCCTTCCACATCATGGGAGTGGTGCTGGACAAAGCCTGTCCCAAGGTCAGTTTTCTGCATCTTTCACGAATACTGCCTTGACTGCTTCTATTCACAGACATGGAAGACTTCATGAGGGTTTTTTAACAAATAGGCTATGGGGCATTGCCATGGTCTGAGATTCTGAGTAAAGATCTCTTTGGCAATCCAGTTGGATATTGAGTGATTACCTGTTTTCTTGATCCAGAGAGCATTTCTTTCTGTTTGTTTGTTTTTGGGCCACACATGGTGATGCTCAGGAGTTACTCCTGGATATGCACTCAGAAATGACTCCTGGCTTGGGGGGACCATATGGGATGGTGGAAATTGAACCCAGGTCTATCCTAGGTCAGCCATGTGGAAGACAAACACCCTACCACTTCTCCTACCCCTGGAGAGCATTCTTGTTTGTTTTTTTTTGTTTTGTTTTGTTTTGTTTTTTGTTTTTGGGCCACACCCGGCAGTGCTCAGGGGTTACTCCTGGCTGTCTGCTCAGAAATAGCTCCTGGCAGGCACGGGGGACCATATGGGACACCGGGATTCGAACCAACCACCTCTGGTCCTGGATCGGCTGCTTGCAAGGCAAACACCACTGTGCTATCTCTCCGGGCCCTGGAGAGCATTCTTATACCTTCATGAAGGTCATACCTCAAGAAGGTGGCTTGAGCTGTACAGAATTGGGCTTTCTTAGCTGACACTGGTAACCTTTGGCTTGCAAGATCTTTAGAATGCCCCGGGCCCCCCCCCCCCACCAGACATTCTTCAAAAGTCCTGGCAGCAATGAGAAAATCGTCCACATACTGTAAAAGAATCACTTTTGGGGAAAAGGTCCAATACTTACGGAGGTCAGTGTACAGGACTTCATCAAAGACAGGGGTAAGTTTTTGATTTCCTGTGGCAGTCAGGTCCATTTCAAGATTCTGACTATATTTGAAGACTTGAGAGTGAAAGAGGCATGCAGAAAAAGGTGTCCTTTAAGTCTAACACTATACAGAATATCTTTTGGGGACCAAATATGGTTAGTAGGGTTTACAGGTTTGGGACTGTCAGATTGATATCCTCCACGTGCCTATTTATTTCACTTAAATCCTGGACTGACACTATTTCCATTTTGGCTTTTATTACTGAGAGCAAGGGGTATTCCATTGAGACTGGCAGGAAATTAAAATCCTTGCTTCCTTCAGCTGATTTATGTGCTTCCTAATGCTTACTTTGGCTTCCAGTGGAAGGAGATACTGGTGGATCCAGATTATTTGAGTCATGGTATTTAAAGTCACAGTTACTAGGCTCTGAATGACTGCCAGTCCTGGGGCGTGAATTGAATGGTTGCTTTCAATTTGTGGAGTAAGTCCTTCCTGAGCAAGTGATATGGGCACTCCAGCAAAACAATGAATTTATATCTGATCAGTTCTTTTCCCAAATCCAGGCTCCTTTCTCCAGCCTTTGGTGGGGTCCTGCCCTAGTGGCCACCTACGACAGAATTGTATCTGGTAACAATTTTCCTATTGATTTCTGTGAGGCTGAGAATTGAACCTTGGTGTCCACTAGGAAATCTCTTTCTTCCCCTCCACTTCAATCACCATTCAAGGTTTTGGAGGGAACCCAAACCAGGGTATTTTTAGTGCTGTAAGGTGAGGGCTTCCGTTTTCTTCTTCTTTGGACATTCTTTGGCCTAGTGCCCCTTTTCACTACAAATTCCACATTAGTCCAGTCTGTCTGGTGGAGACCTGCTCTTTTTCTCACTTCATTGATCTTGCTGATTTTTCTCTTCCTGCACCATTGCTACAGTGAAGACTGGCCATCTTCTTTACCTGGCTGCCATCTTGAGATTTTATGCTATGCCAACTAATTCTGAAATAGTATTTCCCTCTAACCCACCTATATTCTGTATTTTCTTATAAAATTGGGCAGGTTGAGCAGTAAAAAAATATTAACAACTGTTTGATTCTCTGCTGCTTCAGGGTCTATGGAGCTATACATTCTGTATGCTCCTAGTAATTTTTCTAGAAAGACGGTAGGGGATTCCTCCTTACCTTATTTTACATTGCTGATTTTGAACAAATCGACGGGCCTTCTGGATGTAGCTGGGCAACCTTTTAGCAAAGCCTGGTGGTAGGTTTGTATACACTCATGGAGTTTTGAAGAAAAGCCTGGCGAGGAGCTGAGCCTCCGCATCTGCTGGCTGTCCTGACTATGCTGGCTATCCATGCTGCTCTGTGGCAAACTTATTTGCTTTCCAGAGAATGTACTCCCTCTCCTTGGAAGTAAAGAAGGCCAGGAGTAATGGCCAGATGTTGATTGACATGGGCTGATGGGCCTGAAAGTTTCTAGGAGAACAATTAGTTCTTGTTGGTGTTCAAAAAAGGACCTGTGCTGAGCCTTCCTATTATAAAGATATTTGAAGGTAAACGCGTATAAACTAGGTATGGCTGTCTGTATCTTTCAGGGGCTACTACTTCCTTAAGGTGGAAAGCCCGGACTTTTGGTCAGGGTGATGGTGCTGAAGCAATCTGTGATAAAGGAGAAAATTGTAAAGGTTTCCATATATTACAGAGGGGATCTCTTGAATTTGTCTCAGTAGTTTCTTCCCTAGCAAGCAAGAGAACTCATGGCAGATTTACCTGTGTAAGTCACAGTAGGTAGCTGTTTACTTATGAGATGTTGATTTTCTTGCAAATATGAGTAGCTTGACAGTAGGTACTACTGGCAAAGCCTGTGGAGCCTGCGGAGTCTTGGGTAGCAGAGGGCATACTAGTAGGGGAGCCAATGGAGCTGCTACCGATGGAGCCACTGCTGCTAGAAGCATGGAGCATGCCAGCAGGTTGCCTATACCAACAGATCCTCCACAGATGGGCGCACCATCAGCAATGTTTGGCCTGCTCAATATTGTGAGCCCAATTGAGTGTGGGGTGGACTTAGAATAGGATAGAGATTCCCTCTTCCTCCTTTGGAGTATTGGCTCTATGGGCAGAGGTGACTCTTCTTCATCAGGGCTTGGCAGAACCATAACAGGCTCAGTGCTCAGTGCTCATTTACAGACCTGCTGGCCTGTTTGAGGGGAAGAGAACTGGTCAGTTAGTAGGTGGCAATTGCTGTTTCAGCCAGTGGGGTGGCTCCTCCACCAAGAATTGCCAGGTAACTAAGTAAGGAATCTGGTCCAAAGGACTGTTAAAGACTTTTTCTTAGAGTAAAGTTAGAGGGCAAAAGTTCCCTCTGGAGGCCAACCCGTCTGAAACTTCACACTCTAGCTGACAAAACTAGTCAATTTTCCAGGGTGAACCTGGTCTTTTGAGTACTTAGCTCTTGGTAGGTTTTTTTTTGTTGTTGTTGTTGTTGTTGTTTGTTTATTTTGTTTTTGAGCTACACCCAGCAATGCTCAGGAGTTACTCCTGGCTCTGTGCTCAGAAATCTCTCCTGCAGGCTTGGAGTATCATATGAGATCCCAGGGACCAAATCCAATCTGCCTGGTCGGTCAAATGCAAGGCAAATGTCCTACCTGTGCTATCACTCCAGTCCCTTTCTTGATAGTTTTTAAAGGCTGAAGTATTGGAGAGAGAGAGATGTATGGTCCTCCTTTGCAATGGTCTTTCTCATTATGTTTATAATGAAGCAGAGCAAAGCAAACAAACAGAATTCAACATGGAACACATAACCCAACCAACCATTGCCCTGTATAAGAGAGCAGCATGTGTTGAACAAAACAAGTTCAGATAGAACAGACAAAAAAGTTTCTGAGAAAAATGATAGACTTCAGTGTCTGTGGAACTCGAACCCACAATTAATCCTCCCAGGGTTTGTGGAACTCAAACCCCATCATCAATTCTCTCAGAATCTATGGAACTTGAATCCTCAATCAACATTCTGGATGAGGAGGCATTTCTCCTTTTACACGACTTCAGAGAGCAATACTGTGTTCAATTTCTCTCCACTCTTGGCCTTCAAACAGATAGGATCTAGAGACAGACAGAACCTAACTCTAGAGGAGCAGACATCTCTCAATGTTCCAACTGTGATGTGCCTTAGTCGATCAGATCCTGGATGATCCCCCAAATGTTAAGATCCAGTATCCAAAAAAATCACAGAAAGCAATAAGGTTTGCATTAAATGATTTTATTATGTACATATCACAAGTCTATCAAGCATTGAATCCTAAAGTTGACTGGTCAGGGCTGTCCCCTTTAATAGGAGACTGACCCAGGTCTCAGGTAAGGACTTCCTTATATACTTTATAAATGCAATCCTATAATTTTCTTATGCTCTTATGATTGGTTAAATCCACCTGAAGAGTACATTGTTCATATTTTTCTTGGTAACTGTCAAACCATTAATTTTCTTCTGCTTATTTGAATAGATTGATATTTTTTCGAGACATGGTTGAGAAGTTTTAGAGCATGATTGTTAGTAACAAAAATGTCAGTTCACCCTGTATATTTGCTTAAAGCCCCATTCTAAAGAATAGGGAGATGGGGTGACTGAAAGGTTAGTTAGTATGTATACAGTGACTGATGGTTTAAGATGAAGGCATTTTGATTAAATAATAAAGAGGCTCTTTGGATGGGCTTGGATGGAGGTGGACGGTGATAGAGGCCTTTCTCCTCCAGCCCAGAACCATGTGTTTCCAACTCTGGCAAATCTGCAGTTTCAGGTAGTGGCAAGAAAATCATCCATAGACAGGTTCCAGGAAATAACATCTTTATTTGTCCTGGCCAACATGTGTGGCCTATCATAACCATTTATGTTGGATCCTTATTCAGCCTTGCATCCTAATTTCTCTTTCAGCCATCTCTCCTCCTGTACCTTCTCCAACTCCATCCATGCAAATCCCCCTTTTTGCCCCTGAGGCCAAACCTTTTGTAACCTCCCCAAGACCCCTCCCAGAAATTGGAGGGTCTTTCTTATAGGTAAGCTTACACAAAGAATGAGGGGTAGGGTTACATCTGCCCCTTTCTTTTTAAATTAAATAAAAACAAAAGAGCATAGGTTCTCTTTTGTTTTCCTGGCTTCCACATTTAGCCAAAGGCAGGTAATATTTCCAAAGCAACAAGGTAAACTTACCTATAAGAAAGACCCTCCCATTTCTTGGAGGTATCTTGGGAAGGTTACAAAAGATTTGGCCTCAGGGGCAAAAGGGGATTTGCATGGATGGAGTTGGAGGAGCTGCAGGAGTAGAGATGGTTGAAAGAAGCTAAGACACAAGGCAAGCTAAGGATAGCATGCGTAAATGGTTATGATAGGCCACACATGTTGGCCAGGGCAAATAAAGATGTTATTTTCTGAAGAAGCCTGCCTGTGAGTTTTCTACCCTCTGCTCTACTGAACTTGTAGACCTGTCGGGGTTGGAAACACATGATTCTGGGCTAAAGGAGAAAGGCCTCCATCACCATCCAGCTCCATCCAAAGGGCCTCTTTATTATTTTATTCTACAGAGGCACTTATGCTAAGATGGAGGAACTTACAACCTCAACTTACAACCTCAGCTGAATTAAAACTGGAGCTCCCCCCCAAAAAAAATTCTGCCCACAACCAATAGGCAGCTGCATACAAGTCATGTATTGGAGGTTTGATTCCAACTGGCATTTTTTAAATTCAATCTTTGGTCACTGCCTAGGCTGCTCCTATTGGTCTCACATACTTCAGCTGGTTTCAAACTGGGGCCTTTTGCCTCCAAACTCTGTTCACACTGTTGCAATTCTTCTTCTTCTTCTTCTTCTTCTTCTTCTTCTTCTTCTTCTTCTTCTTCTTCTTCTTCTTCTTCTTCTTCTTCTTCTTTCTTCTTCTTCTTCTTCATTCTATTTCTTCTTCTTCTTCATCATTCTATTTCTTCTTCTTTTTCATTCTATTTCTTCTTCTTCTTCTTTCTTCTTCTTCTTCTTCATTCTATTTCTTCTTCTTCTTCATCATTCTATTTCTTCTTCTTCTTTTTCATTCTATTTCTTCTTCTTCTTCTTCATTCTATTTCTTCTTCTTTTTGTTTATGGATCACACTTGGCAACGCTCAGGGTTATTCCTGACTCTATGCTCAGAAATCACTTCTGGCAGGCTTGGGGGACCATATGGGATGCCAGGATTTGAACCACCATCCTTCTTCTTGCAAGGCAAATGCCTTACCTCCATGCTATCTCTCCAGCCTCAGCGGTTGCAATTCTTTACATTAACAAATGATGTCACATCCTTTTGAAATGCACAAAAGCCTTTAGCCATACTATATTCAGTGCTAAAAAGCTACAAATAAAAGGAATGTGGATAGAACCAGATTACCTAAGAAAATGTGTGGAGAAAGAAAATGTACATATATACAATGCAATAATAGGCAGCTTTTATTATAATTTATATTATAATTATAATAAATTATATATTTATTATATATAATAAATATATTTATTTATGTGCTCCAATGTGGACAATCAAGGAATGCCATAATGAAACAAAGATAGAGCAGAGACAGAGAGACAAAGACTTAAAGAGACAGAGAAATGTGCTGAAGTGATGGTGCAAGAGGTAGGTCATTTGCCTTGCATGCACTAACCTAGGATAGACCACTGTTCAATTCCCTGGTGTCCCATATGGTCCCTCAAGCCAAGAGCAATTTCTGAGTGCATAGCCAGGAGTAACCCCTGAGCATCACCAGGTGTGCCCAAAGACCAAAAAATATATATGAGACAGAAAAATAGAAACAGAGAAAGACAGAGAATAATTGACCTCATATGTAGAAAATAAAATTTTAATATGATAATATCAAAATACAATAGAAATTATGTTGGACAGTACAGTTAATATGATAGCTAGGACAGGTATTGGAAGTAATCATGCTGGGAAAAAAACATGGGAATTGTAAGAGAAGTAAAGTGATATGCATATTACACCTTCAGTGGCATTATTGCAAAAACTATGACTACAGGAATAAAAAAAGAAAGAAAGAAAGAGGAAAAAAGAGAGAGAAAAGAGAAAGAAAAAGTGTCTGTTATAGGGGAAGATCAGGGATGGGTGGGCAGGATGACAGAAGTGAATTGGTAAAATAGGCATCAGGAAATGTACAATGGTGAACAGATGAAATGCACAAAAGCCTTTAGCCATACTATATTCAGTTGGGATATTGTAGGACACAAAATCAAATATCAACTATTTTAAAAATCTTTATTTCAAAGTTATTTAATAACATAATTTTGAACTAGAATATTACACCAAGAATATCTATGATTAATTATTATTCATTTCAGAATCATAACTTTTAAAAAGGAGATCAAATTTTTAGGGGATACTTTTGGGAAAAGAGAGAAAGCATATTGGTTAAGGTATTGGCACAGCACCCTAGTGACCTAGATGGCATCCTTGATAGCACGTAAGGAGTAGCACACATAAAGAGTAGTTCCTTTGTGCAGAACCAGGAGGAGCCCATGAGCATCACCAACATTGGACCAAAAATTAGAAAAAAATTTTGACTTTATACAGAATAAGACCTTAAGAAGCAATGAAATGTTTAAGTATCTGTCAAAACTGGCCTAAAGAAAAATTGTGACTAAGCTACAAATAAGGAATTGCATCTGTCACTTGAGAACAATTTTTCAAATGTATGATCATATCTTTAGAGACATGACAGTTTCCAAATTTTGATTTTTCAAAAAACTACTGTCTTACATAGAAAAGGAACTGCTGCACTTAGATAGGCTCAAGACCGACTCCTTCTAAACTATAGACATGAGGGAGAAATCACTCTAGGCTTGCCTAAAACATGGCAGACCCAAATTTGATCCTCAGGATTATGTGGAATTCCTTCTTGTATTTACTCAAAACAAAGAACTTCCCTAGCCCACAGTATTGGTCCTATTTCATCACCCCTTTTTATATGTAAAAGACCCACCTGGACTGAATTAGTGGGAGATAGTGTAATGAATGCCTGAAAATAGCTAAGGTACCCAAAGGATTCCAGCTCAGGCTCACATAGACTAATGAAATAACAGGAGGACAGTAGAAACAATCTGAGTAAAGCAAACATGTTTGTGACAGTGATGTTTGCATTAAAGTTGAGCGATGTGATTCAAGAGTCATGCTTTTTTGCCAAACCAGATGAAAATATTTGCTCACAACACTCCTGGGTCCCCCCAGGCAGATCTAGTTTGAAAAAGTGATGTGTTAATTAGGGAAGCTCTAGGGCTGAAGGGGAAGTGCCCCAATCTGACAAGTGTGAGTGAGTGATAATGCTAATAAGGAAAGCCACAAACCGGCCCAGCCAGGCTTCTGAATTTCACAAAAAACACCCAAGAGTAATGAGTGTAACCAATGAGAACTTTTAGTAATTGTATAATTGAAAGACAAAACACAGAATAAAAGTAGAGTTGTGCCTCCACCAATTGACAGACTGCCCCAAGGGAAAGGAGGCACAGATGTCATCTCACATTGAACTGCCAAAGGACTGACACCCTTGAGTCTCCCACCATCCCTCCCCCCACACACACTCCCTCCTTGCTGCTGTCAAGCACAATAGAACCAGACCACTGATTTATCAGAACCTGCCACCAACTTTAGCTTCCTTGCTGAACCCCAGCAGCCAGGGATTCTTCCAGAGATATCATATTATAGCAGGACTATTGGTGATTGGATCCATGTAATATTGTCTTAGACTTAGGGTTTAGTGTAGCGTCAAGTACCAAATAATAAAGTTGTGATTAACGTTACATAATCTGCCTGGTCATTGTGTCAGCAGTCACTGCCAATTCCATCCAGTACTGCTACTTTGTTCATCACTCTCTACCTACTCACCACCCTCACCTGGTTGTAAATTGAGCTGTAGAATAAAGAGAGGCAGTCTGGCTTGGGATCATGAGCTTGTAAGCCCTTTGACCCCATGATAGTCACTCTTATGCTTGGCTTGGTTTATTTATTTGATGACCCTGCTCCAGACCTGATCTCCTGCAGTTGGATTATGGTGAGTGGAGCCTTACACAGACCCCACATAAGGTTTCCAAAACACCAGTAGTGATCCCTGAACACAGAGCAAAGAGTAAGAAATGAGCACCAATAAGTATAACAACTCAGCAATATATGGAGTGACCAAAGTAGAAACATCTTCTATGGGTCTGTGTCCATGATTTAAAAAACTACCCAAATTTGTTTAAAAAAAATACCAAAAACAAAGTTAATAGTTGGGGTAGGGAGGACAGAAAAACACTAGCATTGGCAGTAAACTGATATACACAGACGTAGTTAGATGCCTAACACACCTTAAGACCCATCTGGGTGAACACTGATCCAGGAGAAAGACACAAGGCCCCAACATTTGGGGCCAACAAATGAGGAGGAAGGATATAACTTTTCAGAAAATACAACTCAAGCACAAAATTTAAGTTCTGTCAGGAGATGGAGCAAGCCATACTAGACAAACAAGGATAGGATTATGTGCTGAAAATTAGGGTCTCCCAGGTACTCCATCTTACTGGCCTTTATTTCCTTCCTTCACACAAGACTTTGACTCTGTCTGGCAATTACATAAAGCAGAAAAAATTGGAGAAAATAAGCAAAGGTACCCCATTAAAGAAGTGGCACTGTTCAAGGGGGCTGGTCATTAAAAAGGAACCACCATTCAGAATGAAGACAGGAGCAGACAATCCACATGACTGCCATGGCTGCAACAGATAAAGTCTCAGTAGAGGACAGAACAAGCAACACTCCCCAAGGCAAGCAATTCTGGGATTGTGTGTTGAAACCAAATAGAGCATGACACTGCATAAGTGAGTGTGGCAAATATGTAGAAGGAAGCAGACTACATGGACAGCCCAAAGAATCTAGACCAGGAACTTACTTCCTGTCTCTGTGAAAGGGGCAATCCATCGCCAGTCCTGCACATAGGTAAAACAGGTAAAAATCCTACAAAGGCTGACAGTACTCTAGGTAACAGGATGTTTTGTCAAGGAGTGGATCACTGTAGCTGTTCAGAGGATTCAGTCATGTTATGTATAGGATGCTTTCCAGGAAGCTCCTTATGAAAAAAAGAGTGAATTCATCTTAAATGACTGATGGGAAACCTCCATACAGGAAGAGATGAGTCATACAGTTGATCGCTAAAACATCCTTGCCCACACAGACAGAACAAGGTATACCTATGTTGACACCAATCAACAGTGGACCTCTATGATATTTGGCTCACTGTCCCAAGAAGGCACTCAATTTCCACCCAGCTAGGCAAACAAACACCACTGGGAGTAGCCAACAGGAGCACAGGCATCACTCAGAACACTCATGGTAAAAAAAAATATATATAGGGGGGAAATTATGATAACTGTCACTGGTGGTGGGATCAACTGGATGGTCTGCATAGCTTACAAGATCACCTGTAAAGGGGCACATAAAGAGGTGAAGCAACGTCGCTCATGGCAGGGTGAAGGCATGAACAACATCCTAAGTGAGTCATGAAGAAGGAGTAACATGGAGCAGGCAAAGCGACATCAAAAATAAAGAAAGGGCCCAGAGAGATAGCACAGCGGTGTTTGCCTTGCAAGCAGCCAATCCAGGACCAAAGGTGGTTGGCTCGAATCCCGGTGTCCCATATGGTCCCCCGTGCTTGCCAGGAGCTATTTCTGAGCAGACAGCCAGGAGTAATCCCTGAGCACCGCCGGGTGTGGCCCAAAAACCAAAAAAAAAAAAAAAAAAAAAAAAAGTAAAAATAAATAGCACAGCTAATGTGGATCAACATGGCATTGGAATGGCATGAAAATTAGGAGCCACAGAGTATATGAGTGAGTAGAAAAGTATAAGATAGCTACTCCTGAATGTTACTCATAGCAGGAACCCACACAACTGAAGTGTGGCACTACTACTTACAGAGCATGGTTGTGAAGTCTAGAGGACTGTCAAGTAATGAAGCACATTTAAACATCAAAGCCATTTACAGTAGGTAGAAAATGTATAATTATTGTATGTAACAGCAGACCGTGCCATTCAGAAAACTGCCTTATAAGCTAATAGAGAATCAAACAAGGCAATGAATCCTCAGACGGATTAAAAGTCATATCCATGATTTTGAAGCAGCAACCCAAGTAGCAGAATAATTTCAAAGTCAGCTGATGAATTGCAAACGTGGGTAACAGGTCCCTTTTTATTTCATTGACTTGCGGCACACCAGGTGGTGCATGGAGGGAGTCTTTTGCAAGGCTGTGAGCTCTGGAAGGAATTGGAAGGAATTGGGGGACTGGGTGGAGTGCCAGATGGAGCTCTGGTTGGGTGAGGGCAGGAAAACTGCTTTAGACAATATGCTATCGCTCCAAACCCTGATAACTGTAGTTTTAGGAAATAGTAAAAGAAGCTACAAGTGCTGTATACAGGACTCACTAGAGTCACTCACTCCATGGCAGACAAGAAGGATAAAAGCGTGCATGGCTTGATGTCCCAGGGAGCAACCTGTGTGTTAGCACTGGACGAGCTAAGGGCAATGGCAGAGTAAATCAAAGACACTGCGCCCAAAGCATGAACACAGTTCAAGGCGGCGTAGGAAGCAGCTCACGATCCTAATAGGGAATTGAGTGTATAACCCTGACAATTTAGGCGATCCATCATCTGGAAGGAATGCCCAAACCGCTTCCAGAAGCACACAGGTTCCTTACAGAGTCCTGGCTCTGAACTCAGGGATCAATTTTGGCGGGGCTTGGGGGACCCTATGGGATGCAATAGTAGAAATTTAGACAGTGGCGTATACGGCAATGATATATTCAGCTGTACTATATATAGCTCCAGCCCGAAAACACTTAAATCAATTCAAAGGAGAAGGTTGGGGAGTGACTCCAAAGACTGGATTTGCATGCAAGAGGCTCCGGGTCCATACACGGCATCATACGGTACCATGAGCAATACTACTTGTGGCACAAAAAGAAAAAAAATTATTCTCATACTCTTTGCCCGTAAGATCTTAAGGATGCTCTGTAGTTAGGAAATTCGAGTCACTTGCGTGGGAAATCAGGCTCAGGACGTGGTGCGGGGCGCCCTCGTGTGGCCATTTATGAGAACTGCATCCATCGCCTTTCTCATACCCAGTGGAGGCAAAAGGAAGAGACAGTTTCCTATGCCTGGTCTCTGCAGTCTCATTGGCCGTCTTCACCTGCCGGGCCCAAATTCCAGTATCCCCCAGAGCTTCCTGGCATTGTCCTCCCCCTGTGGCGACTCTATGTTGGCATACAAAGAGGATGTATTTTATTTTTGTAATAGTTCTGGGAGTCCATGAACTGATTCACAAGGGTGAGCCATGTGATCTCCCACTGAGCAGCATTCCTGACCCTCAACCCGTTGTTTTGACTTTTTTAGGTCACTTCCAGCTGTGCTCTGGTTTACTCCTGGCTCTGCTCTCAGAATTCACTTTTGGTGGGTACACATGGATCTTAGGGGATAGAACCTGAGTCAGTGGCACGCACAGCAAATGACGTTAAGCTGTACTATAGCTCTGGCATGAGGACACTTAAAAAACTCAGAGGAATGGGTCAGGAGTGACAGCACAGAAGGAGGGCGTTTGCCTTGGATGCAGCCGACCCGGGACAGATCCAGGTTCGATTCCCAGCATCCCATATGGTCCCCCAATCCTACCAGGAGTGATTTCTGAGCTCAGAGCCAGGAGTAAACCCTGAGCACCGCTGGGGTTACTCAAAGAAAGAGGTGAGGGGATACTCAAAGGATTAGGGTTTGCAAGCAAGAGTACTGGGTTCCATCCACAAGTCATGAGGCAAGAACGGTACAAGGAAAAAGAGTGGAACCTTGTTACCAACAGGAGCTCTGACACAAATTGAGCGTTTTGACCCCATTTCCTGATGACTGTATTTCCACATATGATACATTTTCTTATCAGATGGTCTTTGCTGCCTGCCTGCAAATACCCCTTTCTCACAGAACATGATGATTCAGCCTATTGAGCCTCCCTACTCAGAACTCCCTTCTAGGAATTTCCATCTGGGAACAGCCTTGTCACCTGACTGAAGGAACAGACAGTATCATAACCCCTATGAGAGTTGTAAAATGAGCCCTATGACATGAATGTCTTTCACAGGTAACAAATAGACCTGCACCAGGAACTGTTCAAACTCTACTTGACTTAACTTTACTCACTGCTCTCAAATCCATCCCCTAAATACAGAGATGATTCCTAAGGCCTCAAGATTTCTTACATCACCTCTACCACCAACAATTCCTCTGCTTGAGGGGATGTCCTGGTAACAACAGTGACAGCTCTCTTCATAACTCTGTTTGCAATGATCCAAGCTTAGGAGATTTCATCCCTGTAGTCACCAACAGTAAATCCTGCTGAATTTAATGTGCAGGGTCTGTCCTTATGAGCCAGCAATCAATTACTGCAAATCCATCATTATTGGTTGCCCAATTATACTCGTGATAAAATTCTAGAAAAACCAGTTTTCTAAGCTAACAATCCCTGGACTAAGGGAGCCCTTTCTCATAGAAAGGTGGGGCTATTGTCTGCTAGTAACTAGGCAGAAGATGCCTTGTTGATTCTTGGATAAAATGAAAATAGTTTTGGGAGGCAAGAGTAATTTCTCACAGCAGCTTTCTTCTTTGAAGGAGAGAAATATTTCCCCACTAGGGAAGGGTATGTATGGAAGAGATGCCCCTCAAATCCAATGTATGATTCCAATAAAAGATTCCTGGGTTCCATCCATGGCATCATATGGTACCATGGGCCCTGTTGCTTGTGGCACAAAAAAAGAAAAAATATTCTCAGAACTCTTTGCCCCTAGAATACTAAAGATGCTCTGTAATTCCGAAATTAGTCTCTTGAGTGGGAAATCATGCTCAGGTCATGGAATGGGCCGTCCTTCTGTGGCCACCCTGGAGCAGTGCTTATATTGCCTTTTTTTTTTTTTTTTTTTTTTGGTTTTTGGATCACACCCAGCAGTGCTCAGGGGTTACTCCTGGCTCTATGCTCAGAAACTGCTCCTGGCAGGCTTTGGGAATCATATGGATGCTGGGATTCTAACCATCATCCTTCTGCAAGCAAGGCAAATGCTTTACCTCCATGCTACTTCTCCAGCACCTTCCATTGCCTTTCTCAGACCCTGTGGAGGCAAAGGGAAGAGATAGATCTCAATGCGGGAAAGAGATATGATTTTAGATAATGGGCAGCACCTATGCAGAGAGAAATAAACCATTCTGATATGGAACTGGATCCTAGATACCAGCACCTTATGACAGACAATAGGATCATGAGCACGGTAAAGATGCCCAGGTACAAACAGTATACTCACACAACATGAAAGATAGAGTCCAGAATACATCCTTTTGTAGAATGAGGTTGACATCACAGAAACACCCATGGATGATGTTCGCAATGTCCACGTGTCAATGATCGCCCTGTAAAATGATCCCAAGTGTGGAGCCCTGGGAAGCACAGTGGTGGGTGTCACCTACCTACACACTAGGATCATCAGGAAATTGTGTTTTGGAACATGCACATGGATTAGGGAGAATTGCAATGAATTGGGTCAGAAGAAGCAAAACATGAGGATGCAATTTTCTTTCATGGAAATAATTGACAGCATCAATAACACGGACACAAAGGACAACTAAACTTTATCTATCATAGATTACTATCTAAGACTTAGCATTGTGGAACTGAAAACTATTACACTGCTTGGTTGGCTTTACAGAATAGAGGAGGATTGATACTGACTAAAATTGCAAATATTTGCCATCAAAAAGAAAAGGAGATACAGGACTCTGCACTGTGGTACTATCACACCTTCAGAAGAAAAGCAGAGAAAGGGACCATGCTGTGCGTGGACTGCCCCTGGCTGGAGAACTTGAGTCATACTAAGAATCAGTCAGAATCAGACAGAATCAGTACCTCAGTCACTTCTAGATCTAAGGTTCAAGAAAGAGGTGATTGAATGGAACTGAGAAAATGGGAGTCCAAGATCTTCCTGCAAATACCCACATGGATGCTACTTTATCCTCTCCATTTGTCCCCTGTAGGACCAGGTGAAACACTGACATGAGATGCTGAGAGTTATCCTTTAGCTTCAGGGACAGAGCCAGAGAGTGGCGGCAACTCTCACAGGGAAATATTTTTAACTTCCATGGCAGTTCAGGGACTGATGGAATGGCCAACATTTCACGGGTCAGTCCATGGGATAGAGGCTTGGGTCATCTCAAAGACTGAGGCATAAAAATACATTTAACATTTACCCTGATCCCAATTTTTGGGAAACCACAACTACAAGGCTCAGGGTTACTCCTGGCTCTACATTCAGAAATGACTCACCACAGGCTTGGGGCACCTTATAGGATGCTGAGAACCAAACCTGGGTTTGTCATGTGCAAGGAAAATGCCCTATCTGTGCTGTCACTCCAGCTCCTGATGCCAATTTTTATTCTCAGTTTCTACTGTGGCCAAACTCTCAACCTAACCATTAGTTTAATGCTAACCCCAAACCAAAATAAACACTAAGTCTTTATGATGCAAATCCTGGACCCTTACAATTCTGTTGGCATAACCCTAACAATTATTATTACTATAACTTTTATCCTAACATTGAGCCTGTCCTTGGTTCCCAATTTCTACCATGGCCCTCAACTTTTGGTTCCCCTGTTATGCTGTTCCAGAACTACCTGGCAGATGGAACTGCCCTGGGGATTTTTCTTGAAGCAAAAGCTTCAGAGACAGTGCTCTAAAGATGGGTAAAGACAGCACATACAGGGGACCCTCTCTGCATGATGAGTGGTTCCTCATCAGGCTGGACTCCTGGCCGTCCCTTCTCCCTCCGAGAGGGCTGGTTGAAGGAGAGATCACCTACCAACACTGTGTTCCTTCTAAGGCATTCCAAAGCACCCAAGTGTATAAATACTATGCCTCTGGTGCTTCTCCCAGCCCTGGCTATGTTCATGCTATGTCCTGCCACCCTGCACGTATCCTAAGCATTGAGAATGAAATAAAGGGTCTCTGGTCATCAGCAATGAACTTGTTCTTTTGCGGTCATCATCTATGGGAAAGTTGGGGTTCCATCACGGGAGGCTGGAAGTTGACCCTCGCTGGCTGGCCAGGTAAGGATGCTTTGGCATTACAAAATTAGTCAACTAGAGAAGAAAAAAAAAAAAAACAAACAAAAAACCAGGATCAAGATTTTCATGGAGCGGGAGGCCTCGTGTGGCCATAGACGGGAACTGCACCCATCGCCTTTCTTAGCCTCCATGGAAGCAAGGGAAGAGACAGATTCCAGAGCCAGGTCTCTGCAGCCTCACAGCCGCCTTCACCCGCACAAATGTGCAGGGCTCTCAGTTCCGGAGTCCCCCCGAACTTCCTGTGGCTGTCCTCCCCTCATATTGGCTTTATTGTCCTTTACAAAAATATTTTATTTTCTATTGTTTTAAGTGCCCAGAATCAATAAAGGAGGGAGAGGCATATGCTCCACCACTGAGCCACATCCTGACCCCTTGACAGATTTATTTCATTTTTATTTATTTCTTTGGTACGCCCTGAGGCGCGGTGCTAAGCGTGTTGCTAAGGGATTATTCTTTTCTGGCTTTTTGTAAGGCAACACTAACTAATGAGGTTCAGAGGATTCTTGAGTTACTGGGGATTGGTGGGGTGTATGGCAAATGCCTCTTCCACTACTCTATAGCTCTGGCCCTAAAACTAAACAAAACAAAACAAGACTAAAATGAAGAAAAAACTCAAAGGGGATGCGGTGAGGTGAGGATGATTCCAACAGGCTTGACCTTATTTATTTTCTTGGTTATGGCCTGCAGTGCTCAGGGCGTATTCCTGGTTCTGTATACAGGCACCATTCATAGTGGGGTTCAGAGAACCCTAGAGATGTTGGTGGTTCAATGCTGGTCCTAAAACACTTATAAAAAAAACTCAAAAGAGAAAGGATGGGAGAAGTGATTCCAAGGACTGGGGTTTGCATGCAAGAGTATCTCCTTCCAACCATAGCATGAAACAGCTCTGAACAAGGTGTGACAAGAGGAAAGGATTCTCAGAACGCTTTGCCCATGAATCCTAAGGATGCTCTGTATTTGGAAATCAGTGTCACTTGGGTGGGAAATCACACTCAGGACGTGGGAACGCGCGCCCTCGTGTGGCTATTTAGGAGCAACGCACCCATCGCCTTTAAATTCCAGCTTCACTGAGCTCTTCACCTGCAGGGACCCGGTCCTTCAGTTCCTGGGTCCCCATGAGTTTCCTGATACTGTCCTGACCCTGTGTTTGTTCTATAGTGGTTTACCAAAAAAAAAAAAAAAGCTTGTTTATTTATTTATTTTAAATGCATAGGATACATAGTGGAGGCAATTGTTCTACCACTGAGATATTTCCAGACTCAACTTATTTTAATTCTTTAAATCACTCCCAGCTGTACTCAGAGACCACTTTTGGTGGGGTTTGGGAAACTATTATGTCACTGTGCAGTGGATAGAATCTCAGTCGGTGGCATGTATGGAAATTGCCTCTTCAAATGTGCTATAGATCTGGCACAAGAAAACTAAATAATATAAACAACTAACGCAATGGAAGAGACATGTGCAGGGGGATATTCCAAGGACTGAGGTTTTCATGCAAGAATCTGGAGTTCCATCAGCGGCATCATCCATCCCAAGAGCTCCACAAGGAGTGACTAAAATGAAAATAAAATCTCATAACTCCACTTCTAGAATCCTAGGAGCAATATGAATTCCTAGATGAATCATGAGACAAAACAGGTCCAAGGAGAGAGTGGGACCTTGTTACCAACAAGAGCTGACACAGATGGAACCTCTTGATCCAATTCTTTTTTTTTTTTTTTTTTTTTTGGTTTTTGGGCCACACCCGGCGGTGCTCAGGGGTTACTCCTGGCTGTCTGCTCAGAAATAGCTCCTGGCAGGCACGGGGGACCATATGGGACGCCGGGATTCGAACCAACCACCTTTGGTCCTGGATCGGCTGCTTGCAAGGCAAACGCCGCTGCGCTATCTCTCCGGGCCTTTTTTTTTAGTTTTTGGGTCACACCAGGCAGCGCTGAGGGGTTCCTCCTGGCTCTATGCTCAGAAATAGCTCCTGGCATGCTCGGGGGACCTTATGGGATGCCGGATTCAAACCACTGTCCTTCTGCATACAAGGCAAACACCCTACCTCCATGTTATCTCTCTGGCCCCTCTTGATCCAAATTTTTGATGGCTGTAGTTCTGTGAAGCCTGGAGCATTAAGGAACTCCATTTTGTCAACTTAAATTTAAGTTTCCATTTAAGACTAACAAGGCTGTTTCCATTTAAGGGCTAACCTTCTATCTAAATGATCATGTAGACCACAAATATACCACCCTAGACATCCTAGCCATGAAAGGACATGATGAAACACCCTCGGCAACAACCAAATCAACTTAAAGATCAAGAATTCCTGCTTCAAGCCCTATGTTACCAGGTGGAGTCGCCTCCTCCGAGAGGTGGCCCTGATTGGTCAGTTTGTAGCTTGTAGGTAGAAGAAATAAAGCTTTGGCTTGATTTATTTCAATTGTGGGGTCTTGTTCTTCGACGCCGGACCCTAATAATTTCCACATCTGATGATTCTACATGTCTCATTCTGTCTGTGCTGTGTCGCTGCAGACCCTCCCCCCTTCCCTACAGAACATGCTGATTCAACCTGTTGAGCTGAACAGAACTCCCTTTTAGAAATTTTCAGCTGGGAACTGCTGTGTTACCTGAGGGAAGTGAGAGTGGTGTCATACTACTATGAGAGCAGTAACATGGACCCTAGGATACGAATGTCTTTTTGTGAGTAACAAAGCCAACACCAGCAACCGTGCTCAGGGACCACATCTGGTTCGAGGCAATGAATCAGGGTTGGCAAAATGCAAGGCAAATGCCTGAACCAAATCCTATGCTAAAATTACCTTCTGGTGTTCAATCCTCAGCACTGCATTGTCTCCAGTGAACAGAACCTGGAGTGCCTACCAGTAAATACCACTGGATGACCAAAAAAAAAAAAAAAAAAAAGGGCGAGGGGGTTGGATGGGTAGCACAGTGTTAGGGCATTTGCCATGCAAATGTGATCCAGGATGGACCATGGTTTGATCTCTGTGACTCATATGGTTCCCCAGCCAGGAGTTATTCCTGAGAATCACAGGGTGTGGCCCCCAAAAATTTAAAATAAAAAAGGAAGAGAAAAAAATAAAAGGGATTATTTTCAGGGCTGGAGAGATAGCACGGAGGTAAGGCGTTTGTCTTGCATGCAGAAGGATGGTGGTTCGAATCCCAGCATTCCATATGGTCCCCTGAGCCTGCCAGGAGCAATTTCTGAGCATAGAGACAGAAGTAACCCCTGAGTGCTGCTGGGTGTGACCCAAGAACCAAAAAAAAAAAAAAAAACAAAAAACAAACAAACAAACAAAAAAAACCACCACCAACAACAAAAAGGATTATTTTTAGTATTAAATTAAGAGTAATTCACATTTGGGCCCGGAGAGATAGCACAGCGACGTTTGCCTTGTAAGCAGCCGATCCAGAACCAAAGGTGGTTGGTTCGAATCCCGGTGTCCCATATGGTCCCCTGTGCCTGCCAGGAGCTATTTCTGAGCAGACAGCCAGGAGTCAGCCCAAAACAAAAACAAACAAACAAACAAAGAGTAA
Organism: Suncus etruscus; assembly: GCF_024139225.1. NCBI lineage: Eukaryota > Metazoa > Chordata > Mammalia > Eulipotyphla > Soricidae > Suncus > Suncus etruscus. The sequence continues at coordinate 81,087,375 of NC_064853.1, read as the reverse complement.
TTCTCATTTAAAGGATTTCATGAGGGTGAATTATAGGTTCATGTTTTCTCTCAGACTTATAATTATTTTGTTTCATTCTCACTTTTGAGATGTTGACTGTAATTCTTTTTTTTTTTTTTTTGGTTTTTGGGCCACACCCGGCGGTGCTTAGGGGCTACTCCTGGCTGTCTGCTCAGAAATAGCTCCTGGCCGGCACGGGGGACCATATGGGACACCGGGATTCGAACCAATCACCTTTGGTCCTGGATCGGCTGCTTGCAAGGCAAACGCCGCTATGCTATCTCTCCGGGCCCATGTAATTCTTACCTTCGTTTTATTATGGGTTAGGTGACACCTTCCTCCAGGCTTATTTCATATTTGTCTTAGCTCTTTTCTTTCATTTTTCCTTTCTGATTATTGGGTCACACCTAGAAATACTGGGAGGCTACTGCCAAGTTACCATTCAGAGACCTTTTTCAGATACTAAATTAGCAGCGATAATAACTAATATGGGTCAGAAAAATAGACATGTTAACACACTGTAGTTGAAGTTTATTAATGTGACATTTCTGGAAACGTGTAAACATGTATAAACTACCTCACATTTTAAATGTAACTCAGGTAATTTTTTTTCTGGGGGGAGGGACTAATTTTTGGGTCAAATCCCAAAGACAAAAGTGGTGCTCAGGTGCTATTTTTGGCTCTGCACTTAGGAATTACTTTCAGGAGGTTTGGAGGACCATACGGGATATTGGGGATTGAACCCAGGTGGTTTGAGTGCAAGGCAAGTGTTCTACCCACTGTACTGTACTATTTCTCCAGACCATGGGTCCAGATAGCTTAATTCTTTTAACTGAAGAGACACTTAGTGATGGATATTGAAAAATAATATTATACGTATGTATAATATGTATGTATGTGTATATCTATATTTATATACATACATATATATATGTATATATGTATACATATATATATATATTGGGCCAGAGTCATAGTACAGTCAGAAGGATGCTTGCTTGGAACCTGGCTGATCTGAATTCAATCCCTGACATCCCATACAGTTGCCCAAGCACCACCAGGACTAATTCCTGAGTGCTGAGCCAGGAATAAATCCTTAGCACCGCTTCTGTGGCCCCCCTAAATAAAAAAAGAAGTAAATAAACCCAAAGCCAAATTATATCCCAAACTTCACTTGAAACATTTATCTTAGAATTTGTGCTTTAGAAATCAAAACAGAAGTAGTTAGTTAGGCTCCCTGTTTCAAGTTTTGCCATAAGATGCAATGGATAAAACTAGCTAGAGATTCTCTACAGTACACAGAACTATTGCTTTTATTGGCTTAATGCTCAGGAGAGATTTTGAGGTGCTCAGAGGAAAATGGTAATGGGGGTTGAACCGGGGTCAGCTACATGCAAGTGGCTTACATCCTGTTCTCTCACTGGTCAAGCCATCCTGTGCTAGATTTCTTTTAATCATACATTTCCTTAAAAACGACAAAAAATGGAAGTATTGAGACAAATTAACACATGCAGGAACACCAGGCCCTTTATCAACTACTTAACCACTGATTAGTAATGTCTTAGATTAATTAATTATGTCTTAGATAAAGAATACTGAGAAAAGAGAGACAGCACAGCAGTAGGGTGTTTGCCTTGCATGTGGCTGACCCTGGAGGGACCTGGTTCAATTCTCAGCATCCCTTATGGGCTCACAAACTGGCAAATGCGATTTTTTGAGTGCAGAGCCAGGAGTGGCCCCTGGGCACTGCCGGGTATGGCCTAAACATCAATCAATCAATCAATCAATCAATCAAGAAAGTTTAAAAAATAGAACTTTAATAGGGGCTGGTGTGGTGGCGCAGGATAGACCGTGGTTCGATCCCCCGGCATCCCATATGGTCCCCCAAACCAGGAACGATTTCTGAGCCTATAGCCAGGAGTAACCCCTGAGCGTCACCGGGTGTGGCCCCCCCCCAAAAAAAGTTTTTAATAAAATGGAAAATTTAATAAATGTTCAATCTGAAAACCTCTTTTGTTGAGAACATACTACATTCCTTGCAATACTTTGAAATTTGACTTAAACTTTAAACATATGCCATTAATATCAACTAAAATATATATATGGTGATTATGTAACCAAAGAACAAATATTAGGAATCATTTCTCAATAAGATACAAAAAAAAAAAGGAATCATTTCTCTATGTTCCTAGAATGAAGTCAAAATAACAATGATATACTTAGAAGAGTGTTATCCATGGAACCCCTAAGATTACTGTATCCTTAATCAGAATGCTTCATATTTTTTATTAGTCTATAGTATTCCTACTGAAGAATAATTTCTTTTCCCTGAAATGGATTTTAAAATGCTACAAATCATCTACTCAAATATGTAAAACAGCAGAGGACTTTGGGAGAACACAAAATATATTTAGTTTGACAACAAATAGTGTTCTTTTTTTGTTACAGGAACATGGTAGTTGCTTCTATCAGTTTTTATCTTCAATGACATGTGAAAGGTCCAAAATCAAATTGGCGGTCTCCACAGCCACTTGCAGGCCACTCAGCTTGGCAGCAAAGCAGTCCAAGGTCAGGTTGGTGGCTGAGTCCAAAGCTTTTTGTGGATTGCATGTATATGGTACAAAAGAATGATGAGTACCCTTCAGGAAAGACCAGCTGAGTTCTTCCTGGCTATTATACAGACCACAGCCACATCTGGAAAGCACGTCTTGCCAGTGAGCCAAAGAGGGACAATTTGCCTGCACTGACCACAAGTGTCCATATTTTATGTCAGTGACAACTTCACCTCCATCATGTTCTAAAGAGCCAGCAACAGATTCCAGTGCACGGCAAAAGGCTTCAGCAACCAGTCCAACTTCTGTCTGAGTACACGCGTGATCTCTAGAGATGCTTCCTGATTCGGTCGAAGTCTAAAGAGTAATAAAAGCAGTGAAATAGATACTAAGCAGTATATATTGAAGACCCAATCAAAGCCTTATTTATAAATTTACTCCTTACTGGGGCTAGAGCGGTGGCACAGTGATAGGGTGTTTGCCTTGCACATGGCTGACCTAGGAAGAACTATGATTTGATACCCCCCAGCGCCCCTTATGGTCCCCCTCACCAGGAGTAATTTCTGAGTGCAGTGCAGGAGTAACCCCTGAGACACTGGGCAAATAAAAAAAAATTACTACTTACTTTCCTTTAGTCGAGAGCTCATTAAAATGCAAGGGTCAGGTTGCTAGGGCTTAACCTGGTTAGTACTAGTAAAAACTTATGCTAACAATAACTATTAGAATGAACTAACTCCACTGTCAACTTATTCTGAATTTAGCCCACTAAATTCTTTAGTCATTCTTTAGTATACAAAGGAAAAGATACAATGCATGGATAACAAGTCTTCTATACACAGGAAGAAATGCCTATGAGTAATACCCCAAATCAAGTACTTATTTATACTTGTCAAAAAGTGCGAGATCTGTTAAAAGTGAGAAAACAAGGGCCAGGGAAATAGCTCAAAGAACTCGAGCACGTGACCGGCATATGCAGGTATGTGTGTGTGTGTTCCCTCCACCACCCGGTCTCTTCCTCATCTGTGCACTCATGGGGAGATGAAAAAAATATGCCAAGTACCTTTAGAAACATAGATAATTATTACATTGTTTTGAAAATTAATATTCTTTTTAAATAAATAAAAAGGGTAACATGACCTTACACTGTTTTGCAGTGCCATAATAAAAAAAAAGCTTATTCTAGAAGTTACATGATAGAAAAAAATATATTAGTCAACTAATAACTATATGATGGCTAAAAAGCTTCTATTTTAGGACTAGGGCAGAGATTAGGGTACCCATCTAACTTAGATGGGTAAGCACCATATGGGTCCCCACAACCACGGTTCCTGGAGCCCAGGGTAGCTCTCATGGCCCTGGAGCTTGGGTGATCCCTGACATGAAGGATTAACAAGCACCATGGTCTCAGACTCTTCCAGTACCTTACCTATTGTACTATCACTCTAGTCTTCTTTTTCAATGTCTCAACAATATTCTATTACTTGTGTTCAGAGACATAGAAAATAATATGTAGCTCTTTATTTTTCCATTTCTCTACCAATGTACAGAAGATGTTCTTGAAAAATTAATTCTTGGAGATCAATCCCCCAAAAAGGGAGCTGTCACTTTAAGAGCAAAGGGTCCTCTCAATTGGAAATTCCTGTGTCAAATTGAGAAGCAGTTATGCCAGGTGCAGAAGAACTCTTTCGGGAATACGGAGAGGAGAGTTGTATGGAGAGAGTTCCTGGTGAAGAACTATTGGTTGGAGCGATACTGACTGGACTTTCTGAACAGCAATGTGGAAAGACCCTGGACCCCCTTCCTGCCCATTTTGTCCTATTAAACCCTTTACAGAAAAACTACTGTTCGTTGGAGTCATTCCTAAGCAACAACAGGAGGAAGGCATGATTGTTACAATTGATATTCCAAATGAAATGCTTTTATTGATAATGCCAGGAAAAGGTTTTAGTATAGATTTTATATTATTTGGGGAAGTGGTGCAGGGCATCTTTCTTTTTTTTTTTTTTTTTTGGTTTTTGGGCCACCCTGGCGGTGCTCAGGGGTGACTCCTGGCTGTCTGCTCAGAAATAGCTCCTGGCAGGCACGGGGGACCATATGGGACACCAGGATTTGAACCAACCAATTTGGTGCTGGATGCTGCTTGCAAGGCAAACGCCGCTGTGCTATCTCTCCGGGCCCGGCATATTTCTTTATGTTGTAAAATATGTTTACATTCTCTTCAATCCCAGAGGTCTACTGGATGAACTAGAGTATCTTGGTAACAGTCTCTAACCAAAATGTCAACTGAAAACACTTGGAAAACATATACCTGCTTGTATCCATTTTATAAACAAAGGATGTCACTATTTATGAGCTAGTAATAAATGAAACTTAACCGAACATTGTTAGAAAACTGACTTTCTGAAGTCAATAAAAATATACCATTCAGGGGATGGCACAGTGGTAGGGCATTTGCCTTGCATGCAGACAACCGGGGACGAACTCGGGTTCGATCCCTGGCATTCCGTATGGTCTCCCGAGCCTGCCAGGAGCAATTCTGAGCATAGAGCCAGGAGTAACTCCTGAGTGCCACCGGGTATGGCCCCAAAACCAAAAATAAGTAAATAAATAAATAAAATAATTAAATTAGTTTTAAAAATATACCATTCTACAAAATATATAGCAGAATAAGAATACCTGATTTAAGATATTAAGAGAATTTAAAATGCATTAAAGAAAATTTTCTTGGGCAAGAAAGCCCTGAAATATTAAGATACTATACTTGTCAAGTGAAACTTTTTTTTTAAGCGAATCTTAATTATGGAACTACAGCAGTTGAGATTCAAGAAGCCCCATTTAACACAAATTTATTTCAGTATGGAATTTTTTTTTTTTTTTTTTTTGGTTTTTGGGCCACACCCAGCGGTGCTCAGGGGTTACTCCTGGCTGTCTGCTCAGAAACAGCTCCTGGCAGGCATGGGGGACCATATGGGACACCGGGATTCGAACCAACCACCTTTGGTCCTGGATCGGCTGCTTGCAAGGCAAATGCTGCTGTGCTATCTCTCCAGGCCCTCAATATGGAATTTACTTCCACAATATTCCAAGAATGTGATCATTTGTTAACATGCATAGTAAGTAGTAATAATTGCAATAAAGATGTCACCATTCATATATATGTCACCATTCATATATTTTGGAGGCTCTTGTGGGTTTAGAGACTTCTCCCGGTGATAAATGGTTGGCTGTGTTGACCTGACAGGGCAATAGTAGGGCCAGATGAAGGCATGTTGTGCAGGCCTGTGGTCCTGGAGACGAATGCTAGGGTCCTCTGAGGGACCAGACTCTGAGTTCCAACATTCGAGGCATGTACTCCAGTCTTCTTACATTCTTATCTCCTTGGCACTATTAGCTTATATTTTCAAAATAGTATCTTCATCAAGTTATTTCAAATATAGCATTTGACTTAAGACTACCACCAAATTAAGTTTATTATGCCATAAAATGAAAGTTGCTGAGAATTCACCAAATCTGTGGGGTCCTTTCTAACCTACCTTGTGTCTGATATATGCAGCCAAATGTGTTTCAGTACATCCACCTCCCAACAAGGCACATGGTTCCTTGAGTGTTAACTGCAACGCATGTAGTGCTGCTTGACATGTGAGCTAAAAAAGAAAGTATCAGAATCAGATACAATACAAAGAAACAGAACAATCCTCTCAAGGAAACTTCGTGGGCGCTAAGAGCTTGATATTAAAAGCACCCATGATGCCAGGACTGTGATATGACAAATACAACTGAAAATTATAATGATTATTGATTAAAGAAAAATACTTTAGCTAGATCGAAGACCAGATTAGTCCAGATTAGTATCTCAGGGATTCCTCCTGGCTCTAAGCTCAGAAATCGCTCCTGGCAGGCTCGGGGGACCATATGGGATGCCGGGAGTTGAACCACCATCCTTCAGCATGCAAGGCAAATGCCCTATCTTCATGCTATCTCTCCAGCCCCAATATTTGTCAATTTTTAAGCTTCTGGCCAATACAATAGATTATTACTCTTGTCAGCTAAAAGCTGCATGTTACTTCTGGTAGAGCAGAACTAATTCTACTAATAGACTATGATTGAGAAACTTTTTCATTTTTTTCCTTTCTTTGTTTTTTTTGAACCACACCAGGCAGTACTCAGGGGTTATTTCCTGTCTCTGTGCTCAGAAATCACTCCTGGCAGGCTCAAGGGACCATTTGGAATGCCAGGGATTGAACTTGGGTTGATTGGTTGCAAGACAAACGCCTTCCCTGCTGTACTATTGTCTCTGGCCCCTGAGGAACTTTTACTAAGCAAATTATTCAAGTACCTATTTTAATTTTATCCTTATAAAACATTTAGGTTTTTAAACTGCCCTTTAAACTGTCTGCAAATACTAGAATAGCAGCAAATTCTAAACTTACCATAAGCATATCAGCAATTCTGACTGCATATGACTTTAATTCATTCATTTTCATTGTTTATACTTTCTAGACTACATAGGGAAATTACGATAAAAATTCAACTGTTAAAAAAAAAGCAGCAAGCATGATTATTTCATTTTTGGTGTGGGCCTCTAGATACAGAATTCAATCATTCATTACCCACCTTCAGTTCATTCCAGGAAGTGTCATTTCTGTTGCAGAGAAGCAAGCAGCAGATGGTCTCTTCATTAGGAATCAGATGCCAAAAATGTTTGAAGCCAAATTTTGTACAGCGCAAGTCTTTGACACTTCCATAACTACTAGGAGAGATGAAGCCCAGGGAGCCAATCGGCTGTGCTCCTAGTTTTTGAAGTTTAGGAAAGATAAAGTGTATGAGTAAAGGTGATGCATTCAATCATTTAACCAATTTATTCCTACCCAACAGAAAGGCTTCAGAAGTATATTATTTGTGAAATGTTGGAGGGGAATTCAGAAGTATCTTCTTAAACACAAGAAGTATCTTCTTGAAATACACAAATAAGGAAAAACAGAGGACCTTTTGGCTAGTAAAGTTTTGGTACCTCAATCTGAAACTATTTTCTACTGTGCAGAAAAAAAGTACAATTTTGCATAGATTTTTCAGGGACTGTTTCATTGAGCCATTTAAAGAACTCCACTAATCTGGAATAAGGGTGAAATGAGAGGACAGGCTACTTTTTTTTTTAAGGCATGATCATTATTTGGTTTGGGAGCCATCCACAATGGTCAGGGTTGGTACGTGGGGTCACTCTTGCACCAGATCACATCAATTCTTGGAAGAATATCCCTGGCCCTGAGACATCATTATTTAAATAAATGTAAATAAACAACAGACAGGGGTGTAGTTGGAGACTAGAAAAGCTGTTATGTGAACATAATTTGATGACTTGAGGATTTTCCCCCAAAAATCTCAACTTGGGGCCAGAATGATAGCACGGTGGGTAGGGCCTTTGTCTTGAATGACTGCTGGCCTGGGTTTCATCTCTGGCATTCTATATGGTCCCCAAGCATAACAGGAATAAATTTTGAGCACAGAGCCAGGAGTTACTCTTGAGCAGTGCTACCCCCCAAAACAAACAGACAACAAAACAAAACAGTACAGAAAAAAGGGAGTGACAGGGGAGATAGCTAAAAGGGACATGTGGTAGTCTTGGGTTTGATCCCACAGTACCACTCCCTAGGATCATATAGGAACTTTAAGTAATGAATTAATAATAGCTCCTGAGGTCTTCTGAGTGTGGCCCTGAGACAAAAAAACAAAACAAAACAATACAAACAAACAAAAAAACCCCAGAAAGCCAAAAAAAAAATACCAGAATTCTTAAGAAGTAACAGCAGTAAAATCTTTGTGTAAGAGTCCACAAATGATTACTAAACAATTTGCTCTTTGAATAGCCTTCAGAATTTCCAAGAATAAGAAATATTCCAGTAATCTAAAACTAGAATTTTATCAGGATTATTTATCTAGCAAAATTTATCCTATATTTTATCTAGTAAAACAATAACCTGAACTGAGAAGACCTAGCTTTAGTTTTTAGCCACTTGATATTGAACAAGTCATTGAAATTTGTTTAATTTTCTGGGTTAATATCCCATTGTTAAAGAGTAAAAGAGAGGGCCGGGCGGTGGCGCTGGAGATAAGGTGCCTGCCTTGCCTGCGCTAGCCTAGGATGGACCGAGGTTCGATCCCCCGGCGTCCCATATGGTCCCCCAAGAAGCCAGGAGCAACTTCTGAGCGCATAGCCAGGAGTAACCCCTGAGCGTCACAGGGTGTGGCCCAAAAACCAAAAAAAAAAAAAAAAAAAAAGAGTAAAAGAGAACAATTTAAGAAATAAAAAAAACTAAATAAATGTTAAGTCAATAGTCAAATCAAATGTTTTAAAATGTTCTGTAAAATATAAACTTTAAGGGTACGAGTGAAAGCATAGCAGGGAGGGCGTTTACTTTGCATGTGGCCAACCAGCGATCGATACCAGGCATCCCATAGTGTCTCCCGAACCTGCCAAAAATAATGAGTGCAGCAGGTGTGACCCAACCCCTCCTCCCAAAAAGACTTAAGTTTTATATGTACCAGTTGCCCATGCACAATTTATTACTTAACTTAATCAATAAAAAGGGATTTTATATGTAAGAAGAAAAAGTTAACACTGAGAAACCCAGTAAGATAGATGGCTTAGGTCACACCTTTTCCCCAACAGTCCATAATCTCCTGAGCACTAGGATGACTGAGCCAGGAGAGCTGCAAACAAAGAAACAAAGTCTCTGTCCCAAGACCCAAGCTCTGGCTTCTTAGTGTATGTAATAATATATATGTACACACACACACACACACACACACACACACACACACACACACACACACACACACTTCTATATTCCAGTTATGAGGTATATAACAATTGTGGACATAGAAACCTTGTTCATATGGTAAAACACTTCATAGCTAAAGAAAAAAAAATCGCAACTTTTTAATACTGATCTTCAAAAATTGAAAATGAGGGCTGGAGAGATAGTATGGCTGATAAGGCTTCTGTCTTGCATAGTTAGCCTGGGTTCCAGGCCTGACACTGCCAGGAGTAAACCTCGAGTACCAAGTACCACTGGAGCTGGCCCCCAACCAAATAAAAACAAAAATAATGTGAGGGCTTCATGAAGTAGCGCATATAATTGGAAGGCAGGATGGGCAAGTCTGTTTCCCAGCACTGCATGGTCTCTCATCATAACCAGAGCTACATCAGAACAAGGAGTAGGGGCTGGAGTGGTGGTGCAGCGGTAAGGCATTTGCCTTGCACATGCCTGACCTATGATGGACCTTGGTTCTATCCCCTGGTGTCTCATATGGTTCCCCAAGCCAGGAGCAATTTCTTAGCACATAGCCAGGAATAACTAACCTGAGAGTCAGCAGGTGTGCCCCCCCCCCCAAAAAAAAAAAAACAAAGAACAAGGAGTAAACTCTGAGCACTGGCAAGAGTGGTCAAAAATCAGGGAGAAAGAGGCAGAGAGATAGCGTGGAGGTAAGACGTTTGCCTTGCATGCAGGACGGTGGTTTGAATCCCAGCATCCCATATGGTGGCCCGTGCCTGCCAGGGGTGATTTCTGAGCGCTGTGCCAGAGCTAACTTGAGTGCTGCCAGGTGTGACCCAAAAACCAACCCCCCCACAAAAAAATCAGGGAAGCGGGGGTAAAAAAAGGTAATCAGATTCTTGGCATATATAGTACTCCCTTTTCATTGATAATAAAGGACTAAAAAGTGACTACTATTGGGCCAGAGTGATAGCACAGCTGCAGGGCATTTGCCTTGCACGTGGCCGACTTGAGAGGAACCTGGGTTCAATCCCCAGCATCTCATATGGTCTCCTGAGCCTGCCAGGAGTAACCTGATCGCCACTGGGTGTGGCCCCAAAACTAATGCAGTTAATGGGGTACTTATTGAAAGGAACTTAAATCAGGAATTGTTCATCATTTTACCTTGGTTCCATTAACCTCATATAATTTTAATGTGCTGGTAATGAAATTAATTTCTTATGTGTCATTATTATGTGTTGCTAAAAACCACTTAAAAATAAGGACTACTCAGGCTGGTGTGGTGGTGCAAGCAGTAAGGCAGCTGCTTTGCCCGTGCTAGCCTAGGTCAGACCCCGGTTCGAGCCTCTGGAGTTTCATATGGCCCCCCCAAGCCAGGAGCACTGATCGCATAGCTAGGAGTGGCCCCTTGAGTGTCACTGGGTGTGGCCCCAAAACCAAAAAAAAAAAAAAAAAAAAAGGACTACTTTGCATACACTTAATCATTAAACAAAAAAAGAGGATCCTCTTCTACATGGAAAATTACTTTCTGAATGGGATTTAAGCATTTGTCAAATGCATATACTCTGTGTTTGCTTTTGGATCACACCTAGCTGTGTTCAGGGATTACTCCTGACTTAGTCTGGTCAGAGATCGCTCCTGGCACTGCTTGGGGACCTGGATAAGAAGCTGAGTCTGCTGAGTGCAAGGAAAATGTCTTTTGTATAGTATGATCTCTTGGGAATGCAAAGAACTTCCTTTCAGGTATAAACAACTAAATAATTATCAAAATGCTAGACTTCTCAATATTCTAAATCTGGGAACCAATAATTTTAGGTTTTGATAGTTACTAAAGTACATTTTAGGACTGTAAAATATGTAGCAAATGGCCAGTTACATGTGAATAATAGTTGATTTTTATCAGAAACAACCTTTTGTTACCAGAAATACACTTTTTTGGCAAGGGTCAGGTTAGTAACTACTAGAAATTGGCTAAGATGGTCAGTAATAAATATTTCTGCTAAAAATAAAAGGTATGTAAGGGGCAATAGCCAAGATTGTTTTTACCTGTAACTTTACTCAAGGGTTCCATAAGAGCCAATCCAATTCTGTCAATGACAGTAACGGCATGCACGTTGAGAAACTGTTTCAAAGATGGATGTATGACTTTTTGGCACAAGACTAGATCTACTTGATCACTAACTAGCCCTTTCCCTAGGGCAAGCAACTGGTCCAGAGCTGCATTTTCAAGAGAAATCCCGTAACTGACAACCATTGTTCCTTCTCCAGTATCAGCAAGGTCTCCAGATAAAGAAGTACAGAATAGTGCTACCTTGAAAGAATCGGATTTTTTGATAGGCAATTTCTTCATCAACTGACCTTCTGGTATTTCAATAAGTATTCCAGGTAATACGGTAGAATCTGTAACCTTCTGACACTTTAAAGAAACAATTACACTCTTTCCTAAAATAACATTTTCTCCAGCATTTTGTGGAATTGTAAGCAAAAAGGCTCTTAGAATCAAAGTACTGATGTGGTCTACTTCCTTTCGGTTAAGCATACAGGCAGGCTTGCTTGTTACTACACTACGCACCAAGCAAAGGAGCATTTGGGTACTACTAAAGTCGATTGGGACTCGACAACCACAGTCCATAGACTGGAGGTAACTAACACAGAGGCTCAGAAGATGCTTATTCAATTTGATGACAGTGGTGGATGTTAAGTCCATTTTCTGAACATTGTCAATCAAGGTGCAGCAAAGAATGGCTGTGAATAAGCCACAGTCACTGAAGCAGGACACATGGCCCTGAACAGAGGTCGTCAGGACCTTTAGAACAGGGTGGGTGATGGAGAGGTGGGCCAGCAGAGCAGAGGACTGTGAAGTCATGCAAACACCCCCTCCCAGGCCATTGTGCAATTGCTTCAGTCGCCCACAAGGGCCATAGCATGAACTTACAATTCCTTGAAAGGCTGAAAATGTGCTCCGGACTTTTTCACTGGTCAGTGGTTCACTTTTACACACAGATGGTTTTTTGGCTTCTAAGAGAGACATCTTATTTCAGGTGGTAATTTGTAAAGATGGCTTTTATTTTGTTAGCCATCATTTTCTATGGATTGCATTGCTAAGGGTTTTAACATTCACACAAGTTTACCCTTTAGGAATAAAAGTCTGCACGGGCAGCATTCTGGGTATAAAATCTTATCGATCTGAGTTTATGAAGCAAATAGGCATGGAAGCACTTAACAACATGTTAATGTTTCTAAAATATTTATTTTACTTCATTCTTCAATACTCTTTTGCTTCACTTCGGGCTGAGATTTTACAGAATGTTTTGCAGCTCTCTGTAGAAAGTATGTTCCAAGATGAACACCTATGAAAGAAATCCCAGCTACAAGAAGCCAGTTCTTTCTAATCCAACTAGTCTTTTTCATCTCCTCTTCAGTAACAGGCTCAGATTCAAAGCTCCTTCTCTTTCTATAAGAAATAAAAACAAAACCTTTTAGAAAAATAACAGTAAAATTTTATAATTTGTCTCCTTCCCTCCATCCTTCCCCCCCCTCCCTCCCTCCCTCCCTCTCCCTCTCCCTCCCCCTCTCCCTCCTTTTTTTTTTTTTTTTTTTTTGCTTTTGGGCCATACCTGGTAGTGCTCAGTTCTTACTTTTGGGTATAGTCAGGAATAATTTTTGGTGATATCAGGGGATCCTATAGGTGTCAGGGATTGAACCAGTGTGGGAGATTTGCAAGGGAAATGTCCACTTGCTCTACTATCTCTACAGCCCGAAGTGTTTTTCTATAGAAAATGGAATAATGAGGTACTGAAGAGATAAAACAGTGTGTACGCTTGCTGAGGATGTGGCTGACAGAGGTTCAATCCCCATGTTCGCCCCCAAGCACCGACAGAAGTAATTCCTGAGTGCAGAGCCAGAGATAATACCTGAGCACTGCTGGATGTGCAATCCCCCAGATAAAAAGCAAGTAATAACAAATTAGAGTAAAAAAGAAGATGGAATAACTAGGTGGCATAAGTCTCTGAAGAGATAGAACAGAGGATAAAATACTTTCTTAAACACTGCTAAGTTTCAATCCCCTGTATCACCACTGCTAACCGGTTTCAATCTCCTGTATCACCATATGGTCTTCGGAGCCTTCCAGGACTGATCCTGTGGCTCCAAAACAAAATCCTTGAGTGAAGATAATGAATGAAAATCAATTTAGATTAAACCTTCACTTCATTAATCTTCAATGAAGCTTTCTTCACAAGACAAAGTACTAATATGGGGATTCGGGAAATAGTGCCAAGGAACCAGAGCATACACATTACATGGGGGGAGGGCGGGGCTGAAATCAATCTCTGCACTGTATGGAGGCCCGAGCACAGCCAGGTGTAGCCCTTAGCAACACTGGGTATAGGGGCCAAACCAAAAAAAGGGATGAGTTTAGAAGCAGAAAGACCCTGCCTTAAGAGGGTATATCTGGCAGCCAGAGTCATATAGAGCATAAGGACCTGGAAGAGCCCTGCCAAAGCAATCAGAAGAAGGTAAGATAAATACAACTTCCTTTAAGGTCCACTAGCATAAGACTATGAAATCATGGGCAAGTCACCAGAATCCAAATTGTCAAATATTGGAAGCAGATCTAGCTCCAAAGTGGGAATCAACAAGTCCCCCCACAAGTCTGTCTTCAGAACATCTGGACCAGTGAGGGAATAATCTATTAGAAACTGCAGGTAACAAGATAGCATTGGAGATGGGTATGCCATTAGGCTCAGCCTCAAAAAACGTAAATAGGGCTTTCTAGAGCGCTTTCAACAAATTGCCCTCCCTCTGAAAACACACTCTCACCACCCTGCCAACTGTGACTTTCATTTTAACTTTAGTGTCTGGTAAAGTGATGGGCCTCACTGTCCCTCACAAAGGAGACTGATTATTTTAGATAATGAGAGCTCTCAACCCCCCCCCCCATTTCTTTAAAAAATAAATTACAATAAAATTCTATGCACATTTTAAAAGAGGAGTTGGCAACTTAATTACAAGATGACCCCAGTGGAAAAGATAATAGCAACAGAAATAAACAAACAGGACTACATCAAGTTAAAAACTTCTATTAAGAGTTTGTGCTTAGGGGCCAGAGTAATAGCAAAGTGGTAGGGTGTTTGATTGGCATGCAGCCAACCTAGGACAAACCCGGGTCTGATTCTCGGAATTCCTTATGATCCCCCAAGCCTGCCAGGGGTAATTTCTGAGCACAGGGCCATGTGTAACCTCTGTGCATCCTGTCCCCCAAACAGTTTGTCTTTAGACTGAAGTTTCTGTTGTGCAAACAGCTGCCAGTGGCCCCAACTAGGGAAAGCACAAGTTTCTCTTCTTGAATGTCTTACAGCAGGGGTCTCAAACTCAATTTACCTGGGGGCCACAGGAGGCAAAGTCGGGGTGAGTAAGGGATTTTGCTTACTGAATATTCGCAATAAAAAAATCGCATTAGTAAGAAAAAAATCGCAAAAAATCGCATTAAACATTTGCATACCCCGAATGGAATTGCTCGGGGTATGCGAATGTTTAATGTGATTTTTTTTCTTACTAATGCGATTTTTATTGCGATTATTCGGTAAGCAAATAATAGAGAATACTGCAATATTTGAAGGCCAGCTGCGGGCCACAAAATGTTGTACGAAGGGCCACAAACGGCCCACAGGCTGCGAGTTTAAGACCCCTGTCTTAGAGGTTTATTTATCAAGATAATGTCTTCCATGAGGAAGATACATGAGAACTGCTGGGTTTGGCAATGAGAGAGAAGAAAGGTTAACTCTCAATATCAAGAACATACTTATTTTTTATTGTGAAGACAGCAAACAAGCAAAAATTCTTTGCCTGTACCTTTAAAAAATTTGTTTCCTTTCCCAGTATTTTGGCTCTCCAAGAGGCAAGAATATTTTCTCTGGGGACAGCAAGCAAAAATAATTTGGTAGCTCTTAGAGATCATCATATTAGCTTTGAAGACTTTTATTTATTTATTTTGTTTTGAGGCCATATCCAAGAGTGCTCAGGGCTCACTCCTGACAGTGTTCTAGGGATCATATGTGGTACTGGGGCACAAATCTGTGTCAGCCTCTTGACAGGCAGATGCCATAACACTGTACTAACTTTTCAACCCCAAAGAAGACTAAAAACAACAACAACAAAACAAAAAAATCCACCCCCAAAATGTCATAAAAACCAGAGTTGACAGTACAAAATTAAAACTATTCAAATTATTATCTGGAGAGTCCTTGCAAATGGAGTAAGTGGCAAGATTATATAACCTTTTCTTTAAAACAAGCAAACAAAAGTAAACAAGCTTTCTGGGGGCCACCTAAGCACCATTTAAATGACTCTCAGCAATCCTCTGTTATCCCAGCCAGAAGTTCAATGCTCGTGCCTGAGCCTTGCTCTTATGCCCCACGAATTGGGGCAATCAGGACTATATCCACACTGAACTCCTTGCTTCCAGGGTCACACTGGTAATGTGTGGGGGCCTTTGGGACTGCAAGTCCCTATTTCAAGACACTGTATGGTGTCAGAGAGGGAGCCCCACCTGACATAAGCAAGATGTGTGCCCCAATCCCTATATCTCCCTGTCCCAAAGAATCTGTATATTTATTTATTTATTTTTCTGGTTTTGGGTCACACCCAGCAGTGCTCAGGGCTTACTCCTGGCTCTACGCTCAGAACTCGCTTCTGGCAGGCTCAGGGGACCATATGGGATGCCGAGATTTGAACCACCTTCTGCATCTAAGGCAAAAGCCTTACCGCTGTGCTATCTCTCCAGCCCCACAATCTGTATCTTTAAATCTGCATTTACAAAAAGTTTTGACAGACAACATTATTTTTCTAAAATAAATGCTGGTGAACAAGGAAAAGCAACCACCAGAAAATATTTGCTTTATTCTTGATGCTGAGCATTGTTTAGTCACCTGCTGAAATGAAGGTATGTGAATTACTGAGTAGGATTCTTTCAACCATAAAATTTTATATTTATAATAAAAGTATTTTCCCAGAGCAAAAATAAAATAAAAAAACTACTGCAGAACAAAAGAAACTCAAGCTGTAACAAAAAGTTGACTTACTGAAGGGGAGAAACTTTCTGTACACAATACAGCAGACAATAGGTTGATATACAACACCTATAAAGCATAAACTTAAAAACTCTAGTAACGTCTCAGGAAAGGGAAAGATACTTTCCCAAAGAGGAAATATGAATGTCAACAGGCCTATAAAAAAGTGCTCATAGTCACTCAGAATTAGGGAAATATAAGTCAAAATAATGAAAATATCATCTCATGCCTAAGAGAATGACACATATCATTAAGTCTATTATAAACAGCCAGTGTTTATATATGGTGGGGTTGTGTTGAGAGAGGAACCCATTGTTAGTGAAAATGTCATCTAGTTCAGCTGCTATGGAAAGCACAAATAGTAATAGAACTACTATAAGACCCAGCAATACCACTACTTGGCATCTATTCCTCAAAACAAAAGCACTCTTTTGAAAGGATATATGCAAACCTATGTTCACTGCCACACTTAGTACAATGCCCAAGAGATGGATGCCCATGTATAGATCAAGACATAAACACAATGAAATGCTAAGCAGCTCTAAGAAAGAACAAAACCAAGAAATTTGCAGCAACATGGGCAAATCTAGAGCATATTATGCTGCGTCAAGTCAGTCAGAAAAAATGGGGTATATACAGAATCTCTCATATGTGAGACAGCAATGTAGTAACCAAGGATCAAAGGCAACATTATAGAAGAAATGATCCATTCAAGTGGGAAGGGCTTGAAAGGGAGGAGTCTTGGGGTGCTGGGAAGGAGGTGGGTACACTGGTAATGTGTGGTGCTGGAATTATGTGCATGACCAACTATCATTAATAGTATTGTAAACTAAGAATCTCAAAAAAACTTTCCTTGGAAACACGAAGAAAACTACTCATCTAGCTAACAAATTTGTGTGAACTAAAGATTTAACCGAAAAGATCTATAATACAGTATTAGGGTCAACAATCAGTTTTGATGGGACAAGGAAAAAAATATTTTATTGAACCATTTGTATTTTCAAAGATTGATACATGATTTTGGAATCCTTTTATGCATTTTTTAAATGATCTGTTTATTTTTTTCAATATATTCATGATCAGAATGGTGCACCAATTCATACGCACATGTTTGCATGCACACACATACACACTGAATGCCTAAAAAAACGCAGGAGAAAAAGTGTAGCAAAATAAAACTTCTACATACTATCCATATTTTTATAGCTAATACTCTAAATCATAATCAACTTAAAGTTTTTTGGGGGACATGCTCAGTGGTTCTCAGGGCTTACTCCTGGCTGGGTTTTGGGGATCTAAAATTGGGTTGAAATTGGGTTGGCTACATACAAAGTCAATGCACTATCTGGTCTACTATTGCTCAGGCCCTATATCCTTATGAATATTTAGCAATAGAATCTTTATTTGAAATAATATAGTTGGAAATTATATTGCAGTTTAACTATAGACTCCTATAAATAGGAAAACGTTAATTGAGATTTATTTTTTTTAATAAGGAAGAGATTCTTAAATGGACATACTTTATGCAAGAATTGATAGCATTTAATTACTAACTTAAGGTCAGAAGATAATTCTTCACTAGTTTTCTATCTGGACCAAATGAATTTCATAACTTAACATCACAAGACTTTAGTACATTAACACCCATACTTAAAATAATACAGTACTTGTACTGGGGAGATAGATGGTTTAATGGGTAAGAAACTGACTGCACAAGCTTGACCTGGGTTTGATCCATTCATGGTACCACATAAAAGCCCCCAAGAGCTACCTGAGATCTGTTAAGACCTGAGCACTGCTGAGCATGGCCCCCAAAACCAAAGAAAAAAAAGCCAAAACATCAGGATGATACATATATTATATCAATATAATCATATAGTGTAACAGTCATAGTCAAATACATTATGTTTGTCTTAAAACTATGTTTTATTGTGATAAAGACTGCAAATTGACCCATGTCAGTTAAGATCGACTTTAGCTAGCAAAGGAATTAAAAGAAAACATTTGTGACTTTCAACTTTTAGAATTTTGTAATGATTAACAAGGGACTCGTGGGGCCGGAGAGATAGCAAGGAGGTAGGGCATTTGCCTTGCATGCAGAAGGACCGTGATTCAAATTCCGGCATACCATATGGTCCCCTGAGCCTGCCAGGAGAAAGTACTGAGCATAGAGCCAGGAGTAACCCCTGAGCACTGCCGGGTGTGACCCCAAAACAAAAAACAAACAAAAAAACAAGGGACTTGTTTGACTTGAAATGATTAATAATAAACATAAATTCAAAACTTTCAAACAATAATATAAATATTAAGATAATATGATTAGTTTTTATTTATCTTAAATATGAGTATAGAGCCATTTTTATTACTTGGAATGGATTTATAGTGAGAATATATTCTCAATCTTCCTAACTTTGCAGGCAAAAGGACAGAACAAATAAAACAGATTGTCCTCCTTTTCATCCTAGTGACTCTGTCAAGCAAGTGTCAAAGTTCTTTGTGCAGAATACTTCTGTAGAAGCATCTGGAGAAATTATTTTGCCTATAGATCATATATATATATAAAATAATAGATATCTCACCAAGTTAAGGTTGTCTTGCCAGAAGTCTATATTAAAAGATTATGTTTTCCCATTGTGAAATCATACCATTTGGTTGATCAGAATCAAACTTACCCCAAATCTGCTATTTTCCTCGGATGTGGTTCTCTGGAGAACTTGAAAGGGCCAGACTATCTGTGTCAGGAATGTTGTCTTTAATAGGTGCTTGGAAAACAGGGCTGCTTTTGATTGTGTGCCAACCCACATGTATGAATCCAATCAAAGGCACCATAACAATCAGAACTTTGTACTCCCTCCAGAACTTCTGTAAGCTCATAGTACTTCAGCATCAACACACCTAAGAAAATGGTGGCAATTAGTTTAGGAAACTTAGGAAACAATGCTGAACTTTCTGCCACAATGGTAAAAATAATCAACATTATCTGCTGGGAACACTTTATGAATCTTGAAAAATATACACAGACATCATTTTGTTTGGAGAGGGGGCCCACACCTGACCATACTCAGGTGTTACTCCTGACTGCACTCAAAAATCACTGCTGGTAGGCTCAGGGGGCCATATGCGATGTCAACGTCGGCCGCATGTAAGAAACTTCCCTACCTGCTCTGTGCTATCACTCTAGCCCCCAAAGACATCATTTTCTTTACATAAAAATTAATTTCATTTTTGGGCCTGGAGAGATAGCAAGCAGCTGATCCAGGACCAAAGGTGATTGGTTCGAATCCCGGTGTCCCATATGGTCCCCCATGCCTGCCAGGAGCTATTTCTGAGCAGACAGCCAGGAGTAACCCCTGAGCACTGCCGGGCATGGCCCAAAAACCAAAAAAAAAAAAAAAAAAAAAAAAAAAAAAAATTCATTTTCAATGTAGCAGTGAAGTTAAGAAATTACATTTATATATATATATATACACACATATTTTTTTTTAACAAAACATTACTTTTGCTTTTGATTTAAGGGAATACCCATTGATTCTTGGGGATTTTGTGGTGGCAAGGATAAAACCTGGGCCTCTTGTGTCAATACTTAAATGTACAGTAAGATCTTAAATTCTGAGTCATGCATGGATTTCAAAATTGTAGTAAATAATTTTCAGTGTTATAAATTAATGGTGTTTCTGTGGTATTTGGGGGGGGGTAGGGACATACTCGGTAGTGCTCAGGGGCTACTCCTGGCTCTGCCCTCAGGACTCATTCTTGGAGGACCTGGGGGTACATGGGGATGCTGGGGATCAAATCCAGGTTGGCTGCATGCCAGGAAAGTACCCTCCCCCCGTACTATCTCTCTGTCCATTACCACTTTATGTGTTAAGTCACTGATTGCATTTTAGACTGTGCATCTAGTAACTGCAGAAGTTGCTGTCAATACAGATTACATGAAAACATCAAACACAGATTACATAAAAACACTGTACTACTTTTTTGTTTTGTTTTTGGGTCACATCTGGTAATGCTCAGGAGCTACTCCTGGTTCTTTACTCAGAAGTCACTCCTGGCAGGCTCAGGGGACCATATAGGATGCCGGGATTCGAACCATTATTGGTCCTGGAGCTGCAATACCTGAAGGCTGTGCTATCTCTCCAGCCCAACACTACTAAATTAAGTTGCCTGGAGTTACAAATTTAGGAGTAAAACCAAACTTTCACTCTATAACTTTCATTTAGAAACCATGGGTGGGGTTCAAAAGGTCAGAAGGTTTGAAAACTCAAGTCTGCAGGCTAAGTATTCTAATTTAAAGGAAGCACATTAGGTTATAGAGAATAACATCAAGATTTATAATGCTATAAAATAAATAGAGGCCGGAGAGAACATGGAGGCAAGGCATTTACCTTGCATGCAGAAGGATGGTGGTTCAAATCCTGGCATCACATATGGTCCCCCGAGCCTGCTGGGGGGGATTTCTGAGCACAGAGCCAGGAGTAATCCCTGAGTGCTGCCGGGTTTGACCCAAAAACCAATATAAATAAATAAATAAATAAATAAATAAATATATAAATATATATAAAGTGAATGGCTTCAACTTCCTAAATTCTGAACATAAAAACAGAATGTGAGATACCTGCTCTATTACTCTGAAATATACTAAGAATTAATTTTGACTCGATTATGCTGCATATCATAAAATGCCTCTGTGAATTTGGTATAAAACTATTAGAAAAATTCTCATCCGAATTTTTACTTATTCCTTCCCTTGTGAATCAGAATAAAACATAACACTGAACTAAGTTCATGCTTATGTTCGGCACGTATATAATAAACAAGTCTTAAGAGTTATCTCCATGTATTATTCCCAGAATTAGTAAATCCCAAGGTCCAGATTTATATCCTTTAAGGGTTTTGCTGTTAAATTATTATCTGGAGGGGAGGGGAGGGCAGAGAGATAGTACAGGGGGTAGGATGTTCTCCTTGTTTGTAGTTGAACCAGGTTCAATACCCCACACTTTATATGAACCTCTAGTTCATTACAAACAAGCCCTCAGCACCACTGGGTGTGGCTTCCAAACCAAACCTATCAAAATGACCCCCAAACTATTATTTGGGAAGGAAAGCATGGCTTTTCTTACAACTTAAAAGTATTTCAGACCCCTTTATTTTTCTACAGTGCTCTGATATTCTATATGCATTATAAACCACACTTACTTTTAAATTATTTGAGGTCTACCTTCGAAGTCAGTGAAAAGAATTGTATCAGGATTAAATTTCACCGTGCAGCCTACTGTACAAAAGGTTTTCTATGGTTTGAAATTTAACCACACAACTACCTTGAACTAACCATTTCAAAGACATTGCTAGGGTCAGAGAGGTAGTGCAGTGGAAAAGGGCACCTCCCTTGCATACAGCGGACTCCAGTTTGTCCATGTCTCCCTGAGATTACAGATGAGCCACAACCATGTGACATTTTTTTTTTTTTTTTTTTTGGTTTTTGGGTCATACCTGGCAGCGCTCAGGGGTTACTCCTGGCAGGCTTGGGGACCATATGGAATGCTGGGAATCGAAACCAGGTCTGTTCTGGGTTGGCGGCATGCAAGGTAAATGCCTACTGCTATGCTATCTCTCCGGTCAAACATATAATCTTGGATGCACTACAACTACTGAGTGCCACATCTAATATGTGTGTGTCCCCTGGAAGGCACCACAATGCAATGCTCAAGCTCTAGATCCCAGTGGGTCACACTTGACGAATATTACAACTAAAGCATTCAACCTGGAGCCAGCACAAGTGAAAAAATAATGTATAAATGCAAGATCCTTGTTTATCTCAATAAAAAAGGGAGAGGACATTAATATATTGCCAAACATACCATGCATTAATCAAGTTTCCATATATGATTATATATAACTATATATAGTTAGATAAAGTATATTTAAAACCATACAAATATATAAATCACACCCAGTGGTACTCAAGACTTACTCCTGATTACATTCAGGTTACTCATGCAGGGAGCCATACATGTTGCCAGGGACTGAACAGAGTCGGCTCCATGCAATTTAATTAAGTGCCCTAGCTGTTTTATAGCTCTGTGCCAGTTTACTTTCTTTTTTGATTTTTTTTTTGTTTTTTGTTTTTTTGGGTTGCATTTTGTGGTGTTCAGGAGTTACCCCTGGTTCTGTGCTCAGAAATCACTTTTGACAGGCACAAGGAACCATATAGGATGCCAGGGATTGAACCACGGTTGGCCACATGCAAGGTAAATACTCTACCTACTGTGCTATAGCTCCAGACCCATTTTTTAAATTTTTATCTCATTTTATTTTATAGCAAGATTATGAGACCACTTTATAAATGACAAAACATTACACGACTGACTACAAGATTATTGGCAGGTAATTCTGGCATTCAACTTGATTGTACAGTCCTAAAATTTTGGTAGATATTCTAGTATGATATGTTTAAAAAATCAAGTGTTAGGTGCTGGAGACACAGCACAGCGGTAGGGTATTTGCCTTGCATGTGGTAGACCCAGGAGGAACCCGGTTTGATTCCCAGCATTCCATATGGTCAGTACCCCAGCCAACCAGGGGTGATTTCTGAGTGCAGAGCCAGGAAGAACCCCTGAGCGTCACAGGGTGTGGCCCCCAAAACAATCAATCAACAAATAAAATAGAGTTTTTTGTTTTGTTTTGTTTTGGGTCACACCTGGCAGCGTTCAGGGGTTACTCCTGGCTCTATGCTCAGAAATCGCTCCTGGCAGGCTGAGGGGACCATATGGGATGCCGGGATTTGAACTGCCATCCTGCATGCAAGGCAAATACCTTACCTCCATGCTATCTCTCCGGCCCCAAAATAAAGTTTGTTTTTTTTTGAAATAAAAGCTGGGGCCGGGAAGGTGGCTCTAGAGGTAAGGTGTCTGCCTTGCAAGCGCTAGCATAGGATGGACCGCGGTTCAACCCCCCGGCATCCTATATGGTCCCCCAAGCCAGGGGCAATTTCCGTGTGCATAGCTAGGAGTAACCCCTGAGCGTCAAATTGGTGTGGCCCAAAAAGCAAAAATAAATAAATAAATAAATAAATAAATAAATAAATAAATAAATAATAAAATAAAAGCCAAGTATTAGTAACCTATATCTATTAAGAGTTACTATCATTCCAGGGCATGAAGATAGTGAAAACTGAGTTCATGACAGACTCATGAATCATGAAGGCCTTTGTGGTCAGCTATTCTAACGTATTTAGTACCTGTTATGCTCTTCTGATTCTTTATCAGACATATAAAAATTTCATAGTGATCTGGTGCCATTTTGTCCAAAGTCTATCTCTCAAACAGGCTGGCAAGATAATATAGTTAATTAAGCAAAGCTCCTGTTCTAATCCCAGGTGTATTATTATATGGTGTCCTGAGCACAGTCATGAATAGCACAAAGGCCCCAAACCCAAAAACCAAAATTCCAAATAAATATCAGTGGCCTAATAAATAGAATCAGGTAGATAATTTCAATGGTTTTCTTTGTTTTTAGATACACCTGGCGGTGCTAAGGGGTGACTGCTGGCTGTACTTGAGGAACCATATGGGATGCTGGGAAATAAAACGGGTCAAATGCTTGCAAGATGAATGCACTACCCACTGTGCTATCACTCCAGATTTGTTTTCTTTAGTTTAGCACTGAGCTTGGAATAGATTAGTGCTCAAAGCAGTGAGCAATTTGCTCTATTTCATAAAAATATACATTTTTTGAGAATATTCAAAGATAAAGATATGAAAGAAAACATCAGGATCTATATTTCAGACCACAAATAATATGCTTTAGAACACACCAGAACTGGAATTGGAACTTATGTGAATTAAACTAGACTAGCATCACCAGGCATTATCTCATTTGGCTAACTGGACGACCTGGGCGCTATCTGTTGGTCTTTTGCACAAAACATTAAGGTAGCCTTGGCTACTATGCTTCAACTATTAGAAAAGTAATGGAAAATTCTACTAGATGTAATTTCATTGGGAAGAGTATTAGATAATGTTAAACAATTAACCTAGCTCTATGACTGTGGTACTTCATAAAGTTTAATGAAATTGTGAAATGCCTTTTCTTTCATAAAGATTATGTTGGCTTTGGGTTTTGGTGATTTTTTTTCCTTCTGAATTCCAACAGTTGAATTCAGTTGAAAAACTGAAAAACAATTCTCTTTTCTTGTCCTCAGATTTTTAAATAGCAGTTAAAATGATGACAGTTATTGGTGTTAACATTAAAAGAGGCCCACTGATAGTCTAGGAGTTAAAGTACTTCCTTTCCTCGTATACAGAAGCTGAGTCAGTTTTAAAAGCTGGGACTACATTTGATCCCAATGAAAGAATAATCCTCACTTTCCCCCTGACAGCTGCTGTGAGCAGTTCCATTTTTGACTGTTCTCATCCTACACTGTTTAAGATCCTGCAAATTACTGGGCTAATTCTGATAAATGTAAACTGAACTATTGTTTAACATCAGAGATACTGCCCTAGACCTTAGGCTCATAGAGACTAGAAGATACTGGATAAAACCCAAGACCAAATAAATAACACACAAGAACAAGGCCAGTCAGGCTACTCTGTAAGATTTCTGCAATCTCTAACATTCTTGCCACTTGACAAGTAATGTGAAGATGCATTTTGCCCCCTATAAAACCCCTACAAACTGAGATATAGTTAACTTAATCCTATACTAAGTTCCTCCCTGGTTGGGGACTTTCCTTTTCCCCTTTTCACTTTCCAACTTTGAGTCTGGGCATTTTTTTACTTAATATTTTCATTCTTGAAAATATCAAAGAACCCAAGACTTGCTAGCATAGCTCCTGCATCACCCTGAGCAGAGCCAGGAGTAGGCCATGAGCACAGCTGGGTGTGGCCTTAGTCTTTCCAAACAAAGCATCCAATGGCTCCTACATAAATTTTTTTTGGGGGTCACACCCGGCAGTGCTCAGGGGCTATTCCTGGCTCCATGCTCAGAAATCACTCCTGGCAGGCTCAGGGGACCATATGGGATGCCAGGATTCGAACCACCGACCTTCTGCATGAAAGGCAAATGCCTTACCTCCATGCTATCTCTCCAGCCCCTCCTACATAAACCAGCTTAGACACACATAAGCAAATGATTTACTAGTTTTTTTTTTCAACTGTTCAGATGATGGTCTAAAATCATCTTATATAAAAAGGAGTCATTTTTTCTGCTGTTCTACCTATATTACATATAAAAAGCATTGTTGGGGGAGGGTGTAGGGGTATTTGGCAATGTTCAGAACTATTCCTGGCTCTGTGCTCAGGAGCAATTCCTGGTGGTGGTTGGCAGACTTTATGTGGCACTGGGGATTTGAACCTTAAATTTAAGGCAAGGAAGGGCTTAACCATTTATAGCATGACCCTACCCCTTTCCTTATCAATCCTTATTAAAACAATGCCTCAGTGCCCATTCCTGCCATTTGACACATTTTCTTCTTAATGACCTGCTTCAAAGTCATAGTTGAGATTCATAGCCAAGATGAGACTTCTTCTAATCAAGGGATTCTCAATGTGGTACGCTTAGTAGCATTACTACACATGGGGGCTTTGTTAAAAATGAAAATGAGGGATCAGAGAGATAGCACAGAGGCAGGGCATTTGCCTTGTACGCGGGCGACCCAGGTTTGATTCTCAGCATCCCACATGGTCCCCTGCGCCTCCCAGGAGCCATTTCTGAGCAAGGAGCCAGGAGTAACACCTGAATGCCGCTGGGTGCAACCTAAAAACAAAAACAAAAAGACAGATAACGGCTGTAACCGCTGACTCAAGGAATCAGAAACTCTAAGGTCAGGTCTGATCTAAGTTTTAACTACCTCTTTACCAAGTAATCAGTTTGAGAACCTGTCTTACTTCATTCTACCAAGTCTCCACATTCCAAGTAGCCACCCTGCATTCCACAATAAAATAAATCAGTTTTGACTTTGTTCAGAAGCCTGTTTGACTTCTAAGCTACATTTTCTTTTCTTTTGTTTCTGATCACACCAGAAGGTGCCTAGGAAACGATATTGGGTATGCAGTGCTGGGGATTGGAGTCGGTCCACTTTAAACTCATACTTTCTCTCCAGTCAGTCAAGGTTAAGATCTTAAACTAGAAGGTGAAATCTAAATATCTTAGAGTATAACATAGATGGGATGGAGCAATAGCACAGCTGGTTACGGGCTCCAAACACGAACCAAAGTATAACATAGAAAGCTGTAGTTTTCTAGATGTAGTTTCTACCTGTTTTTAGCAGTTAAAAGCACAGAGGCTGGAATAGGTAGCTCAAAGGGCTAGAGCAGCATTTTCAAGTTGGGGCCCTAATAGACCCCAGGATATCCCAAATGGGCAACAAGTGAAATGCTCAAAAATGGGGAGACATCTGGATGAGATAAGGGCTTCAAGAAGGGAGGACGGGAAGATACAGAAAGGTCAGCAGGCCTGGGTCAGAAAAAGGTAGAGAAGCTCCTAGGTTAGTGAAGATGCTTTGCATATTGAGGAGTGAAAACCAACTCATGGCTCCTCCACTCTCAAAAGGATCTTCACCCACCCATGCTCAAAGGTCCATAGGCCTGAGGTCCTGCCTTTTCTTTCCCAGTACGCCCAGGATCACAAGGTGTGGGGGGGGGCTTTCCCAGGTATATAAGGTGGCCCCTCGGAAAAGGGCGTGACTGTGTAGACTCACGTTCCAGCTAGAAGATGGCAGCACCGATGCGCATCTTTTCCAGCCCAATGATAATGTGGCCCGGCAGAAGGGCTCGCATGGAGCACTTCTTGGAGTTTGCTCCCCAAGAAATATATATCTGAAATATATCTGGTGTGTGTGTGTGTGTGTGTGTGTGTGTGTGTGTGTGTGTGTAAATTGAGGCAACCTGACCCCCGCGATCATATACTCCAGCCTAGCTTGCATGGCTTATAATAGTATCGTGTGTGTGTGTGTGTGTGTGTGTGTGTGTGTGTGTGTGTGTGTAAGTCGAGGCAACCTGACCCCCCCCCAGATCATATACTCCAGCTTAGCTTGCATGGCTTATGATATTATCTGGGAGGGGGTGTTGTCTGGTGTGTGTGTGTGTGTGTGTGTGTGTGTGTGTGTGTGTGTGTAAGTGTAAGTCGAGGCAACCTGACCCCCCCCAGATCATATACTCCAGCTTAGCTTGCATGGCTTATGATATTATCTGGGGTGTGTGTGTGTGTGTTGTCTGGTGTGTGTGTGTGTGCTAAGTCGAGGCAACCTGACCACACCCAGATCATAAACTCCAGCCTAGCTTGCATGGCTTAAACTATTATCTGGGATGTGGGGTGTGTGTGTGTGTAAAGCGAGGCAAATTGAGCCCCCAGATCATATGCTCCAGCCCCGGGCCCGTGTGTGTGTGTGTGTGTGTGTGTGTGTGTGTGTGTGTGTGTGTGTGTGTGTAAAGCGAGGCAAATTGAGCCCCCAAATCATATGCTCCAGCCCCGGGCCCGTGTGTGAGTGTAAATCGAGCCAACCTGACCCTCCACCCCAGATCATATGCTCCAACCTAGCTTGCATAAGGCCTAGAGTGTGATCCCTGGCACCGCACAAGAAATACTACAGATAAAAATAAAGGTAGTTGGTCCCTGCCCCTAAATATCCTGAGTGAGGCCGTCAGTGACCTACCTTTCTTGAGCAGGGGTGCAGAGGTACTTCTCGGCGTGCCAGACCCCCTCTGTCACCTAGCGAAAGCCCGCTTCCCAGTCGCGGTTCCGCACTCTCACCTGCACGCCAGCAGCTAGCCCAGGCAGGAGCCGTGCCAGGAGCTCGGTCACAGCACCTGCCGCCGGAGGTCAGAGCGACCGAGCCTGGCGCTCTGAGACGGAGCATGCGCGTTCTCGGGTCTCAGAGCCTGCGAGGTCTCGGAGACGATGGAGCATGCGCAGTTCTCAAAGGCGCGGGACCAGTTCTAGGAGACGTAGGCATGCGCAATTCCCAGAGAAGGGGAAGCGGGCGCCGTTCTCGTAGAGAGCGCATGCGTGTTCTCGCGCCAGGCTTGGACCGGAAGAAGTGGCGCGGGGCGTGATTCGCACTTGTCGTAGGACGCAGCGGGACGGGCAGAGGGTTCCCGTCTTGAGCTGCATGCCAGTGAACGCCAGAGCTGTCAGCTGACGCTTCAGCCGCTCACGGAGCGGCCAGTTCTGTCTGTCAACGCCAACTCTCCTCCTTCCTTGCGGCTACTCCCCTAAAACCTGGAAAGTACTGTTTTTTCCTCAGCCCCGCCCCGCCTTGTAGCTGCTGCTAAGAGGCCTCGAGTCAGGCGGGGGTCCTAGGGCGTCCTAGCCTTGCTGCGTCTTAGAACTCTTCTCCCTTGTCCTTGCACGCGGCCCATCCAGAGCTGACCTGGGTTCGATCCCCGGCGTCCTATATCGTCCCCCTAGCCTGCCAGGAGCCCCCCCCCAAACCCTAAATAAACAAAAAATCCTGTTCTTCCTAGTGTCTACACCACCGTCCCCGTTGGAGCGCTAAGCCTTCTTTCTGAGTCGTTCAAAAGACAATGGGAAGTTGCATTGCAGCACGGCTCTTTTGCAAGTTGATCGGGCCAGGATCGGTGAAGGATCACTTAATTCCTAACGTCTTTCCTCTAGAATTTTCTCAGCAAAAAATTCTTGTGAAATGAAAATGTCACAAAATGTTCTATGACATAAAACCACATTTTTTTTTATGTCTGGATGTAACTCAGAAATTGGGCTCTTTTATTTATTTTTTTTTAAAGCGCCACAGTTACCGTGGGATACCGTGATCCTCCCTAGGCCAATCGTATTTCTCTTAATTAATTCGTCTCTGTCGCCATTTTGGTTTGGGGCGGGTCTTTATACCTTGACGGAGGCCATTTTTCTTTTGGGCAAATTCACGCTTCTTGCCTAAATATTTTGGCGCCATCTTAAATCCTGGCGTGACTTCAAGTCAACGGACGGCGGCCGTAGCGGTCCAGATTTGTTTAGGTTCCGGCTGCTGCAGCATTTGACATCGCGGTGGGGGAAAACACGGGAGGGGGGAAATGAACCAGACGCCAGAATTCCTAAAGTCTCTAAAAGTTGGGCTGCTGGTCCAACTCTCTTTGTATAGCTTTGAGTTTCTACTGCCACCTATTACACCTCCGTGACCACTCTGGAAAGTAACAAAAACAAATAAAAATCCGAGCCTAAACTGCCAAGAGCATAGGTAAGAATCTAGAAATCCTGAAACCTAAGATGTTCCTTTCTCCAAACTGAATGTTTCGCACATATCCTCTCCCTTTATTATTTTTCTTTGATTGTTGAGCCTTTTCTGACTCTCCTTGTGTTTCGACTACTCTTCATTTTTAGAGTTGTGCAGTTAAACCTGAGGATACAGGATGCCTGATTTATAAAATAGCAAAAACAAAACAAAACAAAGCAAAAAATACTAACCAACCAACCAAACAAACAAAAACCCCTAAAAAGCAGTGTTACGGATTTATGGTTGGGTTAAAGTATTATAGCAAATTGTCGCTGTCTGGATTTATATTCGAAAATAAAGTCCCCTTCTCAATTTTGTTGTGAAATTTAGGTGTTTGTAAATGCATCTCATTCATTCATCTATGTATGAAGTACTTCCATTGATTACCTACTTATGCTAGGTCATTAGGCTTCAACAGGAGACAAAACAGTTTCATTTGTCTTTATCACCTTGAGAGCTGTAAGATTTGGGTGAGTAATGATACCCAAAGATTCTTAGTCCAGTAGACTATACAAACAAGTATTTTGCTTGCTTCATTCTTTTCTGTTGCCCCTTTTACTTTCTTCATGGGTTAATATGAATTGTTTAGAATTTTTTTTCTTGGATCCTAGATATAGCCGCATTGGTTGATCAGTTCTCTAATTTTCAAACCAGTATCCTAGTTAGTCAGGGCTCAAATTGTGGTGTGTAAACTTATCAGCAGCATCTGAGTTTTGGGACTTTCCCAAGCCACCTAATTATAATTTCCCTCCAAGCAAAGTACTTTAGCTTTTACAGAGCACTGAATAGTGACATTTTCTACCCTTTCTTCCTACACAGATTCCAAATGGTACTGTCATCATGTTTTGTTTATTGGCTTTTGGGTCATGCCCAGCAACACTTTGGGATTACTCCTGGCTCTGCACTCAAAAATTACTCCTGGCAGGCTCGGGACTGTATGGGACGCTGGGATCTAACTGAGTTGACCACTTGCAAGGCAAACACCCTACTTGCTGTGCTATCGCTCAGGCCCCATCATCCTGTAATTTAAATGTGGTTATGATACATTTTCTGTGCTTTTAGAACATATCTTCAAGGTTAAATTTTGCATTCTATACAGTTGAAGAATGGGCTGAAGACATAGTACAGGGGGTAAGAGGATTACCTTGTACTCTACTACTAACTTTAACTAGTTAGATCCCTGGGACCAGGAACACTGTTGATTGAACTCTGTATATGGAGCCTAGATTAAGTCCTGAGCACCTGCATACTGTGGCCCACCCCTAAAAAGTAGTTGGAAGAGAATTTGTCAGTAAAGTATTTTCTTATCTAAGTTCTGTTTTGACACCTCATACATTTAATTTTAGTTTTAAATTTTTTTCAGTAGTTTGAGTATTGATCTAGAAAATATTGGGCCATGGTTTTCAAATCTTTTTTTGTGGCAACTTACTTTAATCTATCTTCCTTTAATGAGAAATCTAAAGTTCTCAGCCTTGACAGGTCATGAATATTTTCATGGAGTAAAATGACAACTTAGCCTTTTGGCTAAAATGCAACGTGGGAGTAAATCACTTGGGTTTCATAGATAGCTAATTTTAAATTAATTTTTGATTATTGAATATTTGTAAATCTTTCACTGTTGGTCAAATGAAGGAAATTTGGTGTGAGCACACACACACATACATACATACACACAGATTTACGTGGAGTCAATACCCCCCTTTTAGAAAGCTAGGCTGTAGACTTGTATCGACAGACATTGAGGATCTGAGAATGGAATTAAGGAAAGAGTAAGGTATTTGAGACATAGCAAAATTATTGCTTTGCAACCTTTTTGTATGTTAATTCCTCTCTATTTTTTTTTCCATCTCTTGCTTTTCTTAAATTAGCAATTTGAAGGCAATGAAAAGTATTGGATTGGGAATGTGGTGAACCTATGTCACATTAATCCGTTATATGTGGTGGATTCATCATTTATGGCAATAATTTGCATTTGTTCTGTGCTAAGCAGGTTGTTTGGCATTTTTGTTTCTTATTTTGCATCTCAATGTTGGGAAAAGAATGAAGCTTTATTTTTGTATTTTGTTTTTAATTTAGTTTCATAAATATTGGAAAATGGAAATAATGTGAAGATGGTCCATAGAGATAGCACAGCGGTAGGTCGTTTGCCTTGCATGCAGCTGATCCAGGATGGACAGTGGTTCAAATCCTGGCATCCCATATAGTCCCCCATGCCTGCCAGGAGCGATTTCTGAGCATAGAGCCAGGAGTAACCCCTGAGCGCCACTGGTGTGACCCAAAAACCAAAAAAAAAAAAAAAGTAATGTGAAGGAAAGGACTTTATAAACGCAATATTCATAACTTTTGTTTCTGTACACTATATATTATATTCTTTTGTTTTGTTTTCGTTTTTGGGCCACACCCAGTGATGCTCAGGGATTACTGACTATGCACTCAGAAATTGCTCCTGGCTTGGGGGACCATATGGATGCGGGAGGATTGATCCACAGTCTGTTCCTAGGCTATCGCGGGCAAGGTGCCATAACGCTTGCACCACCACTCCGGCCCCTGAATATTATATTCTATGTGCCAGAATAGTAGTAAGGAAATCAACATCACAGCTAGTCTTCTTGTGTTCTAAACCTGATGCTTCTTCCATCATCAGTTGTGTGACCTTGAGCAGCTCATGTAACACTTTTGTCCAGATTGTTGGGAAGAGTAGGAGGAGAAGGCCTATATCTTCTTGTGTTTGGTGTGTGTGTGTGTGTGTGTGTGTGTG
This sequence comes from Suncus etruscus, assembly GCF_024139225.1. Classification (NCBI taxonomy): domain Eukaryota; kingdom Metazoa; phylum Chordata; class Mammalia; order Eulipotyphla; family Soricidae; genus Suncus; species Suncus etruscus. Next base: position 81,054,997 of record NC_064853.1, on the reverse strand, counting down.
TGTGTGTGTGTGTGTGTGTGTGACAAAGAGACAGTGAGGCAGAGAAAGAAAAATAGAGAAGAGAGAGAGAGACCCATCCAGAGTGCATCTTATACCACTACCCTTTGCCCCTGGTTTGCCAGTATAACAGGCCTAATTAAGTTTAATTGTTAAATTTAGGTCTCTTGATTCTATTGTCCTTGACTTGGGCTTGGATATTTAGTTCTATCCTTATTTTTTTCTCCACCAATGCATCTGCGACCACTTGGCGCCTGGCTCCCTGCCTTTCTTTATTCCTTTCTTCTTAGTTTTATAGAAATATGTGATAAAACAAGTAATTTGTGTCCCAAGATTCTATGAAAAAGGTGGGAGCCCCTATTGAAAAGATAAGAAATAAAAAAAAGAAAAGAAAAAAATGTGTGGAAGTTTTTGTTTTTGTTTTTTGTTTGTTTTGTTTTGTTTTTGCATAGGTACAGCAAAAGATGCAGAAAATAGAAAGGAAAAACCTTTGGCCTAAAAACAGAGAGACCCTACCCATGAAGCATTGTGCCATAAGACCAACTACAGGCTCTGTACATATTAAGTTGTCTACCCCAAAGTCTTTCTCTGTGGTCCCAGTAAAAAGTTCTTTTCAATCAACCTGTCACAGTCAGGTTTCTGTAGTAGTTAGTGATCCTGGTTTGTTTTACAAATCCTCTGTTGAAGTCAGAGTGACATGGAGCATTTTCTGGTTTCATCTCACTGTTAGGTGGGAATGCAGGGAAACCTGACCTGAAAGCAAGTTACCAAGTAAGTCATCAGGGTGTCATGACCCTGGAGCGAGTCGGTGCCAGGGCAGCATTAGTGCCATCCCTGACAGAAGTCCAATTCCTGGTGATGGTGCAGAAAACCGTGCTGGTTCCATCGATGGAATCCAAGATTCAGAGGTGAATGGCCAATGTCCAATCTTCTGAAGTCTAAGCCAAGTCATATATATATATATATATATATGTATATATATATGTATATATATGTATATATATATATGTATATATATGTATATATGTATATGTATAGTAATTTTTCTTTCAAAGCAACTTTATATGAGATACAGTGCAGTAAACTGCTCATCTACTTTAAAAAAAAATTTTTTTTTTGGTTTTTGGGTCACACCCT